>NW_012098344.1:34533-39748 GCF_000951045.1 Mandrillus leucophaeus | reverse complement strand
TTGTTGTTGTTGTTGTTGACAAAGGAAGACACCTGAGAGGAAACTTCCTCCCCATCCTTCTGTACACCTGCTCTGGGGTTGGAACCTGTGCTTGGTGGCTCCTGAGTGCCCCCTCCAGCCCAGCCTTTCCTTGCAATGAGGTTTCTGCAGTGGCTGTGACCTTGACCAGGCGTCTCCACAGGAAAAGCTCAACTTTAATCTTTACTGCCTTTTGTGGTTTCAGTGTCCCTGGACTATTTGCTTACATCTTCCCTGGACTATTTGCCTGGATTTGCTTACATCTTACCTGGACTAATTGCTTACATCTTACCTGTCTATGCACTATTTACTTACATCTTCATACAATCATGGAAGAATGGGGGAGGGATCTGGAATGGCAGATTTGTCTTTCTTCACATAGGACAAGGTGCTGGAAAAGTTCTTCCCTGTAGGATCTTTTGGAGAAGGCTCTTGGTACAGTTTTCAGTAATTATAACTTCCCCACTTCTGATCCACAGGAAACATATTTGGATTGTATGTTTTTGAATCTGGAGGTTTCTGGAGGGAGAGTCCAGAAGACTGAGGCGCGTACGGCCCTCTGGAACTGTCACTTCACCATAGTCCACATCTGTCTTTCAGACGTCTGTAGTGCTTAACGTGTAAGTGCCCTCAACAGCTTGTTTTTATATATATATGTATGTATATGCATGTATATATGTATATGTATGTGTATATATGTATTTATGTACATATATGTATGTATGTATATATGTACAGATATGTGTGTGTTTGTGTGTTTGTGTGTGTGTGTGTGTGTGTGTGTGTGTATATTCTTCTGTGGCTTCTGTTCCAGTAAAGCAAGTGCCAACTGCCATTCTGGACATGCCTGTCTTTCCAGTTTTGGGAGTGGAAAATTTTTGATTAGAATTTCATTCCTTTGATGAATTCCCAAAGGTATTGAAGATCAGATTGTGCAGACGCCTCTCGACGTAAGAATGAGGTGATGACTTTTGTAATCTTTATATTTTGGAGCAAAGACCAAAAGTACAACCAAAGGTCCTCTTCATGTGTTATTGGAGGCAGGATTCTAACCTGATTACATAGATGTGGCACCTGGTTGGACATAAATGAACAGGCAAGGAAACAGAAAAAGGACATGGCACAATGCTTATGAAAAAGTCTCAGCAATTTTAATTTTCTTCTGAGGAAGCTGAAATTGTGAAAGTAAAACAGTGTGACTGGATATGTCTCAGGTGAAGTTGTGTTCTGGAAAGTATCTCCAGTCCCGGGCTGGATCCAGTAGGTGAACTCAGGCCCTGAAACCTAAAGCAGGGACTTTTATTCCTTAAAAGGATGATATTCCAATGAGAAAGCTGTTCTCAGGTGAGCTGCAGAGCAGGCAGGAGGAGATGGAGGTGTCCTTGGCTTCCCAGAATTGCTGAAACTTGAAGACCAAGGCCACGTCCTCATAGGTGGAGCAGAGATCCACCTATGAGTACATCACATCGGCTCTGTCTTCAGGAATCTTGGGCTGTGGGGGAGGTGAAGGAATGTGATTTATTCCTTTCTGCTAACACAGTGTGCTTCAGAGAAAATGAATTGAAAATTTAATAAATATGCTTTTTGCCATAATAAGGGAGAGAATACGATTAATTAATGGCAATGCAAGTGGTCACTTCAGAGCTGGCAGAAGGAGCAAGTGCACAACTGAGAGAAGGAAGTGCCCTGCCCCAGGAAGCAGGTGCAGTAAGACCATCCCCTGAGAACTGCCCTCTAGATGCCACGTGTCAGTGGAACCTGGGCTTGTGCCTGGGACATTGTGTGTAGTGTGAAGAGCAGAGCACAGCTCCGTTCCTCCTCACTGTGTGACCTGGGATGTGGCCTCTTCCTCTGGGCTTCATTCTAACTAGGTGTTAAAATGAAATAACAGCAGTAACTTTACCTGTAAACTTTCCAGTAAGAGCCAGTGATGATCAGAATTGTTATTGTTGTTTTTGCCGAATCCCTTAAATATCATAAAAATACCTGTGTGACCCCTTGTCTCAGACCTCAGATGACCACCTCGCAGAGAGCACACCTGCTTTGTTTCTATCACAAACGTGGTATTAGAACTGGAAACTATGTATACCTTGTTATAGAATTTATCTTACTTATGTTACATTGGATGAAGTTAGAATTTGTGAGAGTTAGAAATTTGGCTGATGGGATATCTAAGCAAACTGTTGATGGTGTGCCTCATTTATCCTTGCTTATTATAGATAATGTGAGAGGAGAGAGAAAAATTAAAGAGAAAACTATTGACCAATAGTCAGGTGTTTGATAAACAAAGGAGGTTTTCACATCTTCTGGAAACCCCATTAAATTAAATAAATTAAGGAACTTTAAGACATTTTTCCACATTCTGGATGCATGTCTAATACAGACTTAGATTTAAATGCAAAAAGAGATAACACAGAAAATGGAAATTCGGCAGCAGATCATTTTGCCAAATAGGCAGATTTAAACTAGTTTGTAATTTTACCTAAATATTCAAAGAATAAACCCCAGATTCAAATAAGATATGATAAAATTTCAATGTTTAATGACTGGTTGAGAGAAGCTTGAACTAACATTATTTTGATGAATCATACATCAATAATAAAACTTTGTCCAGTGGTCCAAATTTTCTAGCGGCTGCTTGAGTAAATAGTTTCTACCTCCCCTATCTATGACTACTGGAAGAATCTATCATCCTCTAAAACCTGGGAACCATTAAGAATAGAGACAGAAGTTTGAATACTATGAAGTTTTGAGAAACCCAAATTACTACCTGGACTGATTTGTGAGGATGATCTCTATAAACCTCGTCTTTGAAGAGTGTATGGTGGCTTTTGTTATAATGAACAGGTAGCAACAAAGACAGTCAAGGAAAATGAAGGAGGAGGGGAACATGGTCCAAACAGAAGAACAACATAAAGATCCAGAAACTGACATCAATGAAAAGGAAGCATATGGATTACCTGGCAGAAAATTTAAAGTAAATGTTAGAAATATGTTCAATGAGCTAGTGGCATCACGCAAGAACAATGCAAGAATTTTAATAGAGATAAAACATTTAAAAGATGACTAAACAAAAATATTGATGCTCAAGAATACAATAAGTCAGACAAAATTTTTAACAGAGGATTTTAGACCAGACTAGATCAAGTAATAGAAGAAATGGTAAACTCAGAGAAAGATCATTTGAAATAGTAGAGACAGAGAAGAAAAATTTAAATGAAAGAAATAAAGAGTTAAAGACTTACGAGTCAGGAAGCACGGTGGAAGTGAAATTATGCATTGAGGAGTTATGCAAAGATAAGACAAAAGGGGTAGTGAAGGAAGAGGGTGAGAGAGAGACAGAGAGAGAGAGACAGGGCGAGAGAGGCAGAAAGGATTTTTAAAGAAGTAATAGCACGGAAACTTTCTAAATCTGGAGAAGCAAATATTCATCTACATCTATGAAGCTCTATACATTTTAAATAAGGTAAACCAAATGAGAAAAATCAGAGATAGTTTGAAACCACATCGCTAAAGGAAAGGTTTTTGAAAACAGAAAGAAAAAGAGCAGATTTAGCAGATTTCTCAGCAGAAGATTTTCAGGTCAGAATGGAGAGGAATTACATTCGATGATGTATGGTTTGGTGATAGAGATTATTTCTGAGAAATGTATTTCTAGTCAGTGTCATCATTGTGCAAGTATCATAGGGAGAACTTACACAAACCTACAAGGAATATCCTACTACACACAGACTATGTGGAATTGCACAATGTTTCCAGACAACTAAACTGTACAGCATGTTACTGCACTGAACACTGCAGGGAACTGAAACCCCGTGGTAAGTATCTCTCTATCTAAACACATCTAAATATGGAATATCCTTAGTGAAAATATGGTATTACAATGTTATGTGGCCACAAACATATATGTGGTCTATTGTTGACTGAAACATTGTTAGGCAGCCCATGACTGTATTCAAATTGCTGGGGGGAAAAAGAATGAAAAACAAACAAAACTCTGCCAATCAAGAAATTTTACCATGTAAATCTTATCGTAAAATAAAGGATAGGTAAGACCTTCCCCAGAGAAGCAAAAACTAAAGGAGTTCTTCACCGTTGGGCCTGCCTTAAATACCAAAGGGTCTCATCAACTAAGTCTGCAGAATAATGACATTGCTGCATCAGCTCCATTCTGGCCTCTGCCATGTGACAGTTTTGTGTGAATTTTCTTTCTGCTCTCTCAGTACTTTTCTCTCTCAACTTCTAATTCCATTCTCCTTGTAATTCTCAGTTTGTTGAAAAGATTAATATTTAGCTAAGAACACTAAAAATTTTGGAAAAAAATTTCATCTTAAACTCAACAAATTTAATTAACTGTCTTCACGGATGCCCAGATGGCATCTTGTTTTCCTTTTTTTTTCTTGTTTTCCTATGGGATGTGGCCCTTGTTTCTACTTCAGTCCAGTCCTTAATTCCATATGCATGAGGCATCCAACCATCAGACACCCAGGACCATCTTGGAGGAAGGGACCCTACCATCTTCCTCATCAGCCTTCAGGTGTAAAGTGGTCATTCCTTCAGCTGTTGTTATGTGCTTTAGGGCTTTCCATTTACAAGTGTGTTTCACTAGTCCCCCTTATTAAGTTCTTGGAGCTTAAAAAGTGATGTGTTGGGGGCATCGACAGCCAAATTTCATTGAAAGCCTCTTCTGCCCTTGGTAATTGAGGAAGACAGGGAAGAAGGGAACAAAACTCAGACCTCATGTAGTTCCTCATTTAGCAAGACATTCAGTGCGAATTTAGAAAGTTGAAGACATAGAGTGATGTTGATGTGGTTTTCTGTGGCATACTAAAGAGACAGCAGAAGATGGTCAGTGGTCAGTCTCCATCCAGCTGGTACCCATTGTCCATTATTAGGTCTTCAGAAAAGATAAAAGACAACTTTTGTGACAAAGCCCCAAGGGCTTCATTAAAACACTTTGCCCAGAAATTGGTCAACAGGGACATGACAAGTTTTTGTATCACAGCTACATTTTTTGCCTACTTTATGTAGAAATCTGAGAGATGTGACCAGCTTCAGGGGGCTGATTCTCCATCCAGGGGACAGCGCTAACAGAGTTATGAGTTATGTGGTATTAGTCTGTCTGGGTCTTCATAAGAAGACAACACGGAGTGGGTGGCTTAAACAACAAATATTGATTTTCTTACAATTCTGAAGT
>NW_012098344.1:28166-33378 GCF_000951045.1 Mandrillus leucophaeus | reverse complement strand
ACCATAGATATACCCAATCCACTCCAGCCCCTTCCCTGGGGGCTGGCGGATCCAGCTCCAGAGGTAGTAACCGCTGATGGAGCCACCAGAGACAGCGCAGGTGAGGGACAGGGTCTCCGAAGGCTTCACCACTCCTGGGCCGGACTCCTGCAGCTGTACCTGGGACAGGACCCCTGTGAACAGAGAGACCCACAGTGAGCCCTGGGATCAGAGACAACCTCCCATATCGTCATATCTGCATCCCTGAGACACTCACATCTGGGAGCTGCCACCAGGAGGAAGAAGAACCACAGGTGCTTCACGTTCTTGCACAGGAGGTCCATGATTCTCAGCATTTCCCATGTGAGCTGGACCCTGAATTTAAGGAAATGTGTGGTGGTTTCCTGTGGGTGCCTAAGTGAGGATTTGCATGTGGGTGGTGCCTTTGTATGGAGAGGTGAAAAGGGATGAGGGAGGCCCCAGTCTTTGGGGCTCACCCTGAGAGGAGGATGCTGGCTGTGCCCTCTGAGAACTCAGTTCTCTTCCTCGGGCCTCCCCTCACCAAGCCCAGAGTCCTCTTCTTCCAGGTAGGGAGATGTGCTGAAGGAGCTGGTCTGGGAGATGAGTGTGATCATGGATCTAGGACAGATTTTTGGAATAGGTTCAATACTGTTCTACCCGTGAAGATTTATATGAAACCAACCAAACATCCAGGTTATCTAAATTGTCAAATCTCCATTCAAAACATTAGGGCAGCAGCTAAATATATTAGTCACAGTGAATTTATACAAACCTACATCCATGCGATGTTTATTGTAATTCAGAATATCCATCATGGTTAGAGGGAATATGTGTGTCCCAGAGAGTGCATCATAAAAAAAATATCTGAGACTTTCTCTTTTGTGACCGTTTGAAATTTGGGATTCTGTCTGCAATCTCAGGAGAAGGTAGTGGGACATATCTCTCCAACTGTCTCAATCTGTGATGCTGAGAATGTGGCCTGACCTTTATACACTTCTGTGTGAATAGATGTAGATTGGGGATCACAGTGAAAATTTCAGTCAAAAACGATAATACGTCAGCACAGCAGCATAGTCTCATCATCAAGATTAGTGCAATTGCCTTTCCTGGGAACAAGAGAGGACATGTGTGAGCCCTCCCCTCTGAGAGCACAAGGAACTCTGGTTCTTCCCTGACAGGTCACACTTCTGAAACTTGGCTGGACAATGACACTCAAGCCCAGAGTCCTCACCCACATATTTATCATTTCAGGTGCACCTGTGTCTGAAAGACTTTCTCCTTCATTGAATTGCATGAACATACCTTAGAGTTTGTGGTATTGCAACTTGGGCATTTGACATTAGTTTGGTGAATTATATAATAAATAATCTATCTTCATGGACGTGGGTAACAGGAGAGTCATCAGAAGTTGGGTGTGTTTTAACATCAGGACAAACCTGGGCTGTCTTGTTAGGACCTGAACAAGTGAGCTGACCTGTGGGACAACAGAGGGAAAGAGACAGATCCAACATCCAGAGCCAGGTGAACTCATTACCTACCAGGTGGTCTCTGGACATTTTGTTTAAACAGATCCAGAAAGACCTTCCTCACCTTCAGGAGAATTATGACCATTGAGGGAAATTGAGATAAATTTTTACTTACAGACAATAATTCATAGGCTTGTAGACATCTATGTGGGTGTGTACAGGATTGCTAGGATATGCTCATACACAGAACAGAAGAAATAATTCTATTTCATGGAAAGAAAACCAAAGAGCTTCTGAATTGGTAGGTATTCTTTGTCACAAATGTGTCAGGTCACTAGATCATGTTATGATGCTGGAGGTAACACTTCCCAACATTGTCCTGGAGACAAAATGCAAAAGAGTAAAGATTCAAGTGAGATTCCTTTGAAAAATACAAGTAATGAACAGACCAAAACAAACGAACCGTTATGTAAAGAGTCCAAATGAAATGAAACAATAAATTCCATGTTGAGGTGACAGGGAAGTTCCATCTGACAGCTCATTTTCACCTTTATGGGTACAGAGTGCCCTCTGCAGCCCAGCTCCCACCCTGAAGGGCAGTTTCTGTCTGAACTCTGTGAGTGAGCTGGAGTTATTGTGAGCCATTCAGAAAAGTAGTTGACTCTACTTCTTCAAACAGAAATTTAAACAATCAACTCCTGACCTTTCCCAGTCTATTTTTGTAACTATGCATGACCCTTGGGAATGCCCTCACCATTTCTTTCATAATGGGAGTTGACTGTGCAGGTTACAGGAAGATGGGTAAGTTTAAAGTCTGGGTACATAAACTGCTGAATTATCAAAGCCTGGAGCCTATCACCTTCTGTCATCTTGTTTAATTAGTTGTGAATTTGTTTTCAGTTGTTTAGTTCAAGTTCCCATAACTCACTTTCTGAAAAAATAGTCACATATGATAATCTTGAGATATTAAAATGAAAAAAATCACTAATTTCAAAATGAACCCAACTTCCAAGAGAGATGAAAATTCCTTTGTGGTGAAGGGTGTGAAGGGTGTGAAGGGTGGAGACATGGTTGAATACTGAGGTTGTGTTCACAACTGTATTATTTTATTTAGGGAACTTCCGTACATCCCTTATACTTATTAGAAACTCCCATTGAGAACCTTGATCTAACGCAATTAGTTGATGGGTCACAAAAAAAAAAAAAAAAAAAAAGAAGCTGAAGTTTATTCGAGCAGGAATTGGTATTACAACTTTAGCTTTCCTTTAGAACACATTCCTCTACCTGATGTGAAATTAGCCCAGGTGCACTGATGAGCGTTTTACAGTTAACCAAAGACCAGGAAATGGGCACTCATGTGTGTGGAGCAGGGCATGGCTTTGGGATGCTTTGCAAACAAAGTGGCTTCTCACGTCTTCTGGAAAACCCATCAAAACGGGCAAGTTAGGGATCTCTTAGGAGTACCCGTCTATCCCATTCATGGCTAATATAACCGTGGAAGTTGATGCAAAATGAGATCATATGGAAGATAAAGAAACTGCTGCACCACTGCCTCAGCTCAGCACAGCTACCTCTTCCCTCAGGGCTTCTGACTCTCTCAGGATATGGGTTTCCACACTATGTCTCTCGTACAGTAATGCACGGCCGTGTCCTCAGCCTTTAGGCTGCTGATCTGCAGATACGCCGTGGTGACAGAGGTGTCTATGGAGAAGACAAATCATCCTGTTTAGCCCTGGGCATACGTTGGGTTCCCAGTGTTGGTGTCATCCATCCCATCCACTCAAGCCCTTCTCCAGGGACCTGTCTCACCCAATTCATACCATAGGTGGTAAAGCTGTAACCAGAAGCCTTGCAGGAGACCTTCACTGAGGCCACAGGCTGCTTCACCTCAGGCCCAAACTGCACCAGCTGCACCTGGGAGTGGGCACCGGTGGAGAGGACACAGGATTGCGGGAAGTCCCACTTGACTGGCCTGGTTTCTCTGTCAGCCCTGGAACTGGGGAGCCCCTTAACTTTTGCTGCTGCCACCAAGAAGAGGAGCCTGCAGGTCCTATCCATGGTAGGGTGTGGTCCCGAGGAGGGGTGTGGTTGTTGGGTGATGCTCTCAGGGCACAGAGTTATTTGTATTAGTTTCAGTGATTTGCATATTCTTGAAGGATGCTATTTAATAGCCCAATTCCTGACCCAGTATGAGCAAGAGCAAATACATGACACATGGACGATACAGTTGTAGAAGCTGAGGGTTCAAGCTGCAATCCTGTTAGAGGCCATGTGACCCCTACACATCCCTGAACTCTGTGTTGACAGAGCTTCCCCCACTGGAGAACAAGCTCCCCCAGGACACGTACCTCACTTTGAATCCACATTTGAATGAATCAGGGGCAACTTGAACCATTTCTAGACCTTAATATGTGAATGCGTTATTTTGGTAATGAGTGTGTTTCTCCAAAAAGTGCACTGAAGTGGTTCTCATTACAACATCCAATTTGATGAATGCTCACAGTTGAATGGAATATTTATACAAACATCAGAAGTCCTTGTGAAATACTTATATTAGATATTTTTAAAGGAAGTCCGGGGCCGTGAGAGGAACCTCTCCACAGCTTGTTGTGCACCTGCTCTGGGGTGGGAGCCTGTGCTGGGTTTATCCTGAGCGCCCCCTGCAGCCCAGCCCCTACCCAGCAGGAGCGTTTCTGTCTGAGCTTACAGAGTATATTCCTACCAGTGTCTCTAGCCCGGTATAAAGTGGCTGTGCCCTGGCTCAGAATTCTCCTTTAGTGACACAACGTGCTTCTCACACCATCTTTTGAAATACTGAATTGGCCTTAGGAAACTCAGAACTCTACAGGGAGACCCGAAGAAAAGATCTCATGCATCACTGGGGAGCCCTTTCCTGGAGCTCCAGAGGCACTGAATCGTTTGACATATGGTGAACCCAAAAACTCTTCAGGGATTTGGCGGGGGATTCTTATTTTCTTTAGGGTCCTGTAGTTGATTATTGCACCTGAGAATATCTGCAGGTGCAGTTGCACGTGGACGGATGCCCAATTCAACTCTAGTATTCAAATAACACACACACACATACACACACACACACGCACACTGTGGCTAATTTTACCCTTAATCGGCCCATTGTTTTCCTTTCTTTTCTGGTATCCATGTCAAGGAAAGCACTCCCTACACTGGCACTAAGGATGAGTATGTGTCTACTTTCTGCAAACAGAAGTAAAGAAAACAGAATACAAGTAGACACCTGGGAAGTGCATGCACATTGAATTCAGCTGGTCTCACTTTGGAACCCTGCAGACGTGCCATGAAAAGTAAATGAGGCTAATAAGGGTGAAATCATTTCCTTGGCGCTGAAGGTGCTATTGTCAGAGCCTTCAAATTGCTTTATTTTCCTGAACTTTTTTTATCCTATTTTCCTCCTCAGATAGAGTTTGTGAATTGCCACACTCTCATATTTAATCCATATTGACTAAACTGGTGAGATGTAATGTGTGGAACACGGAAGCATTACATGTTCTTACAGATGCATCTTAATACTCTGGTGATCTTCTTTCTCTGGACTGTGCCCAATACAGGAAGCCTCCAGGTGTGAAGCTGATTTTTGCTCTTTTCTCGATGGAACATCACAGGAAAATTTTTGTAAATGTGCCCCTTTTGGCTAATTGTAGCCATTTTCGTGATAAAGGAAGCCTGTAGGTATGGGCTTGTAATGGGGATGGATTACCTTTCCCCACATA
>NW_012098344.1:25719-28116 GCF_000951045.1 Mandrillus leucophaeus | reverse complement strand
TCATGTTATGATGCTGGAGGTAACACTTCCCAACCTTGTCCTGGAGACAAAATGCAAAAGAGTAAAGATTCAAGTGAGATTCCTTTGAAAAATACAAGTAATGAACAGATCAAAACAAATGAACCATTATGTAAAGAGTGCTAATGAAATGAAACAATACATTACATGTTGAGGTGACAGGGAAGTTCCATCTGACAGCTTATTTTCACCTTTATAGGTACCGAGTGCCCTCTGCAGCCCACCTCCCACCCTGAAGGGAGGTTTCTGTCTGAGCTCTGTGAGTGAGCTGGAGTCATTGTGAGCCATTCAGAAAAGTAGTTGATTCTACTTCTTCAAACGGGAATTTAAACCATCAACTCCTCACCTTACCCAGTCTATTTTTGTAACTGTCCATAACCCTTGGGAATGCAGTCACCATTTCTTTCATAGTGAGAGTTGACTGTGCCATGAAGGTAACAGGAAGATGGGTAAATTTAAAGTGTGGGTACATAAACTGCTGGACTTTCAAAGCCTGGAGCCAATCACATTCTGTCATCTTGCTTAATTAGTTGTGAATTTGTTTTCAGTTGTTTAGTTCCAGTTCCCATAACTCACTTTCTGATAAAATAGTCACTATAATCTTGAGATATTAAAATGAAAAAAATTCACTAATTTCAAAATGAACCCAACTTCCAGGAGAGGTGAAAATTCCTTTGTGGTGAAGGGTGTGAAGGGTGGAGACATGGTTGAATACTGAGGTTGTGTTCACAATTGTATTATTTTAATTAGGGAACTTCTGTACATCCCTTATATTTGTTAGAAACTGCCATTGAGAACCTTGATGTAATGTAATTAGTTGATGGGTCACACAAAACAATAAAGCTGAAGGTTATTGAGCAAGAATTGCTCTCATGCATCACTGGGGAGCCCTTTCCTGGAGCTACAGAGGCACTGAATCGTTTGACATGTGGTGAACCCAAAAACTCTTCAGGGATTTGCTGGGGGGTTCTTATTTTCTTTAGGGTCCTGCAGTTGATTATTGCACCTGAGAATATCTGCAGGTGCAGGTGCACG
Source organism: Mandrillus leucophaeus (assembly GCF_000951045.1). Classification (NCBI taxonomy): domain Eukaryota; kingdom Metazoa; phylum Chordata; class Mammalia; order Primates; family Cercopithecidae; genus Mandrillus; species Mandrillus leucophaeus. The sequence continues at coordinate 27,063 of NW_012098344.1, read as the reverse complement.
TGGACAGATGCCCAATTCAACTCTAGTATTCAAATAACACACACACACATACACACACACACACACACACACGCACACTGTGGCTAATTTTACCCTTAATCGGCCCATTGTTTTCCTTTCTTTTCTGGTATCCATGTCAAGGAAAGCACTCCCTACACTGGCAGTAAGGATGAGTATGTGTCTACTTTCTGCAAACAGAAGTAAAGAAAACAGAATACAAGTAGACACCTGGGAACTGCATGCACATTGAATTCAGCTGGTCTCACTTTGGAATCCTGCAGACGTGCCATGAAAAGTAAATGAGGCTAATAAGGGCGAAATCATTTCCTTGGTGCTGAAGGTGCTATTGTCAGAGCCTTCAAATTGCTCTATTTTCCTGAACATTTTGTATCCTATTTTCCTCCTCAGATAGAGTTTGTGAATTGCCACACTCTCATATTTAATCCATATTGACTAAACTGGTGAGACGTAATGTGTGGAACACGGAAGCATTACATGTTCTTACAGATGCATCTTAATACTCTGGTGATCTTCTTTCTCTGGACTGTGCCCAATACAGCAAGTCTCCAGGTGTGAAGCTGATTTTTGCTCTTTTCTCGATGGAACATCACAGGAAAATTTTTGTAAATGTGCCCCTTTTGGCTAATTGTAGCCATTTTCATGATAAAGGAAGCCTGTAGGTATGGGCTTGTAATGGGGATGGATTACCTTTCGCCACATACATAAGGATGTAAAAACGGGTTGTCTGCCTGAAGAAGGCCTCGGTGTTTTATCAGAGATTTGATCTCCTGGTAATACAGCCATGCAGGCATCTGGGTGGATTCTCGCCCTGAGAACCTGGAGGTTCCTGGAGGAAAGGGCGATAAAAGTATGATGGGTGGGGCCCCCAGGATCTCTCAGCCTCATGCTAGTCCAGACATGCTCTTTATGTTTATATAGTTCAGATTTTCATATAACAAATCACACAGCCAGGCTCATTTAAATTATCCATATTCAGGCCATATGAGACCAGCAGCTGAGTATAATAATTACATTGAACTCAGACAAATCTGGTCCCAATCCAATGTTTACCATAGCTCAGAACACCTATAATGACTCACTTAACTTGGAGATTATTTCTTCCTTGAAAGAAGGGTAACGGTTGCTGTGGAGCCTCTGTGGGGTTGGATTTTTTTGAATCAGCCTGTCATGCAGGGTATTCTGAGTGATGTAGACCTTTACACTTAGATGGCAGTTATTCCTAGTGACATGGAAATGGCTGGCAGCCCTCAATTCAGTTAATTCCTTTGGTTCACCTGAGTGTCTACAAGTACCTGATGAACCTCAGAACTCTTCTTCATGGAT
>NW_012098344.1:23371-25580 GCF_000951045.1 Mandrillus leucophaeus | reverse complement strand
TTAACCCACATTAGAATGTCTTACAAATACAACATTACAACTTCTTTATTTGGAGTGTTCTACTTTTTTTCACTTAGAAGAGAAAGGCAATCTCAATTCTCAGGGTAAACACACTTTGGAGAAGCTGTTGTGCGGTAGAGGAGGGCAGCTGTCCCATCAGCAACAAGAGGCTTTGTGCCTCAATGCTAATGAATTCAGGTTTATTTTTCCTCCTCCTTGTCCTCTGCATGTGGTAAATCTAGTTAAGAAATCACGGAAGCTCCCTTATCTGACGCCAGTGTGAGGTTTAAATCATGCAAGCCCCTTCTCCTGAGTAGAAACACACCCCCTGACCCCACCACCAAATCATTAGAAAGCCCTGAGCCAGCCTCCTTTCCTGGTCTAATGAGGAAATTCTGGTTTGTAATTTCTTGAGAAGCCTGTGCTGCTCTCGGCAGACACCCCAAAAATAGAGTTAATAAAACTTTTAATATTCACCTGGGATGTGAGTGTGGAACCATCAGACTGGACATCCACACTAAACACTGGTGGGGTCTCTCTTCCTTTGCCAGGGATCACCTACAATTGGAACTGTGGGCTTGGAGTCCTGACAGTGACCACCACGTGGCCTTTCTTCTCTTGCACTGGATGCTAACCCCCTCTGCCCCAATGCCCCGCATGCACGTTATCCTGCCTGCTGCTGGTTGACTGGCCCTTGGAGTTCTGTTGAGCTGGGCTGCAATGCCGAGTTAAACACAGCATCTTTACAGATTTAACTGATTAACTTCAGAAGCACTGATAGTTTATTGATGTGGAGAAACAGGAGTAAATGACTGCAGGTGACTCTGCCTTTGGTGCATGTGAGAAAGTTTTTCTCTTGTTACGACAAATGCTTCTTCTTCAGAGACTTCATAGGAAGAGCAGGATAAAGAATCTAGAAAGGTGCCCCAGAGGAATCTGTTTTATGGAGAGGAAGCCACAGTGCTGACAGGAAACCAGACCTTAACCCCTATCTGCACCTGCCCTGAGGCTGGCTCTTGTGCTCGGTGGGTCCTGAGCGCCCCCACGTGGTTCTCCACTCACATCAGGGAGGCTCCTTTCTGGGATTATAGAGATTTTCTTTCTAATTGTTTTCACAAAAATGGAGACAGAGTAAACAATGAATCCATGTATCTCAGAGAACACAGAACAGCATGATAACACCCCTCGACACACACACACCTTTAGGTAAATCTTATTCAAACGGCTGAAAACCAAAGACAAATAGAAATACATGCAGGCAAGTGGAGGAGAGTAAAGGGGGGATTCCTTCCAAAAGAACAGAAAAGATGATGACAACATTCTTCTGGTTAAAACCTTACAAGCAAGAGGAAAAGTGATGGTGTCTGTAAAGTGTTGGAAGAAAAGCCAACCCATTATTTTATAGCTCATGGATGTTCTCTAAAAACTGAAAAAAGTTTTATTTCTCTTTGACAGCATGAGGGGCTCAATGAATCCATGCCCTCGGGAGACCAGTGAAAATTATTTTGGAATATTACAGGGTTTGGAACGGCTCTGACAGCATACAGCAAGTGAAGAAACATTTATTCAGGAAAATCTAGAAAACTCAGTAAGGCCAGTCATCATATTTTATCTAAGATGCTCTTACTTCCTTCCACATCCCAGCTTAGCATGATGTATTGTAACCTCCAATACAGAAGATGCAGCCAAGAAGACAGGACACCTTCTACCAGCTCCCAGCAGAGGAAACTCTTCCCCAGGGGTCAGGACATTGGCCCTCTGACCCTGCCCACAGCACGTGATGCTGAGGCTCAGTTCTGGACAAGAGCTACTGAGAGCCAGAGACTCACTTCTTCCCTGGAGCCCCACTCATGGATGGAGGCTCTGCCCTGGGTCCAGTGCCACTGGAAACATTGGGTCCCTGATTTCTAGCTCTGTCCTTCAGCAGAGGTTCTGCTCCAGCATAACCAAAGTGTTGGGTATCCCGGCCCGCGGGATCGTCACTGCAGGCCCTGGAAGAGGGGGTGGGAATTTGGGGAACAAGAGATACGAGAAATGGAGACAAGACAGTGCTCTGATCAAGTCCCTTTTAATGGCGGTAATGCAGTGCCTTATATGCACTTGGAGGGGATGGGGTTGGGCCAAGGCGAAAATGATCTCATCGCGGAGGGTGTGGCCAGGTAGGTATTGGTAGCGTGGTCGAACGTCATGTGGCGCCTGCGCTGTCAGA
>NW_012098344.1:11517-17990 GCF_000951045.1 Mandrillus leucophaeus | reverse complement strand
TTAGGGCCGACTCCCATTGACTGTTCAAAGGAAACTGGCACAGGTGGCTGTGTTTGTGTATTTTCCCTTGCCCGAGTTTGAGCTTCATCAGACCACCAGGTTTTAAACTGCAAGTACTGAGATGGAGTGACAACAGATTTTATCAAAGTATCCCAATCATATGGTATTAACCTATTATCAAGAGCCACATTTTTTTAACAAACTTTGCACAAAAGGAGAGTAGGCCCATATTGACTAATGGCCTGTGTGAATACCTTTAACAGTTTAAATGGAAAGGTGGTTCAATTAGAGAAACTGAAATTGCCAAGCTTCAAGGTGTCTGTCAGCTCTAGCCTTTTGAATGGAATTTTGTACAGCACCACCAATTGCTCCAGGTTTTAAGGTTGTAACTACAGGAGCAGTAAGTTCTGTAGCTAATACATTTTCTCGCCCATTAAGGGGAGAGAGAGGAGGTAGCCATTCACTTAATTCAGCAGTTGGAGCTGACGGGCTACTAAAACATACTTTTTTAGTTTTCCTTTCTTTTATTTTCCTCTGGTTTCCATTCTTCACATTCAGAATCTGTAGGTTTTTACACTTGTCCTCCTCGTTCTCATCTGAATCTGCCTCATCATCTGTTTGAAATGGTTCATAAGCTGCCTTTATTAGTGTCCGCATTGACCAAACTGAGGCTCGAATATTGCTCCATCTTTAGATGCTTTTTAAAAAGTATCTGCCAATTCTCTGCCATTCATCCAACTCCATAGTCCCTTGTTCCGGGAACCATGGGCAAAACTGCTTTCCTATACTAATCAGTAATAACATATTCTGAGTACTAACTTACACTTCCCTTCTTCATAATAAATGTCTTAAGAAATTTAAATAAGCAGTGTTTGCTTTCACTTTGTTCCATTGTTACCCTGGCTCTGCTGAGCTCTCAGCTTTCCCTCCGAGATTGTTTTAATCATGATCAGGTGTCCTTTGATGATGCATCCTCCACTTTTACATGCTCTGCCATTCCTTCACCGGGGTCTTTGTTGCCCCACATTGGGTGCCAGAAATGTTGGGGTGATCAAGCACAACACCACGTCATTGGGGTGACAAAGTCCAGCAAAGTCAAAGGAATGAGAAAAAGACAGTTTGAGAGAGAAAGTGTGACCAGAGGACCATCGCGAGTGTGGAGCCTGTGAAGGCCCCGAGCTCTGGAAGCCGAGACTATTTATTGGTGATCAACAAAGAAACAGGTGGTGAGAATGTAGGGGTCGAAAGCGCAAGCACACGATCTACAGCTGTGATGGTTTAGCATTTATATGGAACATGTTCTGCTACTTGAGATAATGGGAATACAATTGATCTAGGAGCCTGGGAGGGCTAGAAGGAAGGAGCCAGCAAGTCTAGACACATTCCAAAGGCCACGAGGGGTTTTGTGCCCTGAGCCCTGGATATTATGTCAGATATGCAAGCCCTGCCTCAGCTTCTTTCCCAACACTTGGCTTTTTCCCAACACATTGATTTCTGTATGTTTGAGTGTGAAATACAACACAGTCATAACAAGAATAAGAACATGTTCTTTGCAGCAACGTAGTTGGATCTGGAGGTCATTATCCTAAGCAAATTAACAGAGTAACAGAAAACTATATACCACGTGTTCTCACTTACATGTGGGAGCTAATCATATTGACATAAAGAAGAAAATAACACATATTGGGACCTACACAAGTGTGGAGGATGGGAGAAGGGTGAGAACTGAAAAACTACCCATTAGGCACTATACTTATTACCTTAGTGGCAAAACAATCTGGGTATCAAACCCACATAACTCACAATTTACCTATGTAACAAACCCTGCACATTTACCCCTGAACCAAAAATAAAAGTCTAAAAACATTTTAGCTAGTTTTTAAAATGATTATTAATAGGACACCTAAATACACCACAGGCATTTCAAATGATTTCTTGCTACTTCAGTTATTTAAGAGATTCCAAAAAGTGTTGACATTCAGATTATGCAGATTTCTTTTGACATAAAAATGAGGTTGATGAATTTTATAATCTACATTTTGGAGACTAAACCAAAAGTACAATCAAGTGTTACCTCAGATGTGTTACTGGAGACAGAATTCTGATCTCATTACATATAAGTGGTACCTGGTCTGACATATATGAACAGGCAAGGAAACAGAAAAAGGACAAGGCACAAAGTTTATGAAGAAGTTTCAGCAATTTTAATTTTCTTCTGAGGAAGCTGAAATTGTGCAAGTAAAACAGTGTGACTGGATATGTCTCAGGTGAAGTTGTGTTCTGGAAAGTATCTCCAGTCCTGGGCTGGATCCAGTAGGTGGACTCAGGCCCCAAATACTAAAGCAGCGACTTATATTCCTTAAACAGATGATATTCCAATGAGAAAGCTGTTCTCAGGTGAGCTGCAGAGCTGGGAGGAGGAGATGGAGGTGACCTTGGCTTCCCAGCATTGCTGAAACGTGAAGACCAAGGCCACCTCCTCATAGATGGAGCAGAGATCCACCTATGAGTACATCACATCGGCTCTGTCTTCAGGAATCTTGGGCTGTGGAGGAGGTGAAGGAATGTGATTTATTCCTTTCTGCTAACGCAGTGTGCTTCAGAGAAAATAAATTGAAAATTTAATAAATATGCTTTTTGCCATAATAAGGGAGAGAATATGAATAATTCATGGCAATGCAAGTGGTCTCCTCAGAGCTGGCAGAAGGAGCAAGTACACAACTGAGAGAAGGAAGCGCCCTGCCCCAGGAAGAAGGTGTGCTAAGACCATCTGCTGAGAACTGCCCTCCAGATGCCACGTGTCAGTGGAACCTGGGCCCGTGCCTGGGACCTTGTGCGTCATGTGGAGAGCAGAGCACAGCTCCATTCCTCCTCACTGTGTGACCTAGGATGTGACCTCTTCCTCTGAGCTTCATTCTAACTAGGTGTTACAATCAAATAACAGCAGTAACTTTACCTGTAAACTTTCCGGTAAGAGCCAGTGATGATCAGAATTGTTATTACTGTTGTTGTCCAAAGCCTTAAATATCATAAAAATACCTGTGTGACCCCTCGTCTCAGAACTCAGATGACCATCTCGCAGAGAGCACACCTGCTTTGTTTCTGTCACAAACGTGGTATTAGAACTGGAAACTATGTGTACCTTGTTATAGAATTTATATGTTAGTTATGTTACATTGGATGAAGTTAGAATTAGTAAGTGACAGAATTTTAGGTAATGGGATATCTAAGCAAACTGTCGATGGTGTGTCTTCATTTCTCACTGCTCATTATAGATAATGGAACAGGAGAGAGAAAAATTAAAGAGAAGACTATTGACCAATAGTCAGGTGTTTGATAGACAAAGGAGATTTTCACTTCTTCTGGAAACCCCATTAAATTAAATAAATTAGGGAACTTTAATACACTTTTCCACATTCTAGATGCATGTCTAATACAGATTTAGATTTAAATGCACAGAGATAACGCAGAAAACGGAAATTCAGCAACAGATCTGTTTGCCAAATAGGCAGATTTAAACTAGTTTGTAATTTTACCTAAATACTCAAAGAATAAACCCCAGATTCAAATATCAAAAGATAAAATTTCAATGTTATGTGACTTGTTGAGAGAAGCTTGAACTAACATTATTTTGATGAATCATACATCAATAACAAAACTTTGTCCAGTGGTTCAAATTTTCAAGGGTCTGCTTGAGTAAATAGTTTCTACTTCCCCTACCTGTGATTTCTGGCAGAATCGATCATCCTCTAGAACCCAGGGACCATTAAGAACAGAGACAGAAGTTTGAATACTATGAAGTTTTGAGAGACCCAAATTATTGCCTGGACTGCTTGATGAGGATGATCTCTATGAGCCTCGTCTTTGAAGAGTGAATGGTGACTTTTGTTATAATGAACAAGTAGCAACAAAGACAGTCAAGGAAAATGAAGGAGGAGGGGCACATGGTCCAAACAGAAGAACAACATAAAGATTTAGAAACTGATATCAATGAAAGCGAAGCATATGGATTACCTGAAAGAAAATTTAAAGTAAATGTTAGAAACATGTTCAATGAGCTAGTGGCATTATGCAAGAACAATGTGAGAATTTTAATAGAGATAAAACATTTAAAAGATGACTAAACAAAAATATTGATGCTGAAGAATACAAATAAGTCAATCAAAAATTTTAAGAGGATTTTAGACCAGACTAGATCAAGTAATAAAGGAAACAGAAAACTCAAAGAAAGATCATTTGAAATAGTAGAGACAGAGAAGAAAAACGTAAATGAAAGAAATAGAAAAGAGTTAAAGTCTTATGAGTCAGGAAGCACAGTGAAAATGAAATTATGCATTGAGGAGTTACGCAAAGATAAGACAAAAGGGGCAGTGAAGGAAGAGGGTGAGAGAAAGAAAGAGAGAGAGAGAGAGACAGAGAAAGAGAGACAGAGCAAGAGAGGCAGAAAGGTTTTTAAAGAAGTAATAGCATAGCAACTTTCTAAATCTGAAGAAGCAAATATTCGTCTACATCCATGAAGCTCTATACATTTTAAATAAGGTAAACCAAATGAGAAAAATCAGAGAGTTTGAAACCACATTGCTAAAGGAAAGATTTTTGAAAACAGAAAATAAAGGAGCAGATTTAGCAGTTTTCTCAGCAGAAGATTTTCAGTTCAGAATGGAGGGGAATTATATTTGATAATCTATGGTTTATTGATAGAGATTACTTCTGGGAAATGTATTTCTAGTCAGTGTCATCATTGTGCAAGCATCATAGAGAGAACTTACACAAACCTACAAGGAATATCCTACTGCACATAAAATATGTGGAATAGCACAATGTTTCCAGGCAACTAAACTGTACAGCATGTTACTGCACCAAACACTGCAGGGAATTGAAATGCCGTGGTAGGTATCTCTCCATCTAAACACATCTAAACATGGAACATCCTTAGTGAAAATATGGTATTACAATGTTATGTGGCCACAAACATATATGTGGTCTATTGTTGACTGAAACATTGTTAGGTGGCCCATGACTGTATTCAAATTGCTGGGGGAAAAGAATGAAAAACAAACAAAACTCTGCCAACCAAGAAACTTTACCATGTAAATCATTTTGTAAAATAAAGGATAGGTAAGACCTTTCCCAGAGAAGCAAAACCTAAAGGAGTTCTTCACCACTGGGCATGCCTTAAACACCAAAGGGTCTCAACTGGGTCTGCAGAATAATGACATTGCTGCATCAGCTCCATTCTGGCCTCTGCCGTGTGACAGTTTTGTGTGAATTTTGTTTCTGCTCTCTCAGGATGTTTTTTCTCTCTCATCTTCTAACTCCATTCTCCTTTTAATTCTCAGTTTGTTGGAAAGATTCATATTTAGCTAAGAACATTAAAAACTTCGGAAAAAAATTTCATCTTAAACTCAACAAATTTAATTACCTGTCTTCACGGATGCCCACCTGTTCTTTTCTTGTTTTCCTATGGGATATGGCGCTTGTTTTTACTTCAGTCCAGTCCTTAATTCCATATGCATGAGGCATCCAACCATCACACACCCAGGAACATCTTGGAGGAAGGTACCCTACCATTTGCCTCATCAGCCTTCAGGTGCACAGTGGCCATTCCTTCAGCTGTTGTATGTGCTTTAGGGCTTTCTATTTAAAAAAGTGTATTTCACTATCCCCCAAACAAAGTTCCTGGATCTTAAAAAGTGATGTGGTGTTCGGGGCATTGACAGCCAAATTTCATTGAAAGTTTCTTCTGCCCTTGGTAATTGAGGATGACAGGGAAGAAGGGAACAAAACTCAGACCTCATGTAGCTCCTCATTTAGCAATACATTCAGTGCAAATTTAGAAAGTTGAAGACATTGAGTAACGTTGGTGTGGTTTTCTGTGGCATACTAAGGAGACAGCAGAAGATGGTCAGTGGTCAGTCTCCATCCAGCTGGTACCCATTGTCCATTAGTTAGGTCATAAGAAAAGATAAAAGACAACTTTTGTGACAAAGCCCCAGGGGCTTCATTAAAACACTTTGCCCAGAAATTGGTCAACAGGAACATGACACGTTTTTATATCACAGGTACTATTTTTTGCCTACTTTATGTAGAAATCTGAGAGACGTGCCCAGCCTCAGAGGGCTGATTCTCCATCCAGGGGACAGCACTAACAGAGTTATGAGTTATGTGGTATTAGTCTGTCTGGGTCTTCATAAGAAGATAACACGGAGTGGGTGGCTTAAACAACAAATATTGATTTTCTTACAATTCTGAAGTCTGAATGTTGAAGATCAAGGTGCTGGCAGGGTTGGTTCTTGGTACGGCTTCTTCCTGGCATGCACTGGGACACTTTCTAATACACTGCGTCTCCACATGGCCTCTTCTCTGCGTGCATGTGAAAAGTCAGAGGTCTCTGGTGTCTCTTTCTCTTCTTATAAATTCAACACGTCTATTGCATTAGGTTCTCACACTTCTGACCACATTTAACCTTAATT
>NW_012098344.1:3257-10705 GCF_000951045.1 Mandrillus leucophaeus | reverse complement strand
TCCCCGAGACACTCACATCTGGGAGCTGCCACCAGGAGGAGGAAGAACCACAGGTGCTTCATGTTCTTGCACAGGAGGTCCCTGACTCTCAGAGAACATTTCCCATGTGAGCTGGACCCTGAATTTAAGGAAATGTGTGGTGGTTTCCTATGGGTGCCTAAGTGAGTATTTGCATGTGGGTGGTGCCTTTGTATGGAGAGGTGAAAAGAGATGAGGGAGGCCCCAGGCTTTGGGGCTCACCTTGAGAGGAGGATGCTGGCTGTGCCCTCTGAGAACTCAGTTCTTTTCCTGGGGCCTCCCCTCACCAAGCCCAGAGTCGTCTTCTTCCAAGTAGGGAGATGTGCTGAAGGAGCTGGTCTGGGAGATGAGTGTGATCATGGATCGAGGACAGATTTTGGAATAGGTTCAAAGCTGTTCTACATGTGAAGATTTATATGAAACCAACCAAACATCCAGATTATCTAAATTGTCAAATCTCCATTCAAAATATTAGGGCAACAGCTAAATATATTAGTCACAGTGAATTTATATAAACCTACATCCATGCAATGTTTATTGTAATTCAGAATATCCATCATGGTTAGAGGGAATATATCTGTCCCAGAGAGTGTGTCATAAAAAATAAAAAATTCTGAGACCTTCCCTTTTGTGAACGTTTCAAGTTTGGGATTCTGTCTGCAATCTCAGGAGAAGGTAGTGGGACGTATCTCCAACCGTGTCAATGTTTGATGCTGAGAATATGGCCTGACCTTTATACACTTCTGTGTGAATAGATGTAGATTGGGGATCACAGTGACAATTTCACTCAAAATCTATACTAGGTCAGCACAGGAGCATAGTCTCATCATCAAGATTAGTGCAATTGCCTTTCCTGGGAACAAGAGAGGACATCTTTGAGATCTCCGCTCCGAAAGCACAAGGAACTCTGGTTCTTCCCTGACAGGTCAAACTTCTGAAACATGGCTGGACAATGACACTCAAGCCCAGAGTCCTCACCCACATATTTATCGTGTCAGGTGCACCTGTGTCTGAAAGACTTTCTCCTTCATTGAATTGCATGAACATACCTTAGAGTTTGCGGTATTGTATCTTGGGCATTTGGTGAATTATATAATAAATAATCTATCTCCATGGATGTGGGTGACAGCAGAGTCATCAGAAGTTGGATGTGTTTCAACATCAGGACAAACCTGGGCTGTCTTGTTAGAACTGAACAAGTGAGCTGACCTGTGGGACAACAGAGGGAAAGAAACAGAGCCAACATCCAGTGCCAGGTGACCCCTTACCTACCAGGTGGTCTCTGGACATTTTGTTTAAACAGATCCAGAAAGACCTTCCTCACCTTCAGGAGAATTATGAACACTGAGGGAAATTGAGATACATTTTTATTTACAGAGAATAATTCATAGGCTTGTAGACATCTATGTGGGTGTGTACAGGATTGCTAGGATATGCTCATACACAGAACAGAAGAAATAATTCTATTTCATGCAAAGAAAACCAAAGAGCTTCTGAACTGGTAGGTATTCTTTGCCACAAATGTGTCAGGTCACTAGATCATGTTATGATGCTGGAGGTAACACTTCCCAACCTTGTCCTGGAGACAAAATGTAAAAGAGTAAAGATTCAAGTGAGATTCCTTTGAAAAATACAACCAATGAACAGACCAAAAAACATGAACCATTATGTAAAGAGTGCTAATGACATGAAACAATAAATTCCATGTTGAGGTGACAGGGAAGTTCCATCTGACAGCTCATTTTCACCTTTATGGCTACCGAGTGCCCCCTGCAGCCCAGCTCCCACCCTCAAGTGAAGTTTCTGTCTGAGCTCTGTGAGTGAGCTGGAGACATTGTGAGCCACTCAGAAAAGTAGTTGATTCTACTTCTTCAAACGGGAATTTAAACAATCAACTCCTCACCTTAGCCAGTCTATATTTGTAACTGTGCGTGACCCTTGGGAATGCAGTCACCATTTCTTTCATAATGAGAGTTGACTGTGCCATGAAGGTAACAGGAAGATGTGTAAATTTAAAGTCTGGGTACATAAACCACTGGATTATCAAAGCCTGGAGCCAATTACATTCTGTCATCTTGCTTAATTAGTTGTGAATTTGTTTTCAGTTGTTTAGTTCAAGTTCCCACACTTACTTTCTGATAAAATAGTCACATATGATAATCTTGAGATATTAAAATGAAAAACAATCACTAATTTCAAAATGAAACCAACTTCCAGGAGAGATGAAAATTCCTTTGTGGTGAAGGGTGTGAAGGGTGAAGACATGGTTGAATACTGAGGTTGTGTTCACAATTGTATTATTTTAATCAGGGAACTTCTGTACCTCACTTATATTTAGTAGAAACTGCCGTTGAGAACCTTGATGTAATGTAATTAATTGATGGGTCACACAAAAGCAATGAAGCTGAAGGTTATTGAGCAGGAATTGCTATTACAACTAGCTTTCCTTTAGAACACATTCCTCTACCTGATGTGAAATTCGCCCAGGTGCACTGATGAGCGTTTTACAGTTAACCAAAGACCAGGGAATGGGCACTCGTGTGTGTGGAGCAGGGCATGGCTTTGGGATGCTCTGCAAACAAAGTGGCTTCTCACGTCTTCTGGAAAACCCATCAAAATGGGCAAGTTAGGGATCTCTTAGGAGCACACATCTATACCACATTCATGGCTAATATAACAGTGGAAGTTGTTGCAAAATGAGATCATATGGAAGATAAAGAAACTGCTGCACCACTGCCTCAACTCAGCACAGCTACCTCTTCTCTCAGGGCTTCTGACTCTCTCAGGATGTGGGTTTCCACACTATGTCTCTCGTACAGTAATGCACGGCCGTGTCCTCAGCCTTTAGGCTGCTGATCTGCAGATATGTGGTGCTGACAGAGGTGTCCATGGAGAAGACAAACCGTCCTGTTTAGCCCTGGGCATACGTTGGGTTCCCAGTGTTGGTGTTCATCCACCCCATCCACTCAAGCCCTTCTCCAGGGACCGGTCTCACCCAATTCATACCATAGGTGGTAAAGCTGTAACCAGAAGCCTTGCAGAAGACCTTCACTGAGGCCACAGGCTGCTTCATCTCAGGCCCAAACCGCACCAGCTGCACCTGGGAGTGGGCACCGGTGGAGAGGACACAGGATTGCAGGAAGTCTCACTTGACCAGCCTGGTTTCTCTGTCAGCCCTGGGACTGGGGAGCCCCTTAACTTTTGCTGCTGACGCCAAGAAGAGGATCCTGTGGGTCCTGTCCATCGTAGGGTGTGGTCACGAGGAGGGGTGTGGTTGTTGGGTGATGCTCTCAGGCCACAGAGTTATCTGTATTAGCCTCAGTGATTTGCATATTCTTGAAGGATGCTATTTAATAGCCCAATTCCTGACCCAGTATTAGAAAGAGTAAATACATGACACATGGACGACACAATTGTAGAAGCTGAGGGTTCAAGCCGTAATCCTGTTGGAGGCCATGTGTCCCCTAAACATCCCTGAACCCTGTGTTGACAGAGCTTCCCCCACTGGAGAACAAGTTCCCCCAGGACATGCACCTCACTTTGAATCCACATTTGAATGAATCAGGGGCAACTTGAACCATTTCTAGACCTTAATATGCCAATGCATTATTTTGGGAATGAGTGTGTTTGTCCAAAAATTGCACTGACTTAAAAGAAAGGATTTCTTCCTGACCTCCAGCTGCTTACTATTAAGATAACTAGCAGAGTTTGAAATCCCCATTGTGAAAGTGGTTCTCATTACAACATCCAGTTTGATAAATGCTCACAATTGAATAGAATATTTATATAAACATCAGAAGTCCTTGTGAAATACTTATATTAGATATTTTTAAAGGAAGTCCAGGGCCCTGAGAGGAACCCCTCCCCAGCCTGCTGTGCACCTGCTCTGGGGGGGAGCCTGTGCTGGGTTTATCCTGAGCGCCCCCTGCAACCCAGCCCCTACCCAGCAGGAGCATTTCTTTCTGAACTTACAGAGTATATTCCTACCAGTGTCTCTAGCCCGGTATAAAGTGGCTGTGCCCTGGCTCAGAATTCTCCTTTATTGACACAACATGCTTCTCACACCATCTTTTGAAATACTGAATTGGCCTTGGGAAACCCAGAGAACTGTACAGGGAGACCTGAAGAAAAGATCTCATGCATCACTGGGGAGCCCTTTCCTGGAGCTCCAGAGGCACTGAATCGTTTGACATATGGTGAACCCAAAAACTCTTCAGGGATTTGGCGGGGGATTCTTATTTTCTTTAGGGTCCTGCAGTTGATTATTGCACCTGAGAATATCTGCAGGTGCAGGTGCACGTCGACAGAAGCCCAACTCAACTCTAGTATTCAAATAACACATACACACACACACACACACACACACTGTGGCTAATTTTAACATTAATCGGCCCATTTTTTCCTTTCTTTTCTGGTATCCATGTCAAGGAAAGCACTCCCTACACTGGCACTAAGGATGAGTATGTGTCTACTTTCTGCAAACAGAAGAAAACAGAATACAAGTAGACACCTGGGAATTGCATGCACATTGAATTCAGCTGGTCTCACTTTGGAACCCTCCAGACGTGCCATGAAAAGTAAATTTGAGGCTAATGAGGGTGAAATCAGTTCTTTGGTGCTGAAGTTGCTATTGTCAGAGCCTTCAAATTGCTCTATTTTCCTGAACATTTTGTATCCTATTTTCCTCCTCAGATAGAGTTTGTGCATTGCCACACTCTCATATTTAATCCATATTGACTAAACTGGTGAGACATAATGTGTGGAACACGGAAGCATTACATGTTCTTACAGATGAATCTTAATACTCTGGTGATCTTCTTTCTCTGGACTCTGCCCAATACAGGAAGTCTCCAGGTGTGAAGCTGATTTTTGCTCTTTTCTCAATGGAACATCACAGGAAAATTTTTGTAAATGTGCCCCTTTTGGCTAATTGTAGCCATTTTCGTGATAAAGGAAGCCTGTAGGTATGGGTTTGTAATAGGGATGGATTACCTTTCCCCACATACATAAGGATGTAAAAATGGGTTGTCTGCCTGAAGAAGGTCTCGGTGTTTTATCAGAGATTTGGTCTCCTGGTAATACAGCCATGCAGGGATCTAGGTGGATTCTCACCCTGAGAACCTGGAGGTTCCTGGAGGAAAGGGTGATAAGAGTATGGGGGGGTGGGGCCCCCAGGATCTCTCAGCCTCATGCTAGTCCAGACATGCTCTTTATGTTTATTTAGTTCAGATTTTCATATAACAAATCACACAGCCAGGCTCATTTAAATTATCCATATTCAGGCCATATGGGACCAGCAGCTGAGTATAATAATTATACTGAACTCAGACAAATCTGGTCCTAATCCAATGTTTACTGCAGCTCAGAACACCTATAATGACTCACTTAACTTGGAGATTATTTCTTCCTTGAAAGAACTGTAAGGGTTGCTGTGGAGCCTCTGTGGGGTTGGATTTTTTTGAATCAGCCTGTCATACAGGGTATTCTGAGTGATGTAGACCTTTTCACTTAGATGGCAATTATTCCTAGTGACATGGAAATGGCTGGCAGCCCTCAATTCAGTTAATTCCTTTGGTTCACCTGAGTGTCTACAAGTACCTGATGAACCTCAGAACTCTTCTTCATGGATGACTCTGAAGATTGTCAATCAACTCAGTGCTACAGACAGGCAGCTAATGCAGGATTCTCAGTCCACTGCCACTGTGAGCATTTAGGTAATTCCATCTGTATGCTATTGTGAATAGTGCTGCAGTGAACCTACATGTTTATATTCCTTTAGGTGTCTGTAAGGCTGTGGGATTGTTGGGTCAAATGAAACTTCGGTTTTAGGTTATTGGAGGGATCACCACACTGCTTTCCACAATCTTTGAACTAATTTATATTCCCACCAAAAGTGTATAAATGTTCCCTTTTTCTTGCAACCTTACCAGCATCTGTTACTACTTTTTTTAAGATTAGCCATTTTGACTGATGTGAGATGGTACCTCACTGTAGTTTTAATATGTATTTCTCCAACGATAGTGATATTCAGCATGTTTTTCTATGCTATTTGGCCACATGTAGGCCTTTTTGTAAGTGTCTTTTCATGTCCTTTGACCACTTTTTCTTTCTTGTATGTTTATTTAATTCTATATATATTATAAATGTTAGACCTTTGTCAGAGGTATAGGTGGCAAATACTTTACTTCCCATTCTAGAGGTTGCTGTTTACTCTGTTGATAGTATATCTTGCTATGCAGAAGCTCTTTAGTTTACTTGGTCCCATTTGTCAATTTTTGATTTTGTTAAAATTGCTTCTATCATTTTCAGAATAAAGTCTTTGCCAGTTCTTATGTACTAAATTGTATTGCCTAGGGTATTATCCAGAGTTTTTATGGTTTTAGGTTTTACGTTTAGATCTTTAATTCACTTATAATATTTTTTCAATTGATGCTGAAAACGCATTTGATGAAACTCAACATCCTTTCATGAAAAAAAAACATAAAAATGGGTATAGAAAGAACACATCTCGACATAACAAAAAGTTGTGTTCAAGAGACTTTCAGGTAGTATTATAATGAATGAGAAATAACTAAAAGTCTTTTCTCTAAAATCTGGAACGTGACAAATTTCCCACTTTAACCACTGGTAAAGCGTAAATCCTTCTGCGGCCCCCATAGCCGGCTCTCACCTGCTAGCGCCACCTACTGGCCTGGTGTTCACACTGCATGACCTAATACAAAGCCGCTACCACCAGTGTACAGCACGTGAAAATGAGATTAGCTTCTCAATACTTCTGTGATTCCAGCTCCGCAAAAGACCACGGGTCTGCTCACATGCTCAGTATGTTACTACTAAAGCTGGAATTTGGAAAAGACACAACACTAAAACTATTAATAGCAAAATAAATCACACTGAGTAGATGCCCCTCACCTGGCCATTTCCATCACGGCTGGTGCTTTTGCTTGCCAGGCTGAATGGTTCATGTTTGTCACCCTCTCAGGAGCTCAGCAGAAAACTCAGATCACCGCGCATTTCGTAGACCAACCCATTGCCTGAGGCAACGGAGAGCTTCTCCCTGTGCACAGATATCAAGCATGTACTCATCTGCTTCTCCCGCAGTCAGCTCAAATCCGTAAGGCCACCTACTAACGTGAAGGGTAAACTTAACAACCCAATATAAAATCTGCTGAAACAAATGCATCCCAAATGAGAAACAGTTCCTGAGGCCTCCACTATCCAGGACCTGCAGGAGGCAGTGAGCCTGCTCACAGGCCCAGTACATTGTTTTACAACCATCGTTTCAGAAAGCCACTAAATAATGACCATCTATAGACGAGAAACAATTACAGAGTCTTTGCCACTGAGTAAACCAAGAACCAAATAAAAAGACCCACCCAATATGCATGATATTCACATTCTAAAGGGAATGAAATTTTCATTAAAATCAA
>NW_012098344.1:557-2992 GCF_000951045.1 Mandrillus leucophaeus | reverse complement strand
CCTGTAATCCTAGCACTTTGGGAGGCCGAGGAGGGGGGATCATGAGGTCAGAAGTTCTAGACCAGTCTGGCAGACATAGTGAAAAGCCATCTCTACTAAAAATACAAACCATTGGCTTGGTGTGGTGGTGTGTGCCTGCAATCCCTGCTACTCAGGAGGCTGAGGCAGAATTGCATGAAGCCAAGAGGCGGAGGTTGCAGTGAGCCAAGATCACACCATTGCACTCCTGTCCAGGTGACACTGCAAGACTCTGTGTCAAAAAACAACAACAACAAAAAAGCCAAAATCAGAACAATTCAAGATTTACTTAAGACTTTGATTTTTAAAAAATAATCTTCACGGAATAAAAACTTCATTGAATTATAATTAGAAAATACAGTTTAAAACTTTAACAATGGACTATACTAAACTGAAGAAAGAACATCAAACGTAACAGACAGATATTTCAAATTAACTCAGTCAGATAAAAGTGAACAAAATCATTGGGAAGTATAAGATTAAGTAAAACAATTGAAACAGTGGTTCGTGGATATTCCTGAGGGAGAAAATTAGTAAAAATTTTTAGAAGACCAAATTGATGAAATAATTGAGGAAAATATCCCTAGTCTTGCTAGAGATTTTCACATGCAGATAAAAGAAGTTCAGAAAACTCAATGACAAGACACTAGAAAACAGACATAAACAAGATCTACAGTATTCAGTCTATCTAAAGGAAATAGGAAGAAAAACATTCTAAAATTCACAAAAAAGTGTCTAATAATTTATCTGAAATTCTATTAAACTAACAATGTACTTTTCAACATAAACTTACAAGATAGAAAAGATTGAACTCTCAGTTTCAGACTACTTAAAGAAAAAATAAAGGAAAAAAATTATATGTCAATAATTCATTTTGTATCCTGCTAAACCAAGCTTCATAAATGAAGGAGAAATAAAGTATTTCTGAGGTAAGAAAATGCTAAGGATATTTATTTACACTAGACCAGAACTATAAGAAATGCTCAAGGGAGTCCTAAATATGGAAGCCATAGGTCAATACTCACCATCATAAACGACACAAAATTATAAAATTCACTCATAAAACTATTACACAATTAAGACTACAAAGCCACTAGTTAATGATTAACATGACAACAGGATCCAAACCTCACATATCACTATTAATTTGGATATAAATAAGTTAAATTCTTCACCTAAAATATATACCCTGGTAGAAAGACTAAAAAAGAGTTTTGAAATTTATGCTGCTGACATGAAACTCCCTTAATTGGTAAAAACACATAGATTCAAGATCAAGAGGGTGAAAAAAGATATTTCATGCAAATGGAAACCAAAAGCAAGCAAGAGTAGCTATGTTTATATCATATAAAACAAACTTTCAGTAAACACCAGTAATTAAAGACAAAGACAGTCATTACATAATGATAAAATGATTGATTAAAAATACCAATTCTAAATATTTATGTGCTCTACACCAGAAAACCCATGTTCATAAAACAAATACTATTAGACCTAAGGAAGAACATAGATAACAACACACTTGTGATGGACTTCAATGCCCATCTGACAATCCTAGACAAATCATTGAGAAAGAAAATCAACAAGGAAACACTAGACTTAAATTGGACTCTAGACCAAATAAACCCAAAAGATACTAACAGAACATTCAATTCTGATGACTGCAGAATATACATTATTCCCATTAGCAAGGAATATTTTCTAAGATGGATTATATACTATGCCAGAAATAAAAGTCTCAACTTTTTAAAAAATGAATTATCTCGTCAGACCACAGTAATATAAAGCTAGAAATCAAACCCTAGAAGAATACTCAAAACTACACACACACACACATGAAAATTAAACATCCTGCTACTGAATGAAATTTGGGTCAATGATAAAATTAAAAAGGATGTTGTAACATGCCTTGAAATGTATAAAAATAGAGAAGCAGCATATCGAAACCTTTGCAGCAAAAACCTGTGCTAAGGGGGAAGATTATAGTGTTAAATGACCTCATCAAAAAGATCCAAAGATTACAAATTAACAACCTAACATTACATATCAATGAATTAGAAAAACCACAACAAACTAAACACACAGTAGAAGAAAACAAATAACAAAGACCAGAGCAGAACTAGATAAAGTTAAGAACCAAGAAATACAAAGAACCAACAAAATAAAACATTGGGCTTTTGAGATGATAAACAAAACTTACAGACCACTAACTAGATTAGGCAAGTAAAGTGGACAGACAATTTAAATAAGCAGAATGAGAAACAAAAAAGAAAAGATTACAACTGATGCCATAGAAATATAAATGATCAACATAGACTACTGTGAACATCTCCAGGCTAACAAACTAGAAAATTTAGGGTGAACAGATAAATGTCTGAAAACATGCAATCTCCCAAGATTGAAACAGGAAGAAATAA
>NW_012098344.1:0-507 GCF_000951045.1 Mandrillus leucophaeus | reverse complement strand
TTGTGTTTGCTGATAATATGATGTTATACTTAAAAAACTAATATTCTTTAGAAATACTCCTAGAATTGATGTATTAATTCAGCAAAGTTTTAAAACGATGGAAAAAACATACAAAAGACAGTACTATGTTTATACACACGTAACAAGCAGAGAACCATAGATGCGTGGACCAGGATAGACGTTCCAGAAATAAAGTCACAAGCCTGCAGCCAACTGACTGTGACTAACTAGACAAAAAGCATATCCTGTGAAAAGGTCACTTTGTTCAATAAATTGTGCGAGAAAAACTGAAAGGCTATTTGCAGAAGAATAAAACTGGACCCATATCTCTCACTATGTACAGAAGTTAAGCCAAAACCTATAAAATACTTAACTGGGACACCTGAGAGTCGACGGTTGTAGATGAAATCCCAGGAAATGTTTTTCTGGACATTGTCCTAGGCAAAGAATTCATGACTATGACCTTAAAAGTAAACAGAACTAAACCAAAATAGACAATTTAGGCTT
>NW_012098343.1:0-1272 GCF_000951045.1 Mandrillus leucophaeus | reverse complement strand
CCCGTCTCTACTAAAAATACAAAAAATTAGCTGGTGAAACCCCATCTCTACTAAACATACAAAAAATTAGCTGGGCGTGGTGGTGGGCACCTGTAGTCCCAGCTACTTGGGAGGCTGAGGCAGGAGAATGGCGTGAACCCGGGAGGCAGAGCTTGCAGTGAGCTGAGATAGCGCCACTGCACTCCAGCCTGGGCGAAAGAGCAAGACTCTGTCTCAAAAAAAAAAAAAGAAAAAAAAAAATTCCTTAGAGAGAAGGAAGAGAAATAGGGGTAGAAAGTTTATTAAAAGGGATATACCTGGCAGCAGACTTTTCAGTAGAAACCTTTCAAGTCAGGAGACAGTTGCATGATATATTTAAAGTCCTAAAGAAATAAAAAAAATTTACACTAAAATTATGTATGCAGTGAAAGTATCCTTTAAGCATGAAGGAGAAATAAAGACCTTCCCAGACAAACAAAATCTGAGGAATTTCATTAAGACTAGATCTGTCTTACAAGAAATGCTAACAGGAGTTATTAAACCAGAAGATAAAGGATGTTAATGAGCAACAATAATTCATCTGAAGGTACAAACCTCACTAATGACAGCACACAGAAAAACACAGAATATTATAACACGGTTATGGTAGTCTGTACTCTTAAATTAAAAGACTGAATGATAAACCAACAAAAAAATAAGTGCAACATGTTTTCTAAACACAGACAGTACAATAAGACATAAAGCGAAACATTACAAAGTTAAAAAGTGGGGAGACAAGGTTAAAATACAGAGTTTATGTTAGTTTTATCTTGCTTATTTGCTTATTTACATGCAATCAGTGTTAAGTTCTCATCAATTTAAAATAATGTGTTACAAGATAGTACTTACAAGCTTCACGGTGACCTTTTTTAAAAATTATTATACTTTAAGATCCAGGGTAAATGTGCACAACATGGAGGTTTGTTACATATGTATACATGTGCCATGTTGGTGTGCTGCACCCATTAACTCGTCATTTACATTAGGTATATCACCTAATGCTATTCCTCCCGCCTCCCCCTTCCCCACAATAGGCCCCAGTGTGTGATGTTCCCCTTCCGGTATCCAAGCGATCTCATTGTTCAATTTCCATCTAAGATTGAGAACATGTGGTGTTTGGTTTTGTGTTCTTACGATAGTTTGCTGAGAATGATGGTTTCCCCCTGCATCCATGTCCCTACAAAGGACACAAACTCATCCTTTTTTATGGCTGCATAGTATTCCATGGTGTATATGTGCCACATTTTCTTAATC
>NW_012098342.1:0-1107 GCF_000951045.1 Mandrillus leucophaeus | reverse complement strand
AGCTACTTAAAGGAGTTTAATGTGAAGCATCAAGCCACCGAGAGGTGTTCAAAGATTTTCTTCAAAATGGCTTGAGAGGGAAAAAAATCACAAAGTCCGCAAATGAATGTATTATTAACCATGACTTCTGCAGTGTGGTTGCTCTGTGCTGCTATTTACAAAATGGAGCAGTGTTTTTAATGATGAGGGAGGATTAATTGCTGTAAATACATCAGTTGCTGCATTTCCCTTCCTTATCCCCTGCCCCGTTAAAGTCCACATTTATCAAGTCATTTGATATTTGAATATCTAGTGTTTGTACAACTGTTTTGGTTTATTTATTTATGTATTTATTTATTTTTGAGACAGAGTCCTGCTCTGTCACCCAGGCTGGAGTGCAGTGGCGCAATCTTGGCTCACTGCAACTTCCGCCTCCCAGGTTCAAGTGATTCTCCTGCCTCAGCCTCCTGAGTAGCTGGGACTACAGGTGCAGGCCACCACGCCTAGCTAATTTTTTGTATTTTTAGTAGAGATGGGGTTTCACCATGTTAGCCAGGATGATCTTTATCTCCTGACCTCGTAATCCACCCACCTCAGCCTCCCAAAGTGCTGGGATTATAGGCATGAGCCACCGTGCCCGGCCATGGTTTCTTTATTTTAAAAATTCCTATGTTTGCAGTGAAAGAGCCAAAAGTTAAAAACTGAGATGCATTAGAGAAGTAGGAGTTTATGCCACATGCAAAGAGCAGGTAAAAAGCACTCAGGAAGACAACAGAAGTGACTCAGAAGTATTCTTTATGAAATATGCTTATTTAAGAATTGCTTGAATCTGGGAGGCGGAGGTTACAGTGAGCTGAGATCACACCACTGCACTCCAGCCTGGGCAACAGAGGGAGACACCATCTCAAAATAAAAATAAAAATAAAAATAACTTAAAGTAAAATACGCTCCTTTAAAAAAGTGCTGGTTAAGCTTTGACTACACCTCATTTAAAATTTTTTAATGTCAATAAATTTATTTTAAGTTGCTTCTGGAAGAAAACTGTTATTATTTTAAAGTTACTAATCTAGGAGAAAACTGTTATCCTCTCTACTTAAATCAAGGTAGTGACTGGAAATGCTGGCATAT
>NW_012098341.1:0-2957 GCF_000951045.1 Mandrillus leucophaeus | reverse complement strand
AGCTATATTCTTACAATTTTTTTTTGGCTTCTGGATCTATTTGTTTCCTACAGAGGGGTATTGAAGTCTCAAATCATCATAATAGATTTATCAATTTCTCCCTGTAGTTCTATCAGTTTTTGCCTCATATATTTTGACATTTTGTTGTTAGGCATATACACATTAAAGATTGTTATATCTTCTTGGAGAATTGACACTTTTATCTTTATGTAATTCCCCAATTTAATCTCTGATAATTTTATTACTCTGAAGTCTGCTATGTCTGAAATCAATACAGTTATTCCACTTTTCTTTCGATTAGAGTTAGTGTGGCAAATCTTTCTACATGTATTTAGTTTGAATCTACATGGATTTTCATATTTAAAGTGTGTGTTGGGGGGGTTGTGCAAACAACATATGTAAATCTATTTACATTACCTTACTGTTCTTGGATGCTGCCAACTTTATCATTAGAGTTCTTACCGTATTAATCATAGTTATTTTAAATTCATGTCTCATAATTCTATCATCCTCACCACATCTATGTCTGCTTCTGATGCTCATTATGTCTCTTCAAACTGTTTTTTAAGTTTAGTACTACTTACAAGTTTTTATTGATAAGCTGGACATAGTGTAATGGGTAAAAAGAACTGTGATAAATTAGGTCTTTAGGATTGTAATGTGGAAAAGTGTGGTGGTAGAGGAATTTTGTAGTTCTATAACTAGGTCTCAGTCTTTTAGTGAGTCTGTGTCTCTGGACTGTGAACTTCACAGGTTCTCATTCCTCTTCCACACACACACGCGCACACACACACACACACACACACACGTCTTTTAGGTGGGATGGGAAGCCCGCTTAGGCTTGAGAGTGCTGCAGCTGGGTGTTGTATTAGTCCATTTTCTCGTTGCTGATAAAGATATACCCGAGACTGGGCAATTTACAAAAGGAAGAGTTTGAATGGACTTACAGTTCCACATGGCTGGGGAGGCCTCACTATCATGGTGGAAGGAAAGGAGGAGCAAGTCATGTCTAACATGGATGGTGGCAGGCAAAGAGAGCTTGTGCAGGGAAACTCCCCTTTTTAAAACCATCAGATCCAGTGAGACTTATTCACTATCAAAAGAATAGCACAGGAAAGACCTGACCCCGTGATTGAATTACGTCACACCAGGTCCCTCCTACAACAAGTGGGAATTCAAGATAAGATTTGGGTGGGAACACGGACAAACTATATCAGGTATTTTCCATCTCTCACCTGATACGCTAGAGTAGACTGGAGTTAGTTATTTCCCATGTCCCAGGTAGGCTAGTCTCTGAAAATTAAAAAATAGCCCAGAGCTTAACCCTAGTAAAACAGTTTCTCTTGAGAGCAGGTCCTGTTAAGAAGAACAGAATGTTCTGGTGTATTTCAAAATGGCTACTCCCCTCTCTCCTGACTAAAAGAATGAGGGGAAGTTTTCTCCAGTGCTCACTGTGAGAGTCTGGTTGAGCACCTGGAAATAAAAGTCAGAAATGTGTGGGTATCCCCTTAGTCTGGGTCCCTCTGCAGAATTTAACTAAAACTTGCCACACTGAGGCATAGTAATCTTTAGATAACAGTTTAGATTTTTCTATCCCACACTAGTTCCTGCAGAAGTTTCTGCTTATAGATTTTGGCTCCAGTAAGTTATGATATTCTGAATTTGCCTGTCTATATTTCCAGTTTTGAGGGCGGCAGTTTGTCCTATGACCTCTCTTCTCTGACGGATCTAAGAAGAATGATTGATTTCTCAGTTTTTTCAGTCTCTATTTGTTGTTAGGATGGAATAATGACTTCCAAGCTTCTTACATGCCAGACCAGAAACGGGAAGTCCAAGGCTTATATTTTAAATCATGTAAAGTTTGCTGGCAAATTATGTCTGCCTCCCCATATTCTAATCCAATATTAACGATTTAGCAGTTATCTTCATGACAGATTGATTGATCATCTAATTAACTGCATGTAAATGTTTATTTTTGTATTTCTTTTTGATTAGATCAATGGTCTCAAAACTTTTTTTATCCAAACACTCCTATTAGTAAATTAAAAATTGGAACATTAACTTCCATTATCTCTACATTTATTTATGATGGTGAAAAACTGTAGGTATAACACCAAACCCATATAGACTTTTTATATTTTAATGTACAGATAAGATGATAAGATAGACATTAAAATATATGAGAGTGTGTATGTGTTTCTGTCCATACACACCACACAGACATACATATGTACATTTCTAATGTATAATTCCTGTACCATAATCACAATGAATTATCCTATAAACCCCATGGGTTGCATGCCTTCAATTTTGTGATGATGGCCTAGATAACTATTTTAAGAGATTCAAGCTAATTCCTGATATTCCCCTTGCACATAGCCTCTATGATGCTAAAGAAAAGGAAATATCATGTTATATAAATGTTAGATTAAACTAATCTTCAAGAAACACATTCTATTTGCTATGAATGTCATATAAATTATTAGAATTCAAAAGACACAAGTACTAAAAGAATTTCTAATGGAGTACCTTGGAAATATGTGTTTTAATGTGATTTGTACTAATATGGGAAATGTTTGAGAGATCAAATTTCTCTCTCTAGAGAATTTTCTCTTTTCATCAAGATAACATATTCCCCCAAGATCTACAAAAATCTCTTTGTTGTTACGCTTTTCTCGATTATTTTGGAACCCCAGGAGGCTACGATTGCTAGAGGAAAGATTTCAGTAGTGAAACACACTTTACAACACACTACAAAATTATCTTAAGTAATCATATTGTTTTTACTGTGATTATATAAAAGTGTACATCATGCACACTTTTATATAATCATATACACTTTTATTTAATCACAGTATAAACAATATTTATTCTACATGTCAATATTACACATTGTAAAGAAATAGTGGTGCTTTTATTTTTCAATTTATGTAGATATCAAGCTATATAATAAAGAA
>NW_012098340.1:0-975 GCF_000951045.1 Mandrillus leucophaeus | reverse complement strand
ACTAGAGAAGTAAGAGCAAACACATTCAAAAGCTAGCAGAAGGCAAGAAATAACTAAGATCAGAGCAGAACTGAAGGAGATAGAGACACAAAAAAACCTTCAAAACGTCAGTGAATCCAGGATCTGGTTTTTGAAAAGATCAACACAATTGATAGACCACTAGTAAGAGTAATAAAGAAGAAAACAGAGAAGAATCAAATAGACACAATAAAAAATTTTAAAGATATCACCACCGATACCATTACCATCAGAGAATATTATAAACACCTCTATGCAAATAAACTAGAATATCTAGAAGAAATGGATAAATTCCTGGACACATAAACCCTCTGAAGACTAAACCAGGAAGAAGTTGAATCACTGAATAGACCAATAATAGCCTCTGAAATTGAGGCAATAATTAATAGCTTACCAACCAAAAAAGTCGAGGACCAGATGTATTCACAAATTTTACCAGAGGAACAAAAAGGAGCTGGTACCATTCCTTCTGAAACTATTCCAATCAATAGAAAAAGAGAGAATCCTCCCTAATTCAATTTATGAGGCCAGCATCATCCTGATATGAAAGCCTGGCAGAGACACAACAAAAAAAGAGCATCTTAGACTAATATCCTTGATGAACATTGATGCAGAAATCCTCAATAAAATAATGGCAAACCAAATCCAGCAGTACATCAAAAAACTTATCCACCACGATAAAGTTGGCTTCATCCATGGGATGCAAGGCTGGTTCAACATACGCAAATCAATAAACATAATCCATCACATAAACAGAACCAAAGGTAAAAAACCACATGATTACCTCAATAGATGAAGAAAAGGTCTTCGACAAAATTAAACAGCCCTTCATGCTAAAAAACTCCTAATAAACTAGGTATTCATGGGACATATCTCAAAATAAGAAGAGCTATTTATGACAAACCCACAGCCAATATCATACTGAATGGGCAAAAACTGGAAGCATTCCCTTTGAAA
>NW_012098339.1:0-2529 GCF_000951045.1 Mandrillus leucophaeus | reverse complement strand
CCACAGGTGCGTGCCACCACACCTGGCTAATTTTTATATTTTCAGTAGACACGGGGTTTCACCACGTTGGTCGGGCTGATCTCTAACTCCTGACCTCAGGTGATCCGCCCATCTCAGTCTCCCAAAGTGCTGGGATTACAGGCTGGAGCCACCACGCCCAGTGAGATATTCCTTTATAGCAACACAAAATGGGCTAACACACAGGACTAACTGGAATAGTGACGTGTGGTGACGTGAAGTAAGGATGAAGTACAAAGATTCCTGTGGTTGCAGAAGGAAGGGATGATTTGGAGGCAGAAGAACACAGTAGGGTGGAGGGGTGGGTATAACAACCCAAGCGAGAAATGAGGCTCTGAGCTGATCTAAGTGCCTAAGTGCCAAGACAAAGATGAACCATGGACTTTCTGTTGATGGGGAGGCAGGCACACAGAGCAAAGGGAGGGCAGCGGATGAGGGCATAGGAAAAGCACAGGTGCCCGAGTAATGGTTAGATGATCCTGGTGGCAGGTGTGGGCTGACTCAGGCTTAGGCGTTGCTACCATCTTACTTCCCAGCTGGTAGTTTCTGTCCTTAAACAAACAAAAAGGCTAAAGACGGAACAAAATCGTGTACTGGCAGAGTGTGTGTGAAGGGTGAGAAGTGACACCGTGCCCTGTGGCCATTCTTCAGCAACAGGGGAGGGAACGCCCCCTGTAGAGTGGAGCCAGGCGGAGGCAGGGAGATGGCTCCGGAAAATCAATGAGCAGGAGAAGGAGGAGCCAGGGCAGGAGGGGGCCAGAGGTTATAGAAGGGGACCCCCCTTGCCTCAGCCTCTCCCAGCCATCAGAGAACCTGCAGCTGCTATGAGCTCACTGCAAGGACATTGTAACAGGGGTCCTCACAGAATGAATGCCCGAGGGGCGGTGGGGTGGGAAGAATCCGTAGCCAGGGCCGGCCCATTCCCAAGGGCAAGTCACTTCACCTGTTTGAGTACAAGAGTAATGAAACCCATCATTTACCACGGTCTGTAATGTAAAGTGCCCTCATGTTTGTATCTCGCATTTGCTGCAGCTCTTGAGATGAGTGTTATTGTCATCGTCTTCACCACTTGAGTAAAAGCGCCAAAGGGGCACGAATTATATAGTTTTTCCTTTGATGTAGCCCAAATGCCTAGAACAGTGACTGGCACATAGCCCAGATGGTCAAAACTATTTGTTGAATGAATATTGAACGAATCTCATTTTTTGTTTTACTTCCATTTTGCAATCAAAGAAATAGGCTCTGAAGAATGATATGATATGTCCAGAGTCACCTGGCCAGCAACTGACAGAGCTAGAGTGGGAGTCCCTCAACCCATGCAACTCCACCTCACTACTACTGCCAGCCTCAGCTCCGGGAGCAGAGTATGGGACAGATGACCTCCTAGGCCCTTTTGAGCTTTGATGCTAGGGAGAAAAGGGCCTTAGAAAGACCAAGACACTGGCCAGGCGCGGTGGCTCACGCCTGTAATCCCAGCACTTTGGGAGGTCAAGACGGGCAGATCACCTGAGGTCGGGAGTTGGAGACCAGCCTCGCTAACATGGTGAAACCGTCTCTACTAAAAATCCAAAAATCATCCTGGCGTGGTGGCTCTCACCTGTAATCCCAGCACTTTGGGAGGTCAAGACGGGCAGATCACCTGAGGTCGGGAGTTGGAGACCAGCCTCGGCAACATAGGGACACACCATCTCTACAAACACTAATAATTTAAAAAATTAGCCAGGCATGGTGGTGCATGCCTGTAATCCCAGCTACTCAGGATGGAGGCAGGAGAATCGCTTGCACCCGGGAGGTGGAGGTTGCAGTGAGCCGAGATCACGCCATTGCACTCCAACCTGGGCAATAAAAGCGAAACTCCGTCTCAAAAAAAAAATTAAGTTTCCTTTTTTTTGTTTGTTTTTTGAGATGGAGTCTTGCTCTGTCGCCTAGGCTGGAGGGCAGTGGCTCGATCTCGGCTCACTGCAACCTCTGTCTCCTGGGTTCAAGCGATTCTCCTGGCTCAGTTTCCCGAGTAGCTGGGATTACAGGTGCGTGCCACCAAGCCCGGCTAATTTTTGTATTTTTAGTAGAGATGGGGTTTCACCACTTTGGCCAGGCTGGTCTTGAACTCCTGACCTCAGGTGATCCACCCGCCTCGGCCTCCCAAAGTGCTGGGATTACAGGCATGAGCCATCGCGCCCAGCTAAGTTTCCTTTTTTTATTGTCTCCTTCTTCTCTATCTTGGGCTGTTAGCCCAGTTCTCCATCACGCTGGAGGGTCCCAACTGTGTCCCACTAGTGGGGACTGAAATTCAGAAAGTTGCATTTTCCTTCCTGAATCAAGGACCAGAAACAGTAAAACAATAATAATAATAATAACAATAATAATAAAAGTGCATTTTCCATAAATTTGACTTCCTACCCCTGAAACGTTTCTACACAGGACCCCAGGGAAGAGGCCCCAAAAGCTGGGGCACCAACAGGTGTTATTTTAATTATCTAGTTGTTATGTGTATTTATTTACTTATTGTTT
>NW_012098338.1:0-1228 GCF_000951045.1 Mandrillus leucophaeus | reverse complement strand
AGCCAGGATGGTCTTGATCTCCTGACCTCGTGATCCGCCCGTCTCGGCCTCCCAAAGTGCTGGGATTACAGGCTTGAGCCACCGCGCCTGGCCCATCTACATTCTTTTACATGTGGATGTTGTTTCTCAGCACCATTTGTTGAAAAGACTCCCCTTTCCCCATCGTGTAGTCTTGGCATCTTTGCTGAATATCGTTTGACCATATATGTGTGGGCTTATTTCTGGGCTCCCTATTTTGTTCCATTGGTCTATATGACTATCTTTATGCCAGCACCATACTATTTTGTTTACTATAGCTTTGTCATATTTTGAAATCCAGAATTAGGAGGCCTCTAGCTTTGTTCTTCTGTCTCAGATTTTTTTTTTAGTATTTGGGGTCTTCTTAGATTCTATATGAATTTGAAGATGATTTTTTCTATTTCTGCAAAACATGCCATTGGTAGACCAGGGTTCCTTAACCTGTGGTCTCAGAATCCCTGGATGGCATTGAGGGTGCTGAGGGCCCCTGACACTTTGTGTTTCTGCTGATAAGCATTTTTATCTGGTCATTGCTGAGACACATGAGGGTTCCCAGGAGGCTACAGTCTAGGCTCCTAATTCCACACTTCACAAAGTCAAGAGTAATGGCCATGGGCAGTGGATTTGTCATGATGCAAGGGGAAATCACAGATAAGCATCAAATTCAAAGGAGCTCATGGAGTACAAATCCGGCTTTTTTTTTTTTTTTTTTTGAGACAGGGTCTCTCTGTCACCTCTGCTGCAGTACAGTGATACAATTATAGCTCACTGCAGCCTCAGACTCCTAGGCTCAAGTGATTCTCCTCCCTCACCCTTCTGAGTAGCTAAGCCTACAGGTGCACACCACCACACTTGGCTAATTTTTTTTTCTTTTTCTTTTTTTTGAGATGGAGTCTTGCTCTGTTGCCAGGCTGGAGTGCAGTGGTGCGATCTTGGCTTACTGCAACCTCTGACTCCCTGGTTCAAGCAATTCTCCTGCTTCAGCCTCCTGAGAGGCTGGGATTACAGGCACGTGCTACCACGCCCAGCTAATTTTTGTATTTTTAGTTGAGATGGGGTTTCACCATGTTGGCCAGGGTGGTCTCCATCTCCTGACCTTGTGATCCATCTGCCTTGGCCTCCCAAAGTGCTGGGATTACAGGCGTCAGCCACCGTGTCTGGCTCATGCTTGGCTAATTTTAAAAAATTGTTTTGTAGAGATGGGGGGGGG
>NW_012098337.1:0-1128 GCF_000951045.1 Mandrillus leucophaeus | reverse complement strand
ACCCCAGCTCTACAAAAAAAGGAAAACTAACAACAAAAAATATTAGCCAGGCATGGTGGCACACACCTGTACTCCCAGCTATTCACAAGGCTGAGGCAGGAGAATCGCTTGAACCCTGGAGGCGGAGGTTTCAATGAGCTGAGATCGCGCCACTGCACTCCAGCCTGGGCGACAAGAGTGAAACTCCATCTCAAAAATAGGTAAGACAGAAAAAAAAAGCTAAACATACACCTAACCGTATTGGATCATATTTTACTCCTAGGTATTTGCCCAAGATAAATTAAAGCATATGCCCATACAAAGACCTGTACATAAGTATCCATAGCAGCCACTATCTGTAATGCTTCAAATCCAAATATCTACCAACAAATAAATAGATGAAAAACTGTGGTATACGACTCAGCAATAAAAAGGAACCACATAACATTGACGAATTTCAAAATAATTATGCTGAAAGAAAGAAGCCAGACAAGAATTTGTAAGTTTTTTGTTTTGTTTTTTTGTTTTTTTTCAGACAGAGACTCACTCTGTTGCTTAGGTTGGAGTGCAGTGGCACGATCTCAGCTCACTGCAACCTCTGCCTCCTGGGTTCAAGCAATCCTGTCTCAGCCACCGGAGGAGCTGAGATTACAGGGGTACGCCACCACCCCTGGCTAATTTTTGTAGTTTTAGTAGTGAAGGGGTTTCACATTGGCCAGGCTGGTCTTGAACTCGTGGCCTCAGGTGATCACCCACCTCGACCTCCCAAAGTGCTGGGATTACAGGCGTGAGCCACCGTGCCAGGCCTGTATGATACTATTTATATAAAATTACAGTAAATGGCTGGGCGCAGTGACAAAACATGGTTGCCTGGGGATGGGGAGGAATCGGAGGAGAAAGAGAGATTACAACAAAACATGAAGAAACTTCTGGAGGTAATGGACATGTTCATTATCTTAACTGTTGTGGTGGTTTCAAGAGTATACATATGGGGGGAGGGGGGAGGGATAGCATTAGGAGATATACCTAATGTAAATGAGGAGTTAATGGGTGCAGCACACCAACATGGCACATGTATACATATGTAACAAACCTGCACTTTGTGCACATGTACCCTAAAACTTAAAGTATAATAATAATGAAAAAGAA
>NW_012098336.1:0-1938 GCF_000951045.1 Mandrillus leucophaeus | reverse complement strand
GTGTCCTCTCTTATTTCCTTGAGCAGTGGTTTGTAGTTCTTCTTGAAGAGGTCTTTCACATCCCTTGTAAGTTGTATTCCTAGGTATTTTATTCTTTTTGTAGCAATTTTTAATGGGTGTTCACTCAAGATTTGGCTCTCTGTCTGTTATTGGTGTATAGGAATGCTTGTGATTTTTGCACATTGATTTTGTATCCTGAGATTTGCTGAAGTTGCTCATCAGCTTAAGGACATTTTGGGCTGAGAGATGGGTTTTTCTAAATATAAAATCTTGTCATCTGCAAACAGAGAAAATCTGAGTTTTTCTATTCCTATTTGAATACCCTTTATTTCTTTCTCTTACCTGATTGCCCTGGCCAGAACTTCCAATATAATGTTGAATAACAGTGGTGAGAGAGGGCGTCTTTGTCTTGTGCCAGTTTTCAAAGGGAATGCTTCCAGGTTTTGCCCATTCAGCATGATATTGGCTGTGGGTTTTTCATAAATAGCTCTTATTATTTTGAGATACATACAAATCAATACCTAATTTATTGAGAGTTTTTAGCATGAAGGGCTGTTGAATTTTGTCAAAGGCCTTTTCTGCATCTGTTGAGATAATCATGTGGTTTTTGTTGCTGGTTCTGTTGATGTGATGGATTACGTTTATTGTTTTGGTATGTTGAACCAGTCTTGCATCCCAGGGATGAAGCCGATTTGATCGTGGTGGATAAGCTTTTTAGCTTTCTGCTGGATTTGGCTTGCCAGTGTTTTTACTGAGAATTTTTGCATCGATGTTTATCAGGAATATTGGCCTGAAATTTTCTTTTTTTGGTTGTGTCTCTGCCACGTTTTGTTATCAGGATGATGCTCCCTCATAAAACGAGTTAGGAAGGATTCCCTCTTTTTTCTATTGTTTGGAATAGTTTCAGAAAAAAAATGGTACCAGCTCCTCTTTGTACCTTTGGTAGAATTTGGCTGTGAATTCGTCTGGTCCTGGACTTTTTTGCTTGGTAGGCTATTAATTACTGCCTCAATTTTAGAACTTCTTATTGGTCTATTCAGGGATTTGACTTCATCCTGGTTTAGGCTTGGCATGGTGTATGTATCTAGGAACTTATCCATTTCTCCTAGATTTTCTAGTTTATTTGCATAGAGGTGTTTATAGTATTCTCTGATGGTAGTTTCTTTTGCTGTGCAGAAGCTCTTTAGTTTAATTAGATCCCATTTGTCAATTTTGGCTTTTGTTGCCATTGCTTTTGGTGTTTTAGTCATTAAGTCTTTGCCCATGACTATGTTTTGAATGGTATTGCCTGGGTTTTCTTCTAGGGTTTTTACGGTTTTAGGTCTTACATTTAAGTATTTAATCCATCTTGAGCTAACTTTTCTATAAGGTGTAAGGAAGTGGTCCAGTTTCACTTTTCTGCATATGGCTAGCCAGTTTTCCCAATGCCATATATTAAATAGGGAATCCTTTCTCCATTGCTTGTTTTTGTCAGGTTTGTCAAAGATCAGATGGTTGTAGATGTGTGGTGTTATTTCTGAGGGCTCGGTCTTGTTCCATTGGTCTATATCTGTGTTTTGGTACCAGCACCATGCTATTTTGGTTACTGTAGCCTTGTAGTATAGTTTGAAGTCAGGTAGCGTGATGCTTCCAGCTTTGCTCTTTTTGCTTAGGATTTTCTTGGTTATGTGGGCTCTTTTTTGGTTCCATATGAAATTTAAAGTTCTTTTTTTCTAATTCTATGAAGAAAGTCAATGGTAGATTGATGGGGATAGCATTGATTCTATAAATTACTTTGGGCAGATTGACTATTTACACGATATCGATTCTTCCTATCCATGAGCATGGAATGTTTTTCCATTTATTTGTGTCCTCTCTTATTTCCTTGAGCAGTGGTTTGTAGTTCTTCTTGAAGAGGTCTTTCACATCCCTTGTAAGTTGTATTCCTAGGTATTTTAT
>NW_012098335.1:0-1171 GCF_000951045.1 Mandrillus leucophaeus | reverse complement strand
CTTGGGGTTGACCAGAGATGAACAAACCTCTGTATACACCTTCAATGAACCTCAGTGGGGAATGCTTAGAACATAAAGTAAAATTTGCCATTGGAGTATTTTGGGTTTTCAGAACTTTTATGAAATAATATTTTTCACTAATTCTCACAAGGATTTAGTGAGACAGTTGTCAAGAAGCTGAAATGTTTTGACAACTTCTACAGAAGCATTGGCAACTTGCCTGACCACGTGACAGCCCTATTGTGATTACTGTGGAGCAAACCTCTTGGCATGACGATCACTTTGCAAACCCTGTCCTAACAGATTGGATCTCTTTTCTCCAAATATCCTCTGGAAGTGCTTTCCAGTATACTCTGACCAGGGATAAACTTCTTTCAATTCACTATTCACTAGATATAGGAACATCCAGGAATCCCAGTCATCCACAGCTGCAAACTGTTATTTAATTCTCACTATGCTCTCAAATGTCATCCCTCATAGAACATCTGGTTTTTCCAAGGTGGTTAGAAAATTAGACTTGGACTTTGTTGTCTTTTCTGCTGCTTCCCACCATTAATCTCTTTACCATCTTTAATTTCTAAAGACTCCCAACTTGGGAGTTGCGATGAAAAAGGAAAAATAAGAGTTTCATTTGTGTATGGGAATTTTCCCCTAGGGCAACCTTGTCCGATCTACATGGGTCGCATGCAGCCCAGGGTGGCTTTGAATACAGCCCAACACAAATTCATAATCTTCCTTAAAACATTATCATATTCTCTTTCTTTTTCGTGTATCAGTTATTGTTAGTGTTAGTGTATTGTATGTGTGGCCCAAGAAAATTATTCTTCTTCCAATATGGCCCAAGGAGGCCGAAAGATTGGACACCCCAGGCCAGGTACGATGGCTCATGCCTGTAATCCCAGCACTTTGGGAGACCGAGGAAGTTGGATCACAAGGTCAAGAGATCGAGACCATCCTGGCCAACGTGGTGACGCCCCATCTCTACTAAAAACACAAAAATTAGCTGGGCGTGGTGGCACACACCTGTAGTCCCAGCTACTTGGGAGGCTGAGGCAGGATAATTGCTTGAACCCAGTAGGTAGAGGTTGTAGTGAGCCAAGATCGCGCCACTGCACTCCAGCCTGGCAACAGAGAGAGACTCCGTCTCAAAACAAACAAACAAACAAACAAA
>NW_012098334.1:0-1947 GCF_000951045.1 Mandrillus leucophaeus | reverse complement strand
GTTGATTTTTGTACCAGTACCATGCTGTTTTGGTTTGGCCTTGTAGTGTAGATTGAAGTGTGGTAATGTGATGTCTCTGGTTTTGTTCTTTTTGCTTAGGATTGCTTCATCTATTTGGGCTCTTCTTTGCTTCTATATAAGTTTTAGAATTGTTTTTTCTAATTCTGTGAAAAATGACATTGCAAATTAGATAGAAATTGCCTTGAATCTGTAGATTGTTTTGATCTGTACAGTCGTTTTTAACAATATTGATTCTGCCTATTCAATAACATGTAATGTTTTCCCATTTGTTTGTATCATCTATGATTTTTTTCATCAGTGTTTTGTAATTCTCCTTATAGATGTCTTTCACCTACTTTGTTAAATGTATTCATAAGTTTTTTTAATTAAAAATCATTATTATTATTATTTTTAATTTTGTTGGGCACATAGTAGATGTATATATTTATGAGGTATATGAGATGTTTTGATACAGGCATACAACGTGAAATAAGCACATCATGGAGAATGGGGTATCCATCCCCCAAGTATTTATCCTTTGAGTTACAAACAATCCAGTTATACTCTTTAAGTTATTTAAAAATGTACAGTTAAGTTATTATTGACTATGTCACCCTATTGTGCTATCAAATAGTAGGTCTTATCAATTCTTTCCATTTTTGGGGGGACCCATTAACCATTCCCGCCATCCTCCTACCCCCTGACTACTCTACTCAGCTTCTAGTAACCATCCTTCTACTCTCTATGTCTAGGAGTTCAATTGTTTTGATTTTTAGATCCCACAAACAAGCGAGAACATGCGATATTTTTCTTTCTGTACCTGGCTTATTTCACTTAACATAATGACCTCCAGTTCTATCCATGTTGTTGCAAATGACAGGATTTCACTGTTTTTTTTTATGACTGAATAGTGGCCCATTGTGTATATGTACCACATTTTCTTTATCCATTTATCTGCTGATGGACCCTCAGGTTGCTTCCAAATCTTAGCTATTGTAAACAGTGTTGGAACAAATATAAGAGTGCAGATATCTCTTTGATATACTGATTTCTCTTCTCAGTGCGACTGCTAGATCATATGGTAGCTCAATTTTTAGTTTTTTGAGATACCTCTGAACTCTTCTCCATAGCAGTTGTATTAATTTACATTCCCACCGTCAGTGTACAAGAGTTCTTTTTTCTCCACATCTTTGCCAGCATTTATTATTGCCTGTCTTTGGAAATACACCATATTAACTGGGGTGAGATGATAATTCATTGTAGTTTTTATTTGCATTCTTCTGATGATAAATGATGTTGAGCATCTTTTAATATGCCTGTTTGCCATTTGTATGTCTTCTTTTGATAAACATTTATTCAAATCTTTTGCCCAGTTTTTTACTGGATTATTAGATTTTTTTTTTTTTTTCTGTAGAGTTGTTTGAGTTCCTTATATATTCTGCTTATTAATCCTTTGTCAGATGGGTAGTTTGCAAATGTGTTCTCCCATTTTGTGGGTTGTCTGCTCACTTTGTTGATTGTATCCTTTGTTGTGTGGAAGCTTTTTAACTTGATGTGATCTTATTTGTCCATTTTTGCCTTGGTGCCTGTACTTGTGGGGTATTACTCAAAAATTTTTTGCCCAGATCCGTGTCCTGGAGAGTGTCCCCAGTGTTTTCTTGTAGTTGTCTCACAGTTTGAGGTCTTAGATTTAAGTTTTTAATTCATTTTGATTTGAGTTTTGTCTTTCATGAGAGATAGTGGTCTAGTTTCATTCTTCTACATATGGATATCCAGTTTTCCCAGCACCATTTATTGAAGAGACTGTCTTTTCCCTAGTGTATGTTCTTGACACCCTTGTTGAAAATTGCGGTGGCTCACGCCTGTAATCTCAGCACTTTGGGAGGCTGAGGTGGGCAGATCACCTGAGGTTGGGAGTTTCAGGCCAGCCTGATAAACATGGAGAAA
>NW_012098333.1:242390-243409 GCF_000951045.1 Mandrillus leucophaeus | reverse complement strand
AAAAAAAAAAAAAAAAAAAAAAAAGAAGAAATCATTAACAGGAACTTTAAAAGCTGTACAAATGAAAATTTGAAAACATGCTCACATACAACCAACAAATGAAAAAATTAAAAATTCATTGAAACTAATAAGGGAAATTAAAAATCCACAGCAACAAGAAAGAGTGAAAACACAACGCAACAAAACCTGCGGGATGCGGCAAAAGCAGCTGTACGAGGAAAAGTGCATAGCTGTAAATGCCTACATCAGAAAAGCAGAAAGATCTCAAAAGCCAACCTCAGAGTACACGTCAAGTAAGGAGAAAAACAAGAAAAATCAAATACTAAAATTGGTAGAAATAAATCAAAGATTAGAGAAGAATTTTTTAAAATAGAAACTAAAAAAATTACAAAGTCAAAGGAACAAAGAGCTGGTTTTTTAAAAAAAAAATCAAAATTGACAAGCTGTAACGAGACTAGAAAAAAGAAAGAAAACTGCAATAAAATCATAGGTGAAAAAGAAGACACTACAATTGATAACAGAAATAAAAAGGATCCCAACAGATTACCAAAAACACCTATATACAAACAAATTGAAAAATCTGGCAGAAATGAATAAACTTCTGGAAACAGCAATTTCGCAAGCTAGAATAATAACAAATAAGCCTGAACAGACTAATAATGAGTAATTCAATTAAAGCAGTAATAAAAGTCTCCCATCAAAGAAAAACAGAATAATGGTTTTACCACTGAGTTCTACTAAACATTTTTAAAAGAGATAATACCAATTTTACTCAAAATATTCCCCGAAAAATGAAGAGGAAGGAATATTTCCAAACTTGTTCTATGAGGTCAGCATTACCCTGCTATAAAAACCACACCAGGACACAACACAGAAACAAACACATCTCAGCACAATAAAGGCCATATATGGCAAACCGACAGCTAACATCGTCATCAATGGGGAAAAGCTTAAACTCTTCCTGTAAGATCTTGAACAAGCGTGGCTACTTTTACCACTTTTATTCATCATGGTACTGG
>NW_012098333.1:233396-240578 GCF_000951045.1 Mandrillus leucophaeus | reverse complement strand
GCGAGAGGCGAGGCGAGGCGAGAGGCGAGTCACAGTGCCGCGGGCTCCAGCCTCCAACCTCCACGTTCCAGCGAGCAGCACACGACTTCCAACACCAGCACGAAACAACTCTCCCCGCAGAATAATCTGGAGAGTACCCGCCTCAGCATGCTTTATATACTGAGGTTAGGCAATGGGGTTCATGGACTACATGTTCTGATTGGATAAGATGAACCTCTAGGCTTACTCTGATTGGGCTTTATTTTCATGCTCTGATTGGTTGGCCTGATACTTGCTCTCATCCAATCAGAACATGATAACAAAGTCCAATCAGAGTAGGTCTAAAGGTTTTTTTCTCATCCAATCAAAACACGTATTCTAGGAACCTCTTTCCTAACCTCAGTATATAAAGCATGATGAGGTGGGGCCACTCCAGGCTCTTCAGTGTCTGACTGCTGAGCTGTTGTGTGCTGCCTTAGGAAGCCACTTGCTACACGCTGCAGGCTGGCGGCTGGAGGCTGGAGCCCACGACGCTGTGGTTCGCCTCCCCGCGGTTGGTGGTGGCCGCCCAGACTGCAGAGCCTCGGGCCGTAGGAGGACTTCCGGCAGCGGGAGCTGCTTCTGTCTGGCTAGAGGCCGAGGAGATGGGAGAGCTACCTGCCCCACGTTGGAGGCTGGGGCCTGTGACTTTGCACCTCGCCTCGCTGCGGTTGGTGGCGGCCACGGAGACGGCACAGCTAAAGTGGTAGGTGGCGAGAAAATAGTTTTGGGGTAGATGGAGGGGTAAAAAGAGGGTGATGAGTGCCAAAGGGAAAAAAATGGTGGCGAGCAGGCTCGGCCCTGGGGCTGGGCCTTCCTTTGCTGGCCCCCATCCCCTGTCTGTCTTGGGCACCTCCAGAAGGGTGTCCGTGCCTTTGGCCAGGGCACCAAGGCCCATGCGCGAGGTTGTAGCCTGACCGGGCGGCACCAGGGGCCCACAAAGACAGGGCTGGTAGCCCTGGGAGGCGTCCCCAGGACCCCCACTTCCTGCCATCCTAACAGCTGAGGACACACTCGTTCTTTCCGTGATGGGATTCTTTCCACCCTCCAAGGGTACTGGCAGCCCCGGGCGCCAATGATGGCTTTGCCTGCTGATCTGGGCGTGGGACCCCAGCCCTCCCATCTGCCAGACTGTGTGCACCCCAGGGGTCTCACAGCAGAAGGCTATGAGGGGGCCTGGGGTGCTGGCGAGGGCACGCACACGAGGGAGCTGACCCTGCCAGGCTGCAGGGCTCTGCCCCCAGCCACCTTCTCTCCCCTCACCCTGTGCTGGCCCAAGATGTGGCCAGGGGTCCTGGCCAGGCCCAGGGGTCGATGCCACCATGGGCTCTCAGCTGCCCGCCCTGGAGTGGAGGGCTAGGGTGGGCCTACTTCTGGCCCCGCAGCATCCCCTCTGCCCCATGCCTGGGGATGCCCTGCTTACAAGGAGCCCAGCCTGCACCTGCCTGAGGAGTCCCTGGCCCTGCTGCTGCCTGGGGGACTGCGGGGAAGAGGTCCCACCCTTGAGACCCTATGCCCTCTCTGGTCAAGGATTGGCTGTGGTTAGTGGGTTACATTAGGGCCACTTGTGGGGACCCTTTGGCTGGCTGGTACCTCGTGGCTTCCACCCTCTCCCCCACCCCCACGTGGGTCCAGCCAGGCCCTGGGCCCCACATGGGACAAGAAGTCCTGTGTCTTGGTGCCTTCCTCATGGATTTCTGCAGCAAAGGAGAGCCGGAGATTGCCGGTGGCAGGGGGAGAGAGGAGAAGATTAGACAGGGGCACACAGCAATTCTTAGAGGCAGGGTGGAGGTCAATGTCGTGTGGAGCAGGAAGGCTGGGGAGTGGGCATGGGGGCCGGGGCCTCAGACCACACTTAACCTTCCTCCTGGGCTTCCTCTGAGACTGGAGAAGCCAGGAGCAGGAGAAGGTGGGGTTGGGGGAGAGAAGGAACAGACAGTGATTAGACCATACTCGGGCCGCAAGGACAGGAGGATGGCCAGCCAGGAGTAGAAGGCCTGGGACTCGCTTGGCTAGGGTGAAAGATGAGGGTCAGTTCTGCATCTCTGGCCAGCCCGGGCGAGCAGGGACTCCCACCAGCAGCGCTGTTCACCGTCAGCTGGGCTGGGCCCGCTCTTGCATGGGATTCTAAGGTTCCTCCTCCCTCCTGGAGGCCTGCCGTTCCCATGCCTGGAGGCATTTGTGCACAGAGGCCCTTGCTAAGTCCTGCTCTGCAGGTGACACAAGTGAGGCGGGAGACAAAACCCACAGGGCCTGCGGGGAAGCCCTGGCTCTGAGTGCGCCCGGAAACAAGGCTGGCACTGAGGGGTCTTTGGGGACATGTCGCATGAAGACCCTTCTGTGGCCTTCCAGCCTGCCACGTGGCTGCCCCAAGAGAAAAGATGGCTCCCTGGGGCCATATTTCCCACACAGAAGTGAGTTTCCACCTTTTTGGCAGAAAAAGAAACGTTTTGCTCACGTTTTTAGGGTAGCTAAGTGTTTTCAAAATATTTTCAAAACATAGCACTCAGGACTCCCCACAGGACAGCGCTGCCTATTAAGTTTGTGTGAATGGCCGGGCGCGGTGGCTCAAGCCTGTAATCCCAGCACTTTGGGAGGCCGAGATGGGCGGATCACGAGGTCAGCAGATCGAGACCATCCTGGCTAACCCGGTGAAACCCCGTCTCTACTACAAAATACAAAAAACTAGCCGGGCAAGGTGGTGGGCGCCTGTAGTCCCAGCTACTCGGGAGGCTGAGGCAGGAGAATGGCGTGAACCCGGGAGGCGGAGCTTGCAGTGAGCTGAGATCCAGCCACTGCATTCCAGCCTGGGCGACAGAGCGAGACTCCGTCTCAAAAAAAAAAAAAAAAAAAGTTTGTGTGAAATGCGCTCCCCAGTTGAGGGGGTGCCAGGGATTCTGGGGTAGCGCTGTCGGCCTGAGAACCGCCACCCCACGTGGTTCCCAGATGCACCCATGCCTGCTCAGGCACAATGGAGATACCCACAGACCACACCTGGCCAGCACAGGGAGGGGGCTCCAGGCTCCACCCAGGGTTACAGCACAAGGTACCAAGGGGGTGGTATGGAGAGATGGAGATAGAGAGAGGGACAGATGGAGATGGAGGTGGAGAAATGGGGACAGAGAGGCCAAGAGAGACAGAGACTGAGAGAGAGAAGCAGTGGGAGACAGAGACCAAGAGATTGAGAGATACAGAGACAGAAGCTGAGAGATACACAGGCACACAGAGAGATGAGGGTGCCAAGAGAGACACGGAAAGGAACTGGAGAGAGATGGCAAGACGCTGAGATACTGGGAGGGCAGAGAGAGACACAGAGAGACAGCAGCGCTGGGCACAGTGGGGCACTCGGTGTTAATGAGAATGAGGCCTTCATGACCAGCCCCAGCGAACCCCACACACCATGGCACACAAAGGATGAAGGATGAATGAAGGATCGTGAGTGTATATTACTCAATTAAAGAGACGGGGGTTAGTGATGATTTAATGACTGTCATTCATCATTTAAGTGATGGTCTCAAATTCATCACTAACTAATGATGAGTGGTGATTGTTAATAACTAATGATGAGGAAGATGGATGGTTGATTGACAAGCCCAAGGCGGCCTGGAGCAGCCTGGGGTGGGGATTCTATGAACGACACACGGGAGACCGGGGCTGGAGGACTTCCGGCGGTTGCCAGAGTTACCTTCATCTTCATATTGCCCTGCACTGGGACAGAACAAAAGAAGGGAACCAGGTTAGAAGGGGCCACCCGTGAAGGGAGGAGGAAGATGAAGAACCACAGTGTCCTGGCCCTGGCCAAGCCAGCGACTCCCTCTGGCCAGCGGGGGGATTCGGGGGTATTTGGGCCCAGAGGCTCTGGTGATGACAGTGGCTTTCACGGGGCTTGGGGGTCCTGGATGCCTAGGTCGCACAGTGAGCATGAGAGAGGCAGAGAAACAAGAACCAGAGCCTGACCCATCCCTGCAAGCCCCTCAGGACCGTGTAGCCACACATCAGGGAAAAGACGAGGCCCCCAGTCAGACAGCTGTTTTCAGGGGGTCACTCTGAAGCCACCCATAGGATGCAGCCGATGTAGTGCTGCCAAGGGGACACATGGCATGCACAGTCCAGCCCCCTGCCCACATGTGACCCTTCCGTCTAGAGCAGGAAGTAGAAGGAAAATGGCTGTTACCCTTTACCCTCCACCTGTTCACTGTGCAGCAGGGAGAGAGAGAGAGGTGGTGAGGCTGGGCTTTGCTTGGACTTGTGCAAGTTAGTGCGTGCTCCAGCCCTGCACAAGCCAAGGGGCCAGGGTTCCAAGCCGGGCAGGGGGGAGCCACCAGCTCGTTCTCATACTTCCTTGTCAGATATGGTGAAGATGGGTGGTTTCTGCAAAGAGAGATTGAGAGAGAGAGAGAGAGAGGACAGAAAGTTAGGAGCTGCATGGGTGCAGGGTGGGAGATGGGCACTTGGAGCAACGCTGTTGGAGGACCGTGGGCAGTGTTTGGGGGCCAGCTCTGGCCTTGGGCAAGTCCACCTCCTCGGGCTCTCCCTTCCTCCAGGGCTCCTGGCCCCTCCCAGCCCTTGGCGCCCTGGACCCTGTCCCCTCTTCCTGCCCTGGCTCCAGCCTGGAGCTTGGAATCTTGGAGCTGGACAGTATGTTGGAAGGTCATGGCGTCCACCCCCACCCGGGGCAGACATCCTCTCTGCAGCGTCCCCTGAGGAGGGTCATCCAGAATGTAGGGCATGTAATGTCCAGCCTGCTCTGGACACCGGAAAGGTCCTGCTGATGTAGCTGAAACCTGTCTCTGGGTGTTCTCTGCCCAGTGGGTGTAGGCGGGGTCTCTCTGGGAGCCCCTGGATGACCGAGGCTGGTTCCCCAAGATGGGTATTCTGCTCACCCTACCATTCCCCATGAAAACTCCTCTTCCCTATTAGAGCCCAGAGTTCCCTTCTGTGTCTATTTTCCTGGGGTGCCCCTCACACCCCTCTAAAGACCCCTTCTCCAAGATCACAGAGGAGGGAAGCTGTTCCATCTCCTCATCACCCCGTCCCCTGAAGACATAGAAGCTGAGCCCTGGAGTACATTGGGTTGGTTCTGGGCTGCTTCCCATGCGCCCCCCAAGCCGGGTTCTGTGCAAGGCATACTTGGACTACAGGAGCCCACTGAGCAGCCCTCCCCGTTTCCCTCCCTGTGGCCACTTTCCCCAGCCCTGGGGATGCTCTGGATCCGTCCCTGTCTAGGGGAAGATCCATGCCCGGGACTGGCTGCCCTGTCCCCGTGTGGCGGTGGTGCCAGGCCAGCATGCTTAGGACCGTCTCTCTGTGAGCTGGCCACCATGCACACTGGGGCGGCCGGGCCTGGGGAGGCTCCAAGCAGCTACACCAGCATGCTGGCTGGGGTTTTAGAAAACAAAGCTCGTTACAACATGGTACACATCACTGGAAGATAATAGTTATGGCCCCCACTGAGAGTGTTGTATAAGGAAAACACACGTTCATCAGCTAAAAATGCATCTACGTTGCATCCCTGGGGTGGGAACCGTTTTCCAAACCCTGTCAAGAATGTTAATTTTCCCAGAGCAACTTAAGCTCCATGCAAAATTAACCAGCAGATAGCTGTCTTCCAGGCAAGGGGGCAGGTTTTTCCCATCCCGGAATCTCTTCCTGAGACTCTGCTGCCCCTCAGGTTAAGCGTCTTATAACTGCCGCAGCTGGGCCAGGCTCTCCTCAGTCCTCAACCTCACCAGCCAGCACTACCCAGGCCCCCGGCGTAACCCACCTCCGGCCTGCACACTGGCCCCTTGGGCTTCTGTTCACCCTTGGTGCTGTCCTCCCAGCTGGTTCAGGCCCCAAACCCCACAGCCTCCTCTAGGGCCATCCTCTGTAGAGAGGAGGGTTAGTGAAGAAAGGGAGCAGAGCCTGGCCCCGCCCTGCTGTGCCCACCCCGACTCTGGCCAGGCTGCCAGCTTTCCACGGCCACAAGATGGGGGCGGCGCGGCCCTCGCCTCAGGTGGGTTGTTTATAAGGAGCCAGTGGCAGCTGAGGTGTCCAGAAATAGACAAGACATTTCTGCCCAGAAACCCAAGATGTGGGTGAGGCAGGTGTGACAGCCCAGCCCTTCTTGGCCCGCAGCAGCCCCCTCACCCTTGGGCACCCAGCTTCTCCCCAGCTCCTCATGTTTCCCTCCTGTGCCCCCGGGCCAGAGTCACATGGGTGCCCCGGCACCGCCAGGCAGGGTGACCTCAAGGCCCCCCAACATGAGGCAGAAAAGGCCCACTCTCCAAGTGGGGAAACTGAGGCACCTGCTTTTCTGCTGAGTGCCTGGAAGCAACAGGCTGCTCTGTTCCCCTCAGTGTGGCCTGTGTCATCGCCCCTATTGTGGGGAGGGGCTGGTGGCAGGGGT
The DNA here is from genome assembly GCF_000951045.1 of Mandrillus leucophaeus. Lineage (NCBI taxonomy): Eukaryota > Metazoa > Chordata > Mammalia > Primates > Cercopithecidae > Mandrillus > Mandrillus leucophaeus. Next base: position 234,172 of record NW_012098333.1, on the reverse strand, counting down.
GTGCTGGGGGCAGGGGATGGCATTTCAGTAGCCGAGGAGTAAAGCAGGTGTCCAGTAAGTGCCTACCTCAGAGGGGATGCAGTCAGGTTCCTTGGGCACACGCATCACCCTTCCTTCTTTGGGAGGTGACGGGGCAAGGGCAGGGTAGGGAGGCAGGAGCTGCTGCCCATCTCTTGCTGTGGCCCTGGCCACACTTCTAGAACTGTTGTCCACCCAGCCAACCTTTGCCTTACCCCATGTCCCCCATAGACTTCAGGAGGGTGGCCAAGCGCTGATCAGACAGCACAAGTCAGGGGGACCATATCCAGGGCAGGGAGGGTGAGTGGGGACTCTTACGAGCATCAGCTCCTCTAGCCTCCTGCCAGGGGGATGCAATGAAGTCCAGCCCCTCACTCCTGCACCTCCAGACGCTAGCCCCCAAGGCTGCATGGGCTTTAGACGCCCCCACCCCGGCGCACTCCTGGGCTGGCCATACATGAGCCCCTGCCTTCCTGTCCTAGTTTTCATCTCTACGAAATGGCAATGTTGGAGTCCCAGGTGCAAGAGCAGCAGGCAAGGCCAGAATGGGCCCGGGCAAATGTCTGCATGACAGCCGCAAGCTGGCAGCCGAAGCCCTGGCAGCGCCCCCGTGCGGCGGCCTGCCCGCCTCTCACAGCCTGTGCCACTCTGCCTCCTGCCTTCAGGCCAGTTCCTAGCACTGGGCTTCCCTGAGCCCCGACTTCCTCCCTCCTGGCCTCCCACACTCCGAGTTCTTCTGCATCCTCCTGGTGCTTAGA
>NW_012098333.1:219508-233346 GCF_000951045.1 Mandrillus leucophaeus | reverse complement strand
GAGGCAGAAAAGGCCCACTCTCCAAGTGGGGAAACTGAGGCACCTGCTTTTCTGCTGAGTGCCTGGAAGCAACAGGCTGCTCTGTTCCCCTCAGTGTGGCCTGTGTCATCGCCCCTATTGTGGGGAGGGGCTGGTGGCAGGGGTGTGCTGGGGGCAGGGGATGGCATTTCAGTAGCCGAGGAGTAAAGCAGGTGTCCAGTAAGTGCCTACCTCAGAGGGGATGCAGTCAGGTTCCTTGGGCACACGCATCACCCTTCCTTCTTTGGGAGGTGACGGGGCAAGGGCAGGGTAGGGAGGCAGGAGCTGCTGCCCATCTCTTGCTGTGGCCCTGGCCACACTTCTAGAACTGTTGTCCACCCAGCCAACCTTTGCCTTACCCCATGTCCCCCATAGACTTCAGGAGGGTGGCCAAGCGCTGATCAGACAGCACAAGTCAGGGGGACCATATCCAGGGCAGGGAGGGTGAGTGGGGACTCTTACGAGCATCAGCTCCTCTAGCCTCCTGCCAGGGGGACGCAATGAAGTCCAGCCCCTCACTCCTGCACCTCCAGACGCTAGCCCCCAAGGCTGCATGGGCTTTAGACGCCCCCACCCCAGCGCACTCCTGGGCTGGCCATACATGAGCCCCTGCCTTCCTGTCCTAGTTTTCATCTCTACGAAATGGCGATGTTGGAGTCCCAGGTGCAAGAGCAGCAGGCAAGGCCAGAATGGGCCCGGGCAAATGTCTGCATGACAGCCGCAAGCTGGCAACCGAAGCCCTGGCAGCGCCCCCGTGCGGCCTCCTGCCCGCCTCTCACAGCCTGTGCCACTCTGCCTCCTGCCTTCAGGCCAGTTCCTAGCACTGGGCTTCCCTGAGCCCCGACTTCCTCCCTCCTGGCCTCCCACACTCCGAGTTCTTCTGCATCCTCCTGGTGCTTAGACCATCACAACACTGTGTCTGCATCCCAGACTCTCCAGACCCTGGAGCAGCCGCCTGGAGGCTCTGAGCCATGATGCTTCAAGTTGAGATGTTCGGTACCATACGGCCCTGGGACCTCGGCACCCCAGGACCCCAGAGTGTCCCCGAAACGAGGGGTCATCCACCCGCACGCAGGAGGCCCCGTCAGCACAACCCTGGGTGGCTGCTCCTGCCCACACTCACCTGCAGGTTGAATGCAAGAAGGGCTGGAGCTCCCTGTGGACAGGACCGGCTGCAGGCACTGGCGCCCTGCTCACACCCTCACACCCGTGTTTAGTGACATTTGATCTTCCTAGCAGCCCATTGGCCGGTGGCTGGGGTGTGTGGGGAGTCGGGGCTCGGGGGCTGTGCCAGTGCAGGCCCTTTACCAAGTATAGGATTGGCCAGAGGAGGAGGCTGAAGGAGGCTGGGATGCAGAGGACGTGCTTGGAGAAGGAGGCGAGGTCCTCCCTCTGTCTCCAGGAGGTGTCAGCTTCTAGTTTTGCTCCAAGCGGCAGATACATTCTGGTTGAGCTGAGGAGGGGGCAAGGAAGGTGTTGGGTGGCCCTGGGGCATAAAGCCCAGGGCTCTGTACGGGCCAAACTGGTGTGGGGGTCACCAGAGCTCGGCTGCCAAGCTTCCCACCCCCCCTGCCCCTTCTCTCTCGTGATGTTCTGTGGGAGTAAACATTTGGTTCAGGAGAAGGGTCTGCACAGCCAGGGTTCCCTCCTGCTACCCGGCCCAATGCCTCAGGCCCCTCGCTGTCTCCCCCAGGGGAGGAAGCAGCCTGAGGCCTGGGAGATCCCCCATCCCGTCTGAGACCCCCTTAGAGGTCAGCTCTTCTTTCCTGGGAGGATGCCGTTGGGGCCCACACGATAAGCGGGTGAGAGACACCGCCAGACTGGCTGCGTCTGAGCCTGCCGTACATCCCCGGGGCTGGTGCCATCGGAGGGGGCTACATGTTGTGTTTGCTGGGTGAGGGTCTGGGTTCTCCCTCCAGGCCCTCTCTCACCCCCGGGGCACTCACAGTGGCTGTTTCTGTCTGTGCCACCACCTCCCACAGGCTGTGTGGCGTGTGGAGACTGGGTTTCTTTTCTCAGGCTCCAGGTGGCACCACCCGACTTCCTTTCCTCAGGACTCCAGGTGGTACAGTCTGACTAGCAGATACTCTTCCCGGCCTCCAGCGGCCCCTATGCTGGCCAGTGAGTTCACCAGCTTGGATGGCCCTGCCTCTTGGATCAAGGAAACTGAGGCACCAAGTTGGGGAGAGCAGTCTGGCCCCCTGACTCGTCCCCTCACTCCACTCAGACCCCACAGGCTGAGCGTGGGCAGTGGTGTCTGTGGAACTCTCCGGTTGATTCCTTCTTGGCCAGCACCCAGGTCAGGGGTGAGTCCCGAGAGGCGCAGATGAGGTCCCTGTCCTCCCCAGGCTTAGAGTCAGGGACATCAGGACAACCCGGCAGGAGCTCGCAGTGCCCTGGGGCTGGTCGGGGGCCTTCCAGAAGGCTTTGATTGGCACCTCATTTAACTCCTCCATGGAAGAGCGAGGCTTCAGAGCCCAGGGAAAAGCAGGGTGTGCCTGAGGTCACACAACAAGGTGGGCTGGTCCCAGGCTGCCAGCTCAAAGGACAGGGCCCGTCGCCTGCCTGCCTTCCCCTGAGTGCTGGGCACTAGGAAGGCTTTTGGAGCTGGAGTTGCTGGGAACATCCCTGTCCTCCTGCTCTAGGTCTGTGGCTTCCTCCACACTGCACGCCTTCCCCTTCCCATCCATGTCCTTGATGGGCAAGGCGTTAGGGGCCATGTACAGCCCTGGCCCCTGGATATCTGTGACCAGCTTTCTGCCTACTGGGGACATCTGCAGTGCTGCTCCCTCAGAGGCACTTGAGCAGGCCCCTGGGGGTTGTCGGGCCAACCCTGCCCTCTCCCATGGCTCAGTCTGCAGGCCTGGGAAGTCTGTGCCCACCCAAGCCCTCGCCCAGGCCAGCAGTCCTGAGGGGCACACCTGTAAGTGGGCATGTCATGGCCCTGCACTGGCCCAGTGTGGCCAGCAGGGGAGGGTGCTGCCCACCCAGCTCCTCGGGCTTGGGCAGGCGCTCTCTGCCTAGCCAGCTGAGATCAGAGGGACAGGGCAGGTTTTATTTTGGATATCAGTGATTTCCTGCTCAGTGCGCTATGCCTGAGGTGTAGCAGGGACTGCACAGAGTAGGCACCACGGCCTCAAGGGCCCACACCAGATACCCTGCGCCCTGCTACCATCTGGCCCGACCAGGGTGGTCTGAGGAGAGGAGGCAGAGCAGGGGCCTCTGGGGGACTGTAGACCTGGGTAGGGGCATGGCACAAGGGAGGCCCAGCCTGGGTTGGGGACGCACTTCCACCCAGGAGGAGTCTGAAGATGGAACATGGGGCCTTGGCTCCAGGGCAGTTGGTGGGGTAAGGGGGTTCTGAAATTGGAGAATGCTGAGCTGAGCCCAGGGAATGGGGAGCAGGCTATGGGAGGGAGGACAGCCTCCTGAGTGTCTTGGCTCTAGCTCCCTGCCTGGGTGACCCCCAGGTGGTGGCCGGGGCCCCTCAATCTAGGTCCTAGCACCCACTGCACATGGTTGGGGGTGGTGGAGACCAAGTGGGTCCTGAGCCTCTACTAGTGCCCTGAGCTGACCTGAGCACCCAAGCTGGATCCAGCCTGAGGCCGCTCGGCCCAGCTGTGGGCTCAGACTCTGCCAGGCCCAGAACAGGAGCAGCTAACACAGCACTTGGGGACTGAGCTGCTCCAGCCCCAGGTAGCTGCCTCCCCACATGCCTAGTCCTGATTTTACAGATTCATTGACTCATTCTGCAGATATGATGGGCATCTTCTGTGTGGGGCTGGCCTAGGGGCCTGTAGCAGGGGTCACAGGGTGTCAGGTGGCTGCTCGAGCAGACAGGACAGAGGGTAAGGGCTTTGTCTGCCATCCCTGACCAGGGGCCTCGTAAGCTGCAGCCCCTTTGAGCCTCTTAACCTCTGCGTTGGGCATGGCCTGGCCTCCATCCAGATTTCCAGGAGCAGGGCCATGGGGTTGCTGTGACCAAAAAGGGGAGGCTGCATCAGAAACACAGCAGAGCTGTGGCTGGGCAGAGCTTAGAGGAACAGGCCCTGGGGCTGAGCCGAGGGGTGCGGAGGATCTGATGAGGGAGGGGCCAGGGCTGGTCAGGGGCAGGGGGCAGTGGCTGCCTCCTCAGCACTGCTGACCCCAACTATCCCCTGTCCCGGTGTTGTTCTCTCTGCACCCCACCCACCCATTTACCCATCCACTTATCCATTCCTCCTTTCATCTGTGCACCTATCCATTCACTCACTCACCTATCTATCCATCCATCCTTTCATCCATCCATTCATCTACCTATCCACACATCCATGCCTCCATTCATCCATCCACCTGTTGATCCATCCACCCACCTGTCCATCCACTAATCCATCCCTTCATCCAGCCATCCATCTACCCATGCATGCATTCATCCTTTCATTCATCCATTCATTCATCCACCTATCCATCCATCCAACCACCTACCCATCCCTTCATTTATCCCTCCTTCTTCTATCAATCCATTGACCCAGTCTCCTACCCATCCACTCACTCATCCCTCTCTCTATTCCTCCCTCCCTCTGTCCATTCATCCAGCCATCCACTCATCTACCCATCCACTCATATATCCCCCCATTCTCCATCCACCTATCCATTCACTAACCCATCCATCCAGCCATCCATCCAGTCATCCTCCCATCCACCCATTCATTCACCCACTCATCCATCCATCAATCCATCCACCCACCTGCTTACCCATTCATCCATACATCCCTCTATCCATCCATCCCCTATTCATCCACTCCCCCATTCCTCCACTACCCACCCAACTGTTCATCCATTCACCCACGTACCCATCTATTCACCCACCTATCCTTCCACTCATCCATCCATTCATCCATTCATCAATCCACCCACCCACCAATCCACTCATTTGGCTGTTTACCAAGCCTTCACTGAGCACCTCCTGGGTGGTGTTAGGGGAGACCCCGAGGTGGATCTTGCCCTCACTGGGTGCACAGTCAGGGCACAGAAGTTTATATTCGGTTAGTCATAGTGAGAGTAGGATATCGCAGACATTCTGGAAAAGGAAACCTGGACCCCACCCATTGTGTGCACCCTGACTTAGGCCACCACAGAGCTTATGTCCTGGAGTCTTACACTGCAAAGGCCATGAGACAGGTCAGACTGCCTGAACCCAGAGGCCACAGAATGCTCTGTGGTGTGGGAATGGGCTGGTCGCTGGCCCAGCCTTTCCATCCTGGCCAGCCCTGCCCCCTTAGTGAGTACAAGACAGTCAGCACACAGGAATACACAGGGAGTGAGGGGTGGCAAGCAGAGCTCGGGGGAGGCAGCATTGAGCATCCTGCATCGTTGTCAGTCCTTAACCTGCAGTTTCCCTTTGTATCCGGGGGAGTGACCCGGCCTTCCTGCACAGGCTGTGCCTCAACCTCCTACCTTCCTAGAAGGCACTTGGCCTCTCCAGGTGTAAGTCCCTTTGGCCAATGATCAGGAGTTTCTTCCCTCCTCAAGTAATGAGAAGCAGAGCTGTGGGGGTCAAAGAGTGGAAGGGCAGGGAGGCAGAAGGATCCAGGAGCAAAACAGTGTGGCAGCTAGGGACGTCAGAGAGGCAAGAGTAGCCCATGCTGGCAACAGGAAGCAGCTCCTTAGCCAGGACGGTGGGGCGGGTGTCTGACTGGAATCTCCTCTGGGTACAACTGGGAGGTTGCCACACGGCAGGACTTGCAGATCCAGGAAGCTGGAACATAGGCATGGGGTGCAGGGGGCATTAGGCTGTGGTTCAGGGAGGGGCTGCAGTCCTGCCTCCTACAAGCCCACAGAGTCTGCTCCCCATGCCTCTCTCTGCTGGCCTCCCTGCCCTGCCCACACCCCCTCTTCACCACGGGACAAGACACCCCCCTGCCTCAGAGGCCTGCTTCCCACTGTGAGCACTTGTGCTCTGGGTCTGGGACTCTGGCTGGAGACCTGACTCCAGGTGGAGGGAAGGCAACCTGCCTGCCAATCAGCCTGCCCACCCCGGGAGCTAGAACTGGTGTTCTCGTGGTTCCTGCAGTCCCAGCGTCCAGAGGAGGCCAGCAGCTGAGAGCGAGTCCTGGGCAGGCTCCTTCCATCCCCACCCCTCCAGCAGCTCTGTTCTTGTCTTGGCAGAGCCAGCCCCCACCAGCAGCAGCCCCCAGTCCTCCCTTCTTCCCCAAACCAGACAGCCTCTGGCTCAGACATGCCATTTGTCAATGTCCTTGCAAACATGTGGCGCCCACAAACCAGGGTAGGCAGCTTGGCCGAACCACCCCAGCCAGGAGGTCTGCGGGAATATCCCGTGTAGCATAGCTCAGCGAAAACTGCTCCCGCCTTCCGGCCAATCTGCCTGTGATGATGCAGCCTCAGCTTTCTCGAGCCTCGTGGCCACCACCCTTCACCGCTGGCTCACAGTGGACGCAACTGTGGTCGGGCAGGCAACGGTGGGGCACCCCTCACGTGTCTGCAGCCAGCCGCTCTTCCAGCCCTGGGGGTGGCCGGCAGCTGGCCGGGGGCATGCTTCTCACTTCGAGATCTGAGCCCAGAAAGCAGGCAGACAGACAGACCTCTTCTCTATGGAGTGGTTTAGGGACTCAGTCCTGTCAAAGAGCTGCGGAGGGTGGAGAGAGACACGGGCCTGCAGCAGCCGAGGCAGAGTCCACCCTCCATCCCCCCCAACTACTCCATCCGCCAATCCAAACTCCAACCCTTATATCACGGGGGTTTTCTGAGCACCAGGCAACAGGGGAATAGCAGACAAAAGCCGGACCTGGGCCTGGTCGTCTTGTGGCTGGCATGTGGGATTGGCCTTCTGGGTATGAGTCCGGGAGAGGGGAGAAGATGGTGGTTTTGGCAGCTTGATCTACTTTCGTGGTGGGGCTCAGAGGAGGCGAGCTCTGTTCGATGGTCCCCTCCAAGACCAAGGGGCTGGGTGTCCTGGGCTGCTGACGTTTCTGGTCCTCGGCAAAAAAAAACAAAACAAAAAAGCAGACATCCCAGATGACCCCCTGCTTGTACCCCTCCTGCCCCACCTAGCACCTGTGGGAACAAATGCTGTCCTCTCCCTGGGCCTCAGGTTCTCTATGGCCCTGACGTGCTCCAGTTCTGGAGCTGGTGGCGAGGGACTGAGGAGTCTGGGGAAATGTCTCCAGAGCTAGCAAGAGGGTAACCGAGCCTCACCCTCTCTGAGAATGTGGGCCCAGAAGGGGTTGCAGGATCTAGGGGTGTGAGGTGCTGACCCACTCTGGGCTAGTCCCACAGGGCCCACAGAGTGGTGCAGACAGCAAAGGCAGACTCATCCCCGGGGTGGGAGTACACCCAGACCCTCTGAGGTGGAGCCCTCACCTCCTCCTGTTCCTCCTCAGCCCCTGCGGCCCCTGGGTTGTTCTGGACGGTGTCCTCTGGTTCTGGCCCCTCCTTGCTCAGACTCAACTCCTCCAGGTGAGCTTCATCACCGTCCTCCTTTTCGCAGGCATGCAGGCCGGGCCTGTGGGTAGAAAGGGAGGCAAAGCCATCCTGGGGCCATTGGATTGCTTGGCTGACCCCTTCCCATTTCCAAGCCTCAGTTTCCCCATTTGTAAAATGAAGACAATCAGGCTGGTTGAGTGCCCAGGAATCTGAGACCCAAGCCCATTGGGAAGGAAGGTCCAGCGGCCTCAGAGCCAGTGCAGTCTGCTTGGGCCCTGTGTCAGGGCCTAAGGCCCTTGGGGAACTGCCCATTCCCCGCCAGGCAGGGCTCTACAGACTGAGGGGCCCCCAGGCATTGAGACTGGGTTCAACCCCCAGCTTTCTGGCTGGGCCTCAGCCTGGCAGTTGCTCGCCCACCCAGTTGGTCTTGTGAGGTCCCCAGGGGGCCCGGCTGCCAGGGCCACCACTCCTGCTCTGCTCCCTGAAGAGGCTCGTGGGTGTTGTGGGGGACTGGAGGCTGGGTCATTTGGAGGGCTAGGCAGGGGTAGGGGCCAGGTGACTGAGGAGCAGGGCCAAGGGGCTGCTGGCTGCGGGGGAGGGGAGGCCAACCAGCTGGTAGCTTGGAGTGGCTCTGCATTTGAGCAGGACTGAACCTGGAGGAGAAGGTGGAAAAATCTCGAATTTTCCATGATTTCAGGTCCCTGGGTGTGCGTGCCAGCCAAGACCCAGACCCACCCGCCCAAGATGGGCAGGGGTCTGAGCCAGCAGCAGCCACACAGAGGGGACGTTCAGGAGCAGGTCCGTGTGGCCAGGCAGGTGTAGGGAGTAGGGTGGCAGTCTCAGAGGTGGCCTCCAAGGAAGACTCAAAGTGCCCCCTGCTGCTGGGAGCAGCCATGCGTGGCTAATCCTGAGGCCATGGAGAAGGGAACTGCCCCGTCTCAGAAATGTAGGGCCGCTGCCTCCCAAGTGCGTATGGGGAGACAGAGGCCGGGGTTGGTGGGGCGGCGGTGGCTGGGGGGAGGTGGACATGCACCAGGCCAGGACCAGTGGGTCCTTGGGAGTGGGAGCCTGGTTGTACGAGGATAAGGAAGCGTCACTCAGCAACACCAGTCCCTAGAGCTCCAGGCTGGTTTAGGGCCTCAGAGGGGCCAGGAAAGACCCCAACCAGGGAGAACTGTCAGCACAGCTATGGGCACTGGTCCCACTCAGGGCAAGGGGGTCCTGATCAGGGCTGGGATCCCAGATGGCCTGGACCCCGCAGGGCGTGTGGGGTCGGCCCCATCGTGGCTACAGGTGACTGTGGCCTACATCCTTCTATCAAGCCAATATTCCTCCATCCAATTAATACCACTCCGTCCAACCAGTAATCCTCTATCCTATCAATGCTCCTGTATCCTATCAGTATTACTCCAACCAACCAGTACTTTCCCATCCAATCAATATTCCTTCATTCCCTCCTCCATTTAGTCAATACCTTTACATCCTACCAGTGCCCCTCCATCCAACCAACACTCCTTCATCTAATCAATGTCATTGCATGCAATCGATGCCCCTTCATTGAACCAATATGGCTCTATCCAACCAATACTACTTCATTCAATCAATGCCCCTCCATCTGACAAATCCTCATATAATCAGTATTCCTCCATCCAATCAATATATTTTTCATCTACTAACACCTTTCCATACAACCAATACTCCTCCATCTGATCAATCCTCCTCCATCCAACCAATACTTTGCAATTTAACCACCGTCCCTCCATCCATTCAACGCCCCCCCATCCAACCCCTGGTCCCCCAACCCTACCCCATGAGCAGCATGGAGGCAGACCCACATCTGTCCCGTGCACCGTCATCTCCCTGGGTGCTGTTCAGGACAGGGAGATGTCTCACAATTGCATTGAATGAAGGAAGGCACATCTTTTCAGTGATCCCCACTCTAGAGCTGCACTGGGAAAGTGCTCCCAGGGAAAATACAAAGACAAAGCAGAGGGTTACCTCGTGTGTCCCTCCGATGTGTCCATGGTGGCCGTCCACTAAGATAATCCTGATGCTTTGCCGCCTCTGCATCTGGCTGGACCCCCAAGCTAGCCCGCCAGGCCTCCATAGAGCTGCACAGCATGGCTGTGGCCAGTACCAAGAGTCGGTGGGAGATGGATAAGGTGCAGGCTCAGTCTGGGGCCAAGACTCTTGTCCTGCAAGGTAAGGTCCCTTCCAGGGGCAAAGGCTGGGCTGCAGAGCTAGCACCCAGGAGTTTAGCAGCAGGCCAGGTTTTCTTATTAAGACAAGTGTGGGACTGTCCAGGATGAATGTGTACAGACAGAACACTAAGGTATTGCAGTAGGGTTGGGTTCACCTTTGCTGGTGTCGAAGGCTGTGTTGGCCGAGTGGAGGTGGATGGCATCTTTATTCCTTTCCCTGCCTCTTCCGCTGGGATTGTACAGAAAAAGGTTAGGTAGGCAGGCCCCAGGCCCCCAGCCAGGTAAGGCAAGGGAAGAGAGAAGGGCCCAGGGCTTCTACTCCCCAAGATGCAGGGGTCTGCATTTGTGACATATCCTACTGCTGCTGCCGGGATATTGTGGCTGGAGACATGAGCAAGAAAAGCCTCTGGGAGCAGAAGGGAGGCTCCAAGACCTCATCAACAATTAATGTGTTTGGTGCAAGCAGGGTGGGTGCAGCAGGGGTGGGCAAAGAGGGGCTGTCCTCTGTGCATCTGGGAGGGCTTCCCAGAGGTGGAGGCAGCAGCATCTCCTTTCTGCTGCTCTCACCTTCATTCTTGGTCTCCTTCCCCAGCAGAGCACCCCATCTGAGAAGAGGTATACGTTTGTGGCCACCAGGCATGGAAAGAATGAGAAAGTGCTTGTGGAAGGGGACCTGGCGCCCTAGGCCTCCCATCTCGGTGAGTCCCCAGCAACCCACAGAGCGGGACGAGGTGCACACATGTGCACAGTGCTGAGAACTTGGCGGGCTGGAGGGGGCCTGGAGCCCTGTTGCAGGCTGCAGGGGTGGGCCCCAAGTTGGCCAGAACCTAGACCAGCTCAGTCTCCCAGCCCTGCACAGACACCACCTCTGTCATCTGTCACCAGATTTAAAGTCGGCTCTTTTCACCAGAGTCAGCCCGGCTCAGCCACTGCTCCAGCAGGAAAGCTCAAGGCTCCCATCTGGGACTCCCCAAAAGCCCCAGCATGGCTCACGAGAGAAGTGAGGGGCAGCCTGGTCACCCAAGGGCTAGCATTGAAGGAAGGGGATGGCATGGAGCTTGGGTTCCCTGCCCTTGTGTGTGCTGGGTGTCCATAGAGGGACAGGAACTTAGGTACTACTCCCTGTCCCAGCTGAGCACCATTCAAGGGTCCTAATGGCCTCCCCATCCCATGCTGCAGACAGAGCAGTGCCACTCCTGCCATGGTTAGACACACATTTATTAGTGACCTGGGCCCTGGGCTCCATTTCCAGCACCCATCACACTCCAGGGTGGGGCAGCCGGCCTCCTACCATCTCTCCCTGCTAAATCCTGACTCTCAAGCAGCTGCAGAAGAGGCCTTTTCTGGTACCTCTGTGTCCCACTCCTATGGTTGGCGACCCCCACCAGAGCCTGGCTGATTGCCTGCTGGGCCCTCCGGTGTCCCTACCTGGGCCACAACCCCTTCTCAGCCCTGCTCGGCCAACCTGTTCTCGCAGGGTTGGGACTGAGGGCTCCCTCCTCATCCAGCTGTTCAAGCCCGGGCATGGCCAGTGCTGAGACCCTGTCGCTCCCACCAGCCAACCCCTCAGGTTCTGCTCCCTCAGAGGGCTGTCAGCCCAGGTAGGGGGAGCGGAGGTGTGCAGTGAGAGAGGTCACGCTGGACCCTCCTCCACCCCCTGATGAGCCCCTCCCTGTCTGCCCCTGAGCACTCGTATCAGTGCCAAGTCGCATGCTGGCTGGGGGCTCCCCCATGCACCCCAGTCCCAGGGTCTGGCTCTGCCATCAGGAAGCACAGGCAGCAAAACTGTTGACTCTGCTCCTGACGCCAATGGCCAAGTCAGCCTGATGATACCCACGCCTCAACAAGCAGAGATCTGCCCCCAATCCTTTGACAGCAAAAGGGAGGAATGATGCAAGGCCCAGGCCCCTAAAGAGCCTGGGCTAGCTCAGTAGGTGCAATCCTCTGCCATCTTACCTAAAGTTTTCATCCCAAGGCCCCATCCCACATCCCAGTGCAGCCCGGGGGGCTCCAATGCAACCAGCGGGCTCCAGTTTGCCTGCTCTTCCCTGTCCACCTGACCACCCTCCTGACACCCAAGGTCCCTTTCACACATCCCAATGCAGGCCCCTTCTGTTTCCCTCACACCAGTGCAGCCTGGGGGCTCCAGCTCACCCACTCTGCCCTGTCCACCTGGCCACACTCCTGACAAACCTCCTGACACCATCCTGGCACCCCTTTTGCCCTTCCTAGGCTGCCCTGCACTCTATACCCCTTGGGCCCTGGTGCATCCTCATGCAGTGTCTCTGGGCCCACAGCCAGAGCCTCAGCCCACCCTTCTGTCCACCCCATGGTTCTGGGTCTGGGGGCTGTTCCAGCCACTTCACTGGAACCTCCAGCTGGTCATTGTGCAGTTGAAGTTCCTGGGTGTGGGGTTCAGTTCCAGGATGGAGTGGACTGTGGGAGGGGCCGGATGGCCTCCTGCAGCTTCAGGACGTTGAAGCCAGGCCAGTACATGAAGGGCAGGCAGGTGAGGCCGGCCGTGGTGCACTCCCCACGACTGGGCCCCGCTAGGCACCCTAGGGCCTCCGCCACTGACGTGCAGTACAGCTCTGCATCCCACATTCTGGAGGCCCAGGAGGTAGGGCCCGGGGTGCGGAGAGGGTGGGTATCTCCTGCTCCGTGGGGGCGGGCACCTCTGGCTGCAGGCTCTGCTGCCACTCCGGGCATGGAGGCTCCTGGGCCTCCTCCAGCAGCTGCTGCTTGAGCCACGTCCAGCCATTCAGCTGAGACTTGGACGCAACTGTGGGGACAGGGCATGGGTGAGGGCCTGATGATAGTTCAGGGGATGAGGCCCAGGCGGGGCTGGACACTCACCTGGCCTCAGAGGCGAGGCCACCCATTGAGGTTTCCTCCAGGTGCTCTCCGCCAGGGCCCACAGGGGCTCCAGCATGTGGCAGGTCAGGGCTATAGGCACCATGGCCCTGGCACTAGCCTCTCTGGGCACTGAGGCCAGCGACGACGGTGGGACACCCCTCACGTGTCTGCAGCCAGCCGCTCTGGATTCCCATTCCGGGATATCCTGGGGGGGGCTCAGGGGTCCCATCCAGGGCTGTTGGATCCCCATTCTGGGATATCCTGGGGGGTTCTGGGGTTCCATCATGAGGGGATGGTACCACCTGGATATGCACCTGGATGATGTGGGTGCCCCAGCCACGTGGGCTGAGACAGGGACAAGCCACTAAGTGTTGGGAGCAAGTCCCCAAAAATCTGGCCATAAACTGGCCCCAAAAATGGCCATAAACAAAATCTCCACAGCACTGTAACACGTCCATAATGGCCCTAACGTCCAAGCTGGAAGGTTGTGGGTTTACGGGAATGAGGGCAAGGAACACCTGGCCTGCCCAGGGCGGAAAACCACTTAAAGGCGTTCTTAAACCGCAAACAATAGCATGAGCTATTTTTGTGTTAAGGGCGTGTTCCTGCTGGAGTTAACTAGCCCAACCTATTCATTTAATTCGGCCCATCCCTTTGTTTCTCATAAGGGATACTTTTAGTTAATATCTATAGAAACAATGCTAATGACTGGTTTGCTGTTAATAAATATGTGGGTAAATCTCTGTTCAGGACTCTCAGCTCTGAAGGCTGTGAGACCCCTGATTCCCCACTTCACACCCCTTTACTTCTGTGTGTGTGTCTAATTCCTCTAGTGCCACTGGGTTAGGGTCTCCCCGACCGAGCTGGTCTCAGCAACTAAGGGGCTGGGCAGGTACTAAGGTCAAGGCTACAACCTGGGGCCCCGTGGCCTTGAAATGAGCAGCTAGAATCCTGCGCTGGGTGAGGCTGAAGGAGAACGTGGACTTCTGCAGGGGTGACACCATGTGGTGGATGATGGGGGTGTGCGGGGAGTGGGGGGTAGGGCAGCCACTGTGTGGGGAGCCTCAGCGAGGCGTGGGGCTTGAGGAAGGCCTGGGGCTTCCACGGGGTGTGGGCCCTCAGCAGTGTGCAGGGCTGTGACCTCCTGGTCGTGGCTGGCCTCACTCACGGGGAATAGGGAGGTGTGGACGGCCCCAGGTGGGGTGAGGTGCGCACCCTGCATCATCATCTTCCAGACTGCCTTCCTTAGGAGCTTCTGCAGACGCAGGTTTTCCTTCCCTGTCTTGGGCAGCAGGGGCGGTGGGAATCCAGGGGTTCCCTGGACACTCGGGCCATGCACCT
>NW_012098333.1:217360-219458 GCF_000951045.1 Mandrillus leucophaeus | reverse complement strand
CTCTGTTCAGGACTCTCAGCTCTGAAGGCTGTGAGACCCCTGATTCCCCACTTCACACCCCTTTACTTCTGTGTGTGTGTCTAATTCCTCTAGTGCCACTGGGTTAGGGTCTCCCCGACCGAGCTGGTCTCAGCAACTAAGGGGCTGGGCAGGTACTAAGGTCAAGGCTACAACCTGGGGCCCCGTGGCCTTGAAATGAGCAGCTAGAATCCTGCGCTGGGTGAGGCTGAAGGAGAACGTGGACTTCTGCAGGGGTGACACCATGTGGTGGATGATGGGGGTGTGCGGGGAGTGGGGGGTAGGGCAGCCACTGTGTGGGGAGCCTCAACGAGGCGTGGGGCTTGAGGGAGGCCTGGGGCTTCCACGGGGTGTGGGCCCTCAGCAGTGTGCAGGGCTGTGACCTCCTGGTCGTGGCTGGCCTCACTCACGGGGGATAGGGAGGTGTGGACGGCCCCAGGTGGGGTGAGGTGCGCACCCTGCATCATCATCTTCCAGACTGCCTTCCTTAGGAGCTTCTGCAGACGCAGGTTTTCCTTCCCTGTCTTGGGCAGCAGGGGCGGTGGGAATCCAGGGGTTCCCTGGACACTCGGGCCATGCACCTCGGGTGCCATTGACGTGGCTGAGATGAGCATGGCTGTGTCCTGGGGTGGGAGGTACACAGGCGGTCAGGCCAGCCCTCCTCTCTCCTGAGGTGGGAGGTCTGTGTCTCCCTTGGTCCAGGAAGGACCTGGGGCCAGGGGTGTGGAGACCTGACCATTCTGCTTCCCAAGCACCCAGAACCTTCCCAGGGTGTCCTGAGCTCAACTGTTCCTCAGAGACTTTGGGGTGACCCCACCATCACCCTAGTGTAGAAATGAGGTCACAGAGGCGAGTCCCTCCAGGGACGGGGCTAGAACCTGCCTCTGGGGCTCTGTCCTCCATGCCACCCTGGCACAAAGCAGGTCCCAAGTACACAGCCTGGGTCAGGCCGCAATGCCATGTGGGCCAGGGTGGGAGCCGTGGGTGAGCCCCAAGTGAGAGGCGTGCCCCCGGCCAGCTGCCGGCCACTCCCAGGGCTGGAAGAGCGGCTGGCTGCAGACACGTGAGAGGTGCCCCGCCGTCGTCGCCAGCCCGACCACAGTTGCATCCACTGTGAGCCAGCGGTGAAGGGTGGCGGCCAAGAAGCTCGAGAAAGCTGAGGCTGCATCATCACAGACAGATTGGCCAGAAGGCAGGAGCAGTTTTCGCTGAGCTATGCTATATGGGATATTCCCGCAGACCCGGCTGGGATGGTTCGGCCAAGCTGCCCACCCTGGTCTGTGGGTGCCACGTTTGCAAGGACATTGACAAATGGCATGTCTGAGCCAGAGGCTGTCTGATTTGGGGAAGGAGGGAGGCCTGGGGGCTGCTGCTGGTGGGGGCTGGCTCTGCCAAGCCAGAACAGAGCTGCTGGAGGGGTGGGGATGGAAGGAGCCTGCCCAGGACTCGCTCTCAGCTGCTGGCCTCCTCTGGACGCTGGGACTGCAGGAACCACGAGAACCCCAGTTCTAGCTCCCGGGGTGGGCAGGCTGATTGGCAGGCAGACTGCCTTCCCTCCACCTGGAGTCAGGTCTCCAGCCAGAGTTCCAGACTCAGAGCACAAGTGCTCACACTGGGAAGCAGCCCTCAGCAAGGCGTCTTGTCCCGTGGTGAAGAGGGGGTGTGGGCAGGGCAGGGAGGCCAGCAGAGAGAGGCACAGGGAGCAGACTCTGTGGGCTTGCAGGAGGCAGGTCTGCGGCCCTTCCCTGCACCCCATGCCTGTGTTCCAGCTTCCTGGGTCTGTAAGTCCAGCTGTGTGGCAACCTCCTTGTACCCAGAGGAGATTCCGGCCAGACATCCGCCCCCCTGTCCTGGCTAAGGAGCTGCTTCCTGTGCCAGCATGGCCTACTCTCGCCTCTTTGACTCCCCTCGCTGCCACACTGTTTTGCTCCTGGACCTTTTTGCCTCCCTGCCCTTCCACTCTCTGACCCCCACAGGTCTGCTTCTCATTACTTGGGGGAGGGAAGAAACTCCTGATCATTGGCCAAAGGGATTTACCCCTGGAGAGGCCAAGTGTCTTCTAGGAAGGTAGGAGGTTGAG
>NW_012098333.1:213455-216580 GCF_000951045.1 Mandrillus leucophaeus | reverse complement strand
GATAGGTAGATGGATGAAGGGAGGGAGGGATGAGAAGATGGGTAAATGGGTGGGTGGATGAATGGGTGAGGGAATGGATGAATGTATGGACATAGGGAGAGAGGGATGGTTGGAGGGAGTGATGAATGAGTCCAGGGGTAGGTGGGTGGGTGGGTGGACAGATGGATGGATGAGTGGATGTGTGGATGGATGGATGGATGGATTGATTATGGAGGGAGGGAGGAATGGATGGATATGTGGATGGGTAGATGGATTGATGAAGAGATGGATAGATAGATGGATGTATAGGTGGGTGGATGGAGGGATTAATGAATGGATAGATGGATGGATGGCAAGAGGGATAGATGAAATGGAGGGATAAATGACTAGATGTTTAGGTGATTGTATGGGCAGATGGAGGGATGGACAGATGGAGGGATGAGTGATGGAAGAGGAGGAGGGAAGTTGGAAGTAGTGAGAGTGAATGCATGGAAATGAATAGATGGGTGGATGAAATGACAACTGCAAAATAGCAGACAGCTATTAGGGACATCCTCCTCTTCTCCCTCCTCTCCCAGGTCCTGCACTGCGGCCGGACAGCCCTGCAGCCCTCGGTGTCTGGGAAGCCAGTTTGAGGAGCAGGCCCTCCAATCTCTGATGGTCTGGCCTTCACTTTCTCATTCTCTCAGCTCCTCAGAGGCACTATTTTCTGAAAGTTTTATGTCAAACCCTGCTTGCCTCGTGAATACACACAGTTCAGAAAAGCAAAACCTCAACAGAGCCACCACCCATACAAGGGAGGTGACATGCCTCTATCCTTTCTCAGATGCCCTGGCCACTGAGAGAGCATCCCGGCCACCCTGCCCGACTGGAACCACCCAGTGACAGCACTCCCTAGTGACCAAGGGCAGCCGGCAGAGGTAGGCCCAAAGGCCACAGCTGGGCATTCAACACTGGGGTGCAGAGAGGACAGCACCGGGGCAGGGGGTAGTTGGGGTCAGCAGTGCTGAGGAGGCAGCCACTGCCCCCCTGCCCCTGACCAGCCCTGACCCCTCATCAGATCCTCTGCACCCCTTGGCTCAACCCCAGGGCCTGTCCCTCTGAGCTCTGCCCAGCCACAGCTCTGCTGTTTCTGATGCAGTCTCCCGTTCATGGCCACAGCAACCCCATGGCCCTGCTCCTGAAAATGTGGATGGAGGCCAGGCCATGCCCAATGCAGAGGTCAGGAAGCTCAAAGGGGCTGCAGCCTACAAGGCGCCTGGCCAGGGATGGCAGACGAAGCCCCTACCCTCTGTCCTACCTGCCTGGGCCTGAGCTACTGCATTACTCAAGCCTCGGAGAGTCCCCTGGACAAGAAGGGACATGCTAGGAGGGGGATGGGGATACAGCCATGCAGGGAGAAGGTGTCCAGGAGATGGCCTGTGGGGGTGACAGGGCCACCAGGTCACTCTGGGAGCAGCACTGAGGCCAGCGGACAGACAGCAGGGGAGGGGGGCAGGAGCAGAGGAGGCAGGGCCACCAGGAGAGCTTTGCTACTCTGCTGTGCGGTTGGTCCCCCGAGCACTCAGCTTTCCACCCGACCTCATCCTCCTCCCTGGCTGGCCTTCCCACCCCGAGGGGCTCCTCCTCAGCCAGGTACTGCATCCAGCAAAACCCCTAAGTCACAGAGGCCGGGGTCGATAGCCCATTCATCGTCCTTACCACACCGTTCCTTCCAGGCCCTGGGCCAGGCTGCGGCACTCAGGCTGTCCCACTGCTCACTCCCCATGCACACGCACCCTTCAAGGTATCTGGAATGGGTGATCTCAGGCCCACCAGCAAAACCAAGAGCACTGGCGGGCTCTCTGTGGGATGCAGGGGGCTCCCGAGGGATCTGCCAGCGAGGAGGGCTCGAGGGCCAGTGCACCCCGGGCAGGGCGCTGTCAAGGCAGGACCCCCACCCCCATGCCCGGGCCCAGGCCTGCTGGCCTCAGCCAAGTGCAGAGGATGGCACTGGGTCAGACTCAGAGGGCCGAGGGCATCGTGTGTCAACAGCCTTGCTGCCACCTAAGGCCCAGAGCAGAAACTAAAGGGACAGAGTGGGCAGGTGCCTCTAAGCCAGCGGCAGACCACCCTCCTGGGCCCCAGCCGGGCCAGGACATCCAGGGTCCAGGAGCTGTGTGTATCCTAAAGGAAGCCATCCGTTACGAGGGTGGCCAGGGCAGGCCAGGCAGGCCCCAGAGGTGGCCAGGGAGAGGTAGCAGAGGGGTCCCAGAGGGGTCCATCCCAGTCTCAGGAGAGCAGCCATGTGACAGTCAGAGGGCAGGCCCCGGAGAGGTCAGGGGTGAGCTCGCCTGGGCTCCTGGCCTGTGGATGGGGCCTGTGGTGGGTATTCTGGATTCAGGTAGGGGCTCCTGGGGCTGAGGCCAGCAAGGAGTTAGACCTCACACTGCTGGTGGAGGCTCCTGAGGCCTGAGGGCTGTAGTCATGCCATGACCTGCTAGTTCCACCCAGTAACACAGACTTCAAAGGCAGGGGTCAGGCTGCAGAAAGCACCAAGCGAAGGGGCTGCACTCACCCTGGCTGCAACGCCCTCTTGGTGGGGAGGGTCTCAGATTCCAAGGTTGGCCCTGCCAGAGCCAAGAAGACAGATCGGGGTGACAGATGAGACCCAGTGCCCTTAGCCCCCAACTTTGCCCCATGAGGTCTCCGTGTCCCTCCTATTCTCCACCAGGTCTTCAGGGCAGGGGCTCCACTGGGCAACCAGCCCCTTCCACCCCCTCCCCAGGCATTGATTCACCGGCCCCAGGTCGGGGCACTTGTAGGCCCCCATAGGCACACACTGGGGAAGAGAAGGTCCGAGTGAGAGGGGTGGGCCCGTTGCCTGCTGCTCCCTTCCAGCCACGCTGGCTTTTCTCTCTCGTGTGCTTGTGCTTTTTGCCACCTCAAAGACACCGCAGAAGAGGACGTGGAAGGTAAGGCCCCCCCACCCCGCCGCCGGAGGTGCAGGACCCTGGCTCTGGCTGACGCGAGGAAAAGAGCACTGGCTGGGATCTCTCGCTGCCCTGCCTCTCGCTCCCTCTGTCCTCTTTCTCTTCCCCTGGCACGGGGGCCTCGGAGGGCCAGGCCTTGCTGTTCCACAAAGTGCCGCAGGGGTCGGGCTGCCC
>NW_012098333.1:209707-211500 GCF_000951045.1 Mandrillus leucophaeus | reverse complement strand
GGCTAATTTTTTGTATTTTTAGTAGAGACGGGGTTTCACCATGTTAGTCAAGATGGTTTTGATCTCCTGACCTCGTGATCTGCCCGCCTCGGCCTCCTAAAGTGCTGGGATTACAGGCGTGAACCATCGCCCCCAGCCCAGGGTCTTCTTAAATATTTTCAATGACCACATAATATTCCATCAATTGGACAAACCATAACTTTCCTAACCTTTCTCCTATTGCAGGCTTTCCCCAATATTTTACTTTCATAAATAATGCTGGTTGGAAAGTATTTTCCGTCTTCAGGGTTATTTTTGTAGGCCACATTCCCAGAACTGGAATTACTGGGTCAAAGACTGTGAATGTTCTTAAGGCTTTGACATCAGTGCCAGGCTGCTTTCCACAAGGGCCTGGCCAATGCCGTCTCCTCCGCGGGATGTGAGCGGGTCTGTGTCCCACACCCTCCTCACCCAAGGACAGAAAGGTGCTTTGATGGTCTCAAACACCTGAGCTCCAGTGACGCTCCCACCTCTGCCTCCCGAAGTGCTGGATTCCAGCCGTGAGCCACTGCACCGGGCCCTCCTGAAGTCTTGACCTTAAAGATGCTTTGATTCCCTCTTCCCTCTGCAAGGTGCCCCCTCCAGGACGTCTTTCCAGGTTCTCCCAGAAGGATGAGGTCCCACAGTCTGTCCTGAGGGGAAGGGGACCGTCTTGGGCCCTTGCCCCATAGACTCCTTTTCTGAGCCCCTCCCGCTGTCTGATGCTCACTCATCTACCCGTCACCTGTCACCCCTCTCTCCCCAAAACGAAGCCTGTTCCTCTCTCCTGGGTTTCTGGGTTGCAGATGGTCCATTCCGCACACTCCATGCCTCTCAAGAATCCCCTCTTGGACACGTTACCCCGCTTCCACCAGTTCTATCCATTGGGCTGTGCCTTACACCCCTGCAGCCCTGCCTGCCTCCACCATCTCGACGATAACACCCTCACCTCGCTCAGCCTCTCTGTAGCTTCTGACCGCCGACCCTCTGTTGTAACCAAGCCAGTTATAGAGAAACGCCACACTTTGAGACTAATTCAGGAGTCCTTTATTAGCCGGCTAGCACTCAGAATTCTCTCGGCCCTGAAGAAGGAGCTAGATTTTCTTTTATACTTTGGTTTAGAAAGGGGAGGGGGAATTGAGCTGAAGCAATCTTACAGAAGTAAAACAGGCCAAAAAAAGTTAAAAAGACAAATGGTTACAGGAAAACAAACAGTTCCAGGTGCAGGGGCTATTAAATTCATCACAAGGTGACAGGTGCGGGGGCTCTGGGTGCTATCAACCAGATACAAACGCGGGGGCTTTAGGGTACCATCACCGAGGGAATTCCTGGGAACTGCAGACAGAGCTGGCCACAGTACCTTATCAGTTAATTGCACTCTTTGATATGCTGAGAGTCAGCTTGCGCAAGTTAAGTCCTTGAGAAAGGGGGTGAGTAAGGAGCCCTTGATGTCTTGCAAATGAAGGAGGCAAATAGAGTCCGTCTGGCTCTCTCAGCTAAGGGAGAGTCCATTCAGGTTAAAACAAGGTAGGATATCACACCGCCACATTCACCGGCCCTCCCTCTTCATCTTGGTGACTTTGCATGTATCCTCCCGGTTTTTCCCCTGCCTCCTGCTGCCTCTTCTCAGGGTCTTTGCAGGACCCCCTTTGTGGGTCACTCTGTGAGGCTCTGGCCACACTCACAGTAGCACTCTCACTGGACTTGTCCACCACTCCTGATTTTCTGTATTAGCCGTTCTTGCATTGCTATAGAGACATACCTGAGGCTGGGTA
>NW_012098333.1:206919-208042 GCF_000951045.1 Mandrillus leucophaeus | reverse complement strand
CCCTCCCCTTTCCCCCGAGCCCCTTCCTTCCCTATCTTCTTTCCGAGCCCCTGGCCTCTTTCCTGCCTCTCCTCCCTTCCTAGCCTTCAAGGACGCTGCCTATCTCGCTCCTATTTCTTCCCTTCCTCTTCCTCACCCTTCCTTCTCCTCACCCTTCCTCCCAGCCCCAGGCCCTGAGCTCTTCCTCTCCGACCCCACCAGGGGCTTTTGAAGGCCTGGAGCAGAAACAGGACCCTCTTGTTTCTGGGGTTTGGGGATACACTCAGCTGAAAAGGAGGGCAGCCTTCAGCGAGGGGGAACCCAGGGCCCCAGGCCACCCAGTCTCACCCGGGCTGTCTCTCCGTCTCCCCAAGCTGGTGGTGTGCTGACCAGAGAAGCTGAAACCCAAGTGAGTGTGGGGTCCTGGCAGGCCTGGTGCTGAGTGTGTTCCGGGTGGGGGCGGAGGAGCGGGCCAGGGCCAGATGCCTGGAGCCTGCACTGGGAGGGATGCTCGGAGGGATGCTCAGAGCGCAGGGTGGAAGGGACAAGGGTCACCTGGGAGATGCAAATGAGAGGCCCAGCAGAGTGTGATTTTGCCCAAGGTCATCTGGGCTTCCTACAGGAGGGGGCTACCCACGAGGAAGGAAGGCGGGGTGCAGGGAGTCAGGGACTGCATCACCCCATGGCCTTCGGGGGACCACACCATGCCCTGCCATACTTTGAGGACTCCCAGAGCCCTATATGTGAAAATCGACAGGAAAGTGAGTCAGGAAGTGGGAGAAAGGTGGGGGACTCAGCCCAGAAACCCACTTCAGAATGACACCTTGACTGTGTCCAAAATAACTTGCTGTGTAGGGGCCCCCGTTCCCCTTTGGGGCAGAATTTGGAGGAGCTTGTCCTCATCATACCTGCTTGTGAGCACTTCATAGATTTATTTATTTATTTATTTATTTATTTATTTATTTATTTTGAAACGAAGTCTCGCTCTGTCGCCCAGGCTGGAGTGCAGTGGCGCGATCTCGGTTCACTGCAAGCTCTGCCTCCCAGGTTCACGCCATTCTCCTACCTCAGCCTCCCGAGTAGCTGGGATTACAGGCGCATGCTGCCATGCCCAGCTAATTTTTTGTATTTTTTAGTAGAGACG
>NW_012098333.1:198628-203964 GCF_000951045.1 Mandrillus leucophaeus | reverse complement strand
ATTGCGGGCGCCCACCACCATGCCCAGACAGTTTTTTTTGTATTTTCAGTAGACATGAGGTTTCGCCATTTTGGCCAGGCTGGTCTCAAACTCCTGACCTCAGGTGATCTGCCCACCTCAGCCTTTCAAAGTGCTGGGATGACAGGCATGAGCCGCCGCGCCCGCCCCAGAGTCTTCACTCATTACAGCATTTTGGTCACAATCATCGAACCAGTCGCTACAAAGTTCCAAACTTTCCCTCGTCTTCCTGTCTTCTTCCAAGCCCCCCAAACTCTTCTAAGCTCTGACTGTTGGGGCCCTAGATCTCCTCAACCTGCATCTCCAGGCTCAGGTCCACGGGTCCAACCCCCACCACACGCGTGCCCTTAGCTGTTCACAAGCACTTCGTGCACACCAGAGCCAAGCCAGGCAGCTACCCACGCCTTCCCCCACAGGTGGCCGGGCCCGGGCCTCCCCACCTGGGTTCTGTACAGCGATGGGGTCCACAGCTCTCTCTCCAGCTCATTCTGTGGCCTCGCCCCAGAGCCCTGTACTCCAGAGGTTGAAGAACTTGCCAAAGGTCATGAAATTCATAAAAGGCAGGGCCAGAATGCAAGCCCGGTTCTGGACTTGACATCAAGTGGCCACCAGAGCTGTGACCCCAACTTCCCCACCTGCGTTTTCCAGCCTCCAGCAGAGGAGGCAGAGCGAGGCAGCTGGTGGGGGCTAGTGGACCCTCCCATGGCAGGTGAACTTCTCTAAGTTCATCTAACTAAGGCCCCTCTCTCGGGGAAGCCCACATAGCCAGTCTCCTGGCTTTTGTGTCCTCCCAACGTGGAGTGACAGTTTCAAAACACAGCTCTGGTTGCTGTTGGGATCCAGCTGGACTCTGGGACAGTGTCCCCCTCTACCGAGAGCCTTCCCTCCAGTCTCACCGCCTGCTAGCCTCCACTGCCCTGTCTTACCCATCCTGTTCTCTCTGCCTCACAAGCAGCCACCCCCATTTCTGCTGCCTGTGCAACCGGCCTGGGCTCCTATCACCCCAAGCCACCTCTTCAGGGAAGGCCTCCCACAGACACTCAGCCCTGCACCCCGAGATTCCCTCAGGAGCTAACCCAGTGCCCAGAGTGTCTGCAGCAGAGGCAATGGCCAGGCCTCCAGGCCAGCTTAACACATGAGCCCTTTCCAGGATAGCGGGCCACCAGCTGGGAACTGGGACAGCCTAGGATGGAGGGTTTGCAGCCAGGGTGCTCACACCTGCCAGAATGTCACATATATGCATGATGGTACAGTGTGCCCACCCCTGCAGCAGGCACAGGAGGAAGTGCACAGGGACCAGGCCCACATACCCCATCATCTCCCTAGTGCCTATGGACAGCACTGGGAGCTGCAAGTCGCTGCCACCCCAGGGACATGACCAAGACCACACTGGGGTGGCCACAGACTGGGGGCAGATAAAACAGGAAGTGCAAGGAATCATCTCAGCAGTTTTTTATCCACCCCTCTTGCCAGGCACACACCTGCAGGGACAAGGGCTCGCTCTGGCTAGGCAAAAGTCACCTCTCCAAAGGTTCCCCATCTCAGCCCTGTCTCTCTGTCCCCAGGCCCTCATCTTGGCTTTCCTGAGACTTGTTGGGGTTTAGCACCCTCCTTTTCTCCCAGGAATCTGTCCCAGCACAGTTCTTGGATGTGCTCCTGTTTGTGGCCAAACTGAAGCATCCCCTCCCTTGGTCCAGGCCCTTCACCTCCATTAATGTGACCCAAGGCCCCATTAGCTTTCTGGTGGTTTCCTCTCCCTACATCTCACAATTGCTGTGCGCCTCCCCTCCTAAGCGTGCGTGGCTGGCTCTGCCATCCCATCCCACAGGCCAGGGCCCAAGAACTCTGCATCCAGGCCAGGAGGGCATGGCATTTGTCGTCTCTCTGGACCTCTCCCCTTTGGAGTCTGCTTAAAGCCCCTGCAGGTGACACAGGGCCAGCCCCCAACCCTGCCCCAGACAGTTCTCCTTCCAAAGCCGGGTCCTGCCCTCGGATCCTGCCTCATTCCCTCCTCACTTCCGCAGACACCACCCTCCTGTCAGATACCCAGGGGCTCAGTGAATGTCTGAAGGAAGAAATCCATTCGGGGCCCAGCGTGGTGGCTCACGCCTGTAATCCCAGCACTTTGGGAGGTCAAGGCGGGCAGATCACTTGAGGTTGAGGGTTCAAGACCAGCCTGGACAACATGGCGAAACCCCACCGCTATTAAAAATACAAAAGTTAGCTGGGCCTGGTGGCGGGTACCTGTAATCCCAGCTACTCAGGAGGCTGAAGCAGGAGAATTGCTTGAACCTTGGAGGCAGAGGTTGCAGTGAACTGAGATGGAGTCACTACACTCCAGCCTGGGTGACTGAGTGAGACTCTGTCTCAAAAAAATAAAATAAAATAAGAAATCCATTCGGGGCCTGAGGGAGGCGAGACTCTGGTGTGGGGAAGGGCTTAGACAGAGCTGGGGGTGGACACCTTGGGTTTGGTCCCAGGTTTGGAAGCCTCTGTTCTTCGACTGTAAAATGGGAATCGTCTTTTCTGACTCATCTATAAAGTTTTGGTGTGCAGTGGGAACCCAGGAGCATGTAGGGGTGAGGCTGGGCTGCCCCATCCTGGCCCAGGACGCTGAGCCCAGCGAGGGCGGGTGGGACAGCTGATCAGCGGGCCATGCAGTCAGGGAGGAGTCCACGGAGGAGGCCGCACACACCATTTCCCCGGCACTGCCCACAGCCTGCAGCCTTTGTGCATTTCTGAGGCCACAGTGCCCCCTGGTGGCTGCGCAGCCTACCCCAAAGGACAGCGTCCTGAGTCTCAGGCCTCAGTCGCCCTCTCTGCGGCCCCAACAGCTCATCCTAAGCAAGGTTTGTTGTCACTATGTTATATGTCACCATTTGGGACCAGAAAGGGGGATCCAGCAGTCCTGAGTCATACAGTCAACCAGAAACAGGGTGAGACCTCACCCTCGGGGCTGCCTGGCTCCCGGGCCACTGAAGTCCTGCCTGGAGATGCGTGCTTGAGTCTGGGTGCCTCCCATCCTCCTGCAGGGCAGGAAAGTCACGGTTTGGATGCTTTATCCTAAAGACGACCCTGGCACCTGGAGGAGGAAGAGATGGACAGGGCCGTGGGTCGTGGGACTCCTTGGGGACCACACCGCCCCCACCACGGCAGCTGGAGCCTCTGTTGGGGGCGGGACCAGGCACCCCGGCTGTCAGCCCAGAGGTGGGACCCCTAAACACCCTCACTGCACCCCCCACCACTTTCTCTGCCTCTCCTACCCCCAGGCTTCTCTCTGGACATTATCCCAGAACATCAGCCATGGAAGCAGCTTGAGCCTCCTTGCCCTGCATGACAAGCAAAGTTAGGCCTAGAGAGGGAAAGGGGCTGACCAGGGCCCCCCAGACGGCTGTGGGCAGAGCCACGTTGCACTGGTTTCTCCTAAATCCCTGACCTGAGTTCCTTCTCCTACCCAGGGGATTTCACCAATCCAGAGAGTGCTTGGGGCCAAGAGTGCCTCTGACAGTCAGGGAGGGCTTCCTGGAGGAGGCCCTAGGTCTAATGGGGTCTTCTAGGCAGTGGTGAGTTGGAAGGCGATAGCCAGCACTCTCACGGCATCCAGGTGGCCCTGATTCCAGACCGTGGGTTGGAGAGGCAGAACCATGAGAGGGGACCAAGGGTCCCACCAGGCTCCCTCTGACGGCCACGTCTTCCTTTGGCCACAGGACGCTGTGCGCAGCTGCAGGTCCGTGTCACTGAGGCTGTGGCCACAGCCACTGAGCAGAGAGAGCTGATCGCCCACCTGGAGCAGGACCTAAGCATCATTCAATCCATCCAGCGGACCAAAGCTGAGGTGAGCCCACCCTCCTGCCCTGTGCCTGCCTCGCCGCCTGCCTAGGGTACTTTTAGCCTCTGCAAACACTGACTTCTCAGATAAGCCTGTGTACCAGGCAGCTGGTGACAACCTAGAGGGGCTGTCATCTAAAACCATTGGGTTTCCCTGCTTACTCCATGCATACCACCCTGCTCCCGATTTGGGGTTACAGGCCATGGGGCAGAGGCCACAGGGATTCCTAGAGGTAGCACAGAGCCCCCTCTTTCCAGGCATTGCCCTGAGAGCAGAGGTAGAGGCAAGGCCAGGACCACGTACCCATCTCCCAGCTAAAGGACCTGGAGCTCCGAGATCACAGCAGCCTGGGGCGTAAAGAGGCCAGGGAGGGCATCTCCTTGCCCACCTCCCATTCTATAGAGGCAGCAATGGGACTCCAGGAGAGAAGTCTGGGCTGCCCCAGGTCATGTGGCAGGCTGGTTGCAGGGCCAGGTAGGCCCAGGTGTCTGAAGCATGTCAAAACTGAGTGGCCATGAGGAGAGCCCCACTGCTGCTGAACTCTGGGCTCAGGAGTGACTCAGGACCCAGCCGTCTCTTTGGTAGTCCACACCACGTGTCTAGGTCCGGGCCCTCCTGCAGCCAGCCTGCACCCTGGACGGCCCCACCCACTCCTTGCCACACCCACCCCGACATTTGCCTTGGCCACGCTGAAAGGGTATATTCTGTGCCCACTGTGCGGAGGCACCTCCTCATCTCTTCCTGTTACCTGCAGGGTGCCGCCAAGCACCGCTTGGGGAAGATCCTGGAGCCCATCAAAGAGGCCACTGCCCTGTTCTACAGTAAGGAGAGGCCTGACCCATGGGAGGAGGGAGGGTTGGGAGGAGGAGAAGGGAAAAGGAGACGGTGATACCGCCTGAGAACCCAGATCCCCAAAGAGCAATCCCTTCCTCTAAGAAGGTCAGGCCCCAACGCCTGCAATGCATCAACCTTCGAAGGGTCGGGTAAGGCCAGGTGTGGTGGCCCACACCTGTAAGTAACAGCTACTTGGGAGGCTCAGGTGAGAGAATCGCCTGAGCCCAGGAAACGGAGGCTGCAGTGAGCTGTGATGGTGCTACTGTACTCCAGCCTGGGCAACAGACCGAGACCCTGTCTGCAAAAAACAAAAAGGTGGATGAGGCCCCAACCTGCCTTTCTGGATCTTAGCCTGACACCCCCTACCTTGGGGCCCTGACCCCTCGGCTCTGCCAGTGGCCTGTGAAAGGTTGGTGAGTGGTGGTCAGCTGCTCCTCACTGCCGAAGTGCACTTTGGGAGGCCAAGACAGGCGGATCACTTGAGGTTGGGAGTTCGAGACCAGACTGGCCAACATGGTGAAACCTCATCTCTACTAAATGCAAAAACTAGCCAGGCGTGGTGGCATGTGCCTGTAGTCCCAGCTACTAGGGAGGCTGAGGCAAGAGGATCGCTTGAACCTGGAAGGTAGAGGTTGCAGTGAGCTGACGAGATTGC
>NW_012098333.1:196522-198183 GCF_000951045.1 Mandrillus leucophaeus | reverse complement strand
TTTGTATTTTTTTTAGTAGAGACGGGGTTTCACCGTGTTAGCCAGGATGGTCTCGATCTCCTGACCTCATGATCCACCTGCTTCAGCCTCTCAAAGTGCTGGGATTACAGGCAAGAGCCACCGCACCCGGCCCTTGCCTTCAATTCTTTTGGGTATCTACCCAGATGTGGAATTACTGGATCCCATGGGAATCCTATGTTTAGCGATTTTAGAGGAAGCGCCATACTGCCATATACTTTTTTGTACTGCTCACATTTTGGTTGTGTTTATTTTAGTTTCTGTGTTTTGAGACGATGTCTTGCTCTGTTGTCCAGGCTGGAGTGCAGTGGCATGATCCTGGCTCATTGCAACCTCCATCTCCCAGGTTCAAGCAATTCTTCTGCCTCACCTTCTTGGGTGGCTCTGGATTACAGGCGCCCACCATCACACCAGGCTAAGTTTTGTATTCTTAGTAGAGACAGGGTTTCACCATGTTGGCCAGGCTGGTCTCAAACTCCTGATCTCAGGTGATCTGCCCACCTCAGCCTCCTAAAGTGCTGGGATTATAGGTGTGAGCCACCATGCTGGCCACTGCTTGAATTTTGAATAGTGTGAAAGAAACACTTATTTAAGCATTTGAATAAATTGAAAAATGAGATTCCATTTCACCTTGCCCTTAGATTGGCAAATATTAAAACCACACAGTGCATGATTCCATGTACATGAAATGTCCAGTATAGGCAAATCTATAGCAACAGAAAGGAGACTGCCTGTTGCCAGGCAATAGGGGAGGACGGAATGGGGAGTGACTGCTGGCAGGTTTGGGGTTTCTTATTGGGGTGATTTTAAATGTTCTGGAATTAGGTAGTGGAGATGGTTGCATAACATTGTGAATACAAATGACTGAACTGTACACTTTGAAATGCTGATGTTTATGTTAGGGGTATCATATCTCAATAATAGTTTTTAACAGGCTAATACCAACGACAATAAAAAGTATGAAGAAACCTAACCAGGCATCACGGCTCATGCCTGTAATCCCCAGCACTTTGGGAGGCTGAAGTGGGAGGACTGCTTGAGCCCAGGAGTTTGAGACCAGCCTAGGCAACACAGTGAGAACCCGTCTCTACAAAAATAAAAAATTAGCTGGACATGCTGGTGCAAGCCTATAGTCCCAACTACTTTGGAGGCTGAGGTGGGAGGATCGCTTGAGTCAGGAGGCTGAAGCTGCAGTGAGTTCTGGTCGCGCCACTTCATTCTAGACTAGGTGATAGAGCAAGACCCTGTCTCTAAAGAGACAGGTGGCTGATGCCTGTAATCCCAGCACTTTGGGAGGCAGAGGTGGGTGGATCACCTGAGGTCAGGAGTTCAAGACCAGCCTGACCAACATAGTAAAACCCTGTCTCTACTAAATACAAAAAATTAGCCGGGCATGGTGGCGCATGCCTGTAATCCCAGCTACTTAGGAGGCAGAGGCAGGAGAATTGCTTGAACCCGGGAGGCAGAGGTTGCAGTGAGCCGAGACTGTGCCATTGCACTCCAGCCTGGGCAACAAGAGCAAAACTCCGTCTCAAATAATAATAATAAATGCAATAAAATATATACACAGGATCTTGCTCTGTCATATATTACGGTTGATGCAAAAGTAACCAAGGTTTTTGCCATTCCTTTTTTTTTTTTTT
>NW_012098333.1:192441-196357 GCF_000951045.1 Mandrillus leucophaeus | reverse complement strand
CTGCCTCAGCCTCCCAAATAGCTGGGACTCCAGGCGCCCACCACCACACCCAGCTAATATTTTGTGTTTTTAATAGAGATGGGGTTTCACCATGTTAGCCAGGATGATCTTGATCTCCTGACCTCTTGATCCACCTGCCTCAGCCTCCCAAAGTGCTAGGATTACAGGTGTGAGCCACTGCGCCCAGCCCCCCCAGTTTTGTTTTGTTTTGTTTTGTTTTTTGAGACAGAGCCTTGCTCTGTCACCCAGGCTGGAGTGCAGTGGCATGATCTCAGCTCACTGCAAGTTCCACCTCCCGGGTTCACGCCATTCTTCTGCCTCAGCCTCCTGAATAGCTGGGACTACAGGCGCCCGCCACCATGCCCAGTTAATTTTTTGTATTTTTAGTAGAGACAGGGTTTCACTGTGTTAGCCAGGATGGTCTCGATTTCCTGACCTCACGATCCGCCCGCCTCAGCATCCCAAAATGCTGGGATTACAGGCGTGAGCCACCGCGCCCGGCCACCATTACTGTTAATGGCAAAAACCATGATTACATTTGGGCCAATGTAATACATATGAAGAAACCTGAACCAAGATCCCTGACTTCTGTCTGGGGTGGGGCCACAGTGGGGCAAGGGGCAGGTTTACAGAGTCGGGCAGGTCAAGGAGAAGGTCGTGGGCACAGAAGGGACTCCAGGTAGATGGAGCAGTACCTATGCCAGCATGGAGGCCTCTCCCCCAACCCTCTCCTTGCCCCTCCCCCAACAGGAGAACTGCCTAGCCCAGCACACCCCCCAGGCCCTGCAGAGCGAGCTGGACAGTCTGCGTGCCGACAACATCAAGCTCTTTGAGAAGATCGAGTTCCTGCAGAGCTACCCTGGCCGAGTGAGGGCCCTCCCCTGGCCTCAGCTCCAGGTGAGCCAGGCAGGGAGAGAGGTGGCTCAGGGCTCTGGAGGTGGGAGGGTCAAGGACCGAGACCTGCTGGGCAGTACTGGGCCCCAGGGGCCCCCTGAGGCCTTCCAACATCTCCCCACACACCGACCTACCTGCCTGGTAGCTGCCCTCCCTCAGCCGGGAGAAGCCCACAGAGTGGAGCGCCAGTCGAGATTCATTCATAAAAACTGACCAGAAGGGCCGGGCGCGGTGGCTCAAGCCTGTAATCCCAGCACTTTGGGAGGCCGAGGCGGGTGGATCACGAGGTCAGGAGATCGAGACCATCCTGGCTAACACAGTAAACCCCATCTCTACTAAAAATACAAAAAATTAGCCAGGCATGGTGGCAGGAGCCTGTAGTCCCAGCTACTCAGGAGACTGAGGCAGGAGGATCGCTTGAACCTGGGAGGCAGAGGTTGCCGTGAGCCACGATCGAGCCACTGCACTCCAGCCCAGGTGACAGAGCAAGACCTTGTCTCCAAAAAATAAAAATAAATAGGCCGGTCACGGTGGCTCACACCTGTAATCCTAGCAGTTTGGAAGGCTGAGGTGGGCGAATCACTTGAGGTCAGGAGTTCCAGAGCAGCCTGGCCAACATAGTGAAACCCTATCTCTACTAAAAATACAAAAATTAGCTGGGTGTGACCGGGCACGGTGGGTCACACCTGTAATCCCAGCACTTTGGGAAGCCAAGGAGGGTGGATCACGAGTTCAGGAGATCGAGACCATCCTGGCCAACACAGTAAACCCCATCTCTACTAAAAATACAAAAAATTAGCCAGGCATGGTGGCAGGAGCCTGTAGTCCCAGCTACTCAGGAGGCTGAGGCAGGAGAATGGCATGAACCCGGGAGGCAGAGCTTGCAGTGAGCCATGATCAGGCCACTGCACTCCAGCCTGAGTGACAGAGACTCTGTCCCAAAAAAAAAAAAAATTAGCCGGGTGTGGTGGCCGGCGCCTGTAATCTCAGCTACTCAGTAGGCTGAGGCAGGAGAATCGCTTGAACCTGGGAGGTAGAGGTTGCAGTGAGCCGAGATCACGCTATTGCACTCTAGCCTGGGTGACAGAGTAAAACTCTGTCTCAAATAAATAAATAAGCAATAATAAAAAATGTAAACAGAATTTGGTCCACACTCCAAAAATTAACCAAGAGAGTGGATCAGAAACTCACCTGCTGAGTTCTTCTGGGCTTGGGAGGCCTGTGCGTGGCTTCTCTCAGCCCCCAGGTCTCCCAAGGACCATGTCGTGCCAGGAAACCCTTTCTATGAGTGAGGGGAGAGCGTGGGCCACAGTGGGGCAGGGATTCACCTCTCCCTCTCCCTTTAGGGGCCCAGCAGCCACCAGCCCCGTCCCCACCCATCAGGGCCACTCCTCGGTCACCAGAGGGCACTCAGACCCTGCAAACCAGCTGGCTCTGGGTGGCCAGCTGGGGGGCATCTCCTCTCCCAGGTGCCTGCCTGCCCCCATGATCACCCCCACACTCCCAGCAAACCCACCTTCTTGGCACCTGCGCCTAGCCCTGCCTGGGCCTCGATTCCCCATCTGTGCCCAGAGGCGCTGTGGCCCTGATCCCGTGGGTAACTCCATGCCCCTGTGGCACGAGGCAACAGCCACATTCACGTTGTCACCCAGCACCCTCTCCTCCCACCTTTGGGAACCGGGGCTCCCTCCTCCACTTTCCTTTTTGCAGATGAGGAAACTGAGGCTCCCCTGGGATCCTGCCCTTCCCACTGGGCCCCAGGGCACTGACCGGGTCCCCACACACACATACACACACCCTGTGCAGGGCAGCGGCACTGATGACACAAAGCTGCGGTACTCCTCTCAGTACGAGGAACACCTGGACCCCTTTCTCTTCCTTCAGCAAGCGGGTTTGTGAGCCTGGCCTGGGCAGGGTAGGGGAGAGGCATCAGCCCAGGGAAGCCCAGGGGTCTTCCCATCACCTGGCCCCCATCCCTGATCACCCAGCCTTCCCTGGCTCCCCTCGACCTGCCCTCGTCTGGGTCTTCTCAGCCAGCTTTGCCACACCAGCCCTGAACACCCTGGCCCCCCAGGCCAGGAGCCTCCCCCTAGACAGCCTCCCCACCGCTTTGGTGCAGTGCAGGCCCAGGGCCCTTTCAGGAATGCCTGCCGATGGCTACCTGACGGTGTGTGGCAGTGACCGTGTTAACTTGGAGTGCATTTGCGGGGCAGGCAGACAAGAGCCAGTTACAGCTCCCAGAGTCAGGCGATCCATGGTGGGACCCAGCCCCGGCAACTCCCCTCCCGCACCCAGGCTGCAGAAGCTCTGCCCGTGGAGAACTTTCCCACGGGAGAATGGGCACCTGCAGAGGCGGGGAGGCGGCTGTCACAGATGTCAGGGGAGTCCAGAATGTCACACTGAGTAGACTGTGCACCCAGGGAAGCCCCTGGCAGCACCCCAGCAGCACCCTGAGGGTCTGCAAGAACAGCAAGACAGGGTGGCCTGTGGCTGGCCAGGCCCCGCTCTCTGCCACGATCCAGGGCCCACGAAGTCCTTTGGGTTCCTTTCCTGATTGTCCCTCCCTGTGCAGGAGCGGCAGAGGAAGTACCTGAGCCTGAGTCCCTGGGACAAGGCCACCCTCAGCAAGGTGAGTCCCTGCCCCTACCTGCCCCCTCCCCGGACAGGCCTGAGCCTCTGTCTCCAGGCTTCACCTGCCCTGCAGCCCAGGCTGGGGGAGCCGCCTGCCCTGCCAAGAGTGGCTGTGTGATCTGGGACAGGGTCTCTCCCCTTCCCGGGCAGATCCTCTGAGAGCATGATTCACAGCAGTAGGTTCTGAACCGGGCTGCAGGGGCTCCATTCCTCAGAATTCCTGCAGCCTAGAGTCAGGCAAGGTGGGTCACACCTGCCATCCCAGCACTTTGGGAGGGGGGAAGATTGCTTGAGCTCAGGGGTTCAAGACCAGCCTGAGCAACACAGTAAGGCAATGTCTCTACAAAAAATAGAATTAGCCAGGCACGGTGGTGTGCACCTGCAGTAACAT
>NW_012098333.1:182417-190396 GCF_000951045.1 Mandrillus leucophaeus | reverse complement strand
TGTGCCTGGAGCAGCCAGAGTCACCTGCCACCCTGACTGTGCCCCACGTCTCCCATCCCATGCTCCATATCCCCACCCAGCCCATCTGGCAAAAGGCAGAGCCAAAGGCTGCCTCCTGCTGGCCTCATCCCAGGCTTTCACCTGGTGTCTTTGGGACTGGATTTGTTGCTTGCAGACCTGGAGGAGGAGCTGCTAAGGAGTCTCCATGGGTTGTCAGAGACCCCTTCTCTTCCTCAACTCCTTGTGATCCCTGTTTCACAGACCTGGGGGAAAACAAGGCTACATGAATTGTCACCCTGGAGGTGGGCAGAGCTGCTAGGAGAAACGGAGTATCTGCTACTGAGTTCATGGTTTCTTTAATTTTTTTTCTTTCTTTCTTTTGAGACAGGGTCTCACTCTATTGCCTAGTCTGGAGTGCAGAGTTTGCTAACTGCAAACTCTGCCTCTGCAGTTCAAGCAATTCTAGTGCCTCAGCCTCCCAAGTAGCTGGGATTACAGGTGTGTGCCACCACGCCCAGCTAATTTTTGTATTTTTGGTAAAGATGGGGTTTCACTATGTTGGCCAGGATGGTCTCGATATCTTGATCTCGTAATCCACCTGCCTGACCCTCCCAGAAGTGCTAGGATTACAGGCATGAGCCACCGAGCCAGGCCCACTGTATGTTCTTTCAACCCATTAAATCCTCCCCACCCAGGCCAGGGGCAGTGGCTCATGTCTGTAATCCCAGCACTTTGGGAGGCCAAGGCGCATGGATCGTTTGAGGTCAAGAGATCAAGACCAGCCTGGCCAACATAGTGAAACCTCATCTCTATTAAAAATACAAAAATTAACGGGGCGTGGTGACAAGAGCCTATGGTCCCAGTTACTCAGGAGGCTGAGGCAGGAGAATCATTTGAACCTGGGAGGTAGAGGTTGCAATGAGCCAAGATTGCACCACTGCACTCCAGCCTGGGTGACAGAGGTAGACTCCGTCTTAAAACACAAAAAACAAAAAGTCCTCCCCACCCCAAATCATGTACTGTCCTAAAATCATCCACAATTCCCATCTCCTGTCAGCCTGGGGTGATCAAGTGCCTGCTGTGGGCCATCAGGAGACCCCTCCCCTCAGGGTCCAGTGCTGCCGAGGAGGAGGGAGTGGCCAGTGTAGTGCGTTGTAGGAGTGGGAGGTCAGGGGGGCTTCCTGCAGGAGTCTGGCTGCAGCTGAGTATCAAAGGAGAGATTCCCATCTCCCTTTCCCCTAAGAAGCGGGGTATATAAGCATCTTTATCCCATTGGGATATTCGGCAATGACTCTATGATTCTCCCCAATGCATGCTAATAAATTTGTATGGCTTGTTTTCCAATTAATCTGCCTTTTGTGAGCTGATTTTTCCTTGAACCTTCAGAGGGTGAAGGGGAAGTTTTCCTGTGGCCCCTACATTATGGTGTCCAGCACATGGCATTTTACAGCTACTTGACATCGATTAGTCTAGAACCCACCTAGCAAGTGGCATCAAGGTGGGAGTGAGGCACGACTGCTGTGACACCCGGTCACATTTCAATGCCTCTCTGGGCCTGATAATTAAAGCGGGCACTCATTCCTCAGGTAAAAAGTTTATTTTTGGCCGGGTGCAGTGGATCACGCCTGTAATCCCAGCATTTTGGGAGGCTGAGGCAGGAGGATTGCTTGATCCCAGGAGTTCAAGACCAGCCTGGGCGTGCCTGTGGCCCCAGCTACTTATGAGGCTGAGGCAGGAGGATCACCTGAGCCTGGGAGGTTGAGGCGGCCATGAGCTATGATCGCACCACTGCACTCCTGCCTGGGTGACAGAGTGAGACCCTGTCTCACAAAAGAGAAGTTTCTTTCCTTTCTCAGGACCAACCAACTGCTTGAACAAATGGTCCATATTAAGGCTTAATTGGACACATTAAGGCTTAATCACAAAAGAAATGTATTTCCTGGTCCTGGAACAGTAGTGGTGGGAGATCAGATCAGCAGGGACTTGGTTAGCGTGGCTTCCAAAGTCAGTCATCCTTGTATCCTTGCAACAAAGGGAGCTAGTGAAAGCCTGGAGGGGGGCCTGTGGGAAGCTGGACTCCTCCAGGATGCCTCCCTGACTTCCCACTCCTACAATGCACTGCACTGACCCCTCCCTCCTCCTTGGCAGCACTGGACCCTGAGGACAGGGGGGTCCTGATGGGCCTAGCAGAGCTCTGGCCCACAGCAGGCACTCGGCCACCCTGGGGCTTGCAGAAGGAAGCAGCGTGGCAGAGGAGGGGGGGTCCCTCGCTCCCCAGCTGTGGCTGTACTGTACTGTACTGAGTCAGATCCTGGCCCCCAGGTCAGCTGCACCCACTGTGCTCAGCCAACAAGAGACCTAGTGGGAGGCTAGAGGGCAGGGGGCACGGAGAAGTGGCGTTTCTCTGCTCTAGCTAGCAGGGGACCCACAGCTGGGCTGTCACCTCTGTGACTCCCCTCGGCCCACAGGCCTGTGTGACGCCAACTTCCACGAGGACCTGGACCTGGCTCCCATAGCACACTCCTTCCTCCCTTTGCCCTTCTGCCCAAGGTGGGTCTTGGGATCCTGCAGGGACCTCATCGGCTCCTGTTACACCCCCCAGCTGTCTCATCACCTGTGTTTCCAAAGCCCTGGGTTACCATCTGCCCCACTCTGATTGGTACTACCACGACGGTACAGGCCACTGGGTGACTCTGATACTCTATCATTTCAACCCCACCGTGAACCACCCGCAAGCTCCCATGGCTGCCCGTCCTGCAAGCCCTGGGCTGCTGTTTGGGAGACCATCCCCCTGAGGCGGAGGTCACCGCCTTTGATGTCTCTAGAGAGTCTGCACCGGCTCCAGGCCTTCCGCCTTTGCACAGGCCCTGCCTCTGTCTCTTTCAGGCCCCAGGAAAAGCCCCTGGCAGGTGGTAGGGCTTCCCAGCCTGGCCCGCCCCTGTCACTGGGAACATCTGATGTCTGGGACTAGGGCCACAGACAGGGCACCCTTTCTCCTGCTGGAAAGGGGAGGTGCGGGGGCAGACCAAGGGCCCATCCTGGAGGGAGATTGGTGGGGGTGGGGAAGCCCGAGGCAGGCCACACTTGCTCTTAGGATGAAGTCTAAATGGCCTTGGCCTGGCAAGGGTGGCCTTGGCTGGCCCCCACCCCTGCCATTCCGCAGATATGACTGCACTTCCTCTGAGCCTTTGCATAGAACACCTTGTCCAACCAATCAGAGCTCTGAGAATCTAACCTGTTTCGTGACTTCAGTTCGGGGGCTGTTCTTGTCTGGGACACCCTCTGGTGGACCTGATGAGCTACCAAGTTGCCCCTGACCCTCTTGGGCCCCCTGTAAACCTGTGCCCGCTCCCTCATGTCCAGGCCTTGACCAGGAAACTGACCTCTCACCCACTGACACGTGGCGGCCCAGGCCTGGCGTGGCACAGGGTGCACTGGGGATTCAGACAGTGGGAGGGGAGCCCTGCCTTACCTCATCTGTAGGGAGGAAAGTGCCTGCCCAGCTGGCCAAGGGGCTGGCCCTCAGCCCCACCGTGCCTGGAGGTGCAAACCCAGGGAATGGGGAAGCAACAGAGTGAGATCTAGAAAGACAGGAAACCAGACCCCGTTCCCCTCCACTAGCCTCCTGCCACCCCGCCCTGAAACCCTCTCAGCTCTGTTCCCGCACACGTGCCCCATCATGCACATTCCCCTCCTCCAGGAAGGCCTCAGATGAGACCTGCCTCTGCCTCCCCAGCTCTCCCATTCGCCAAGGGCAAGGGTGAGCAGGTCAGAGAAGAAGGATGAGCCAGGATCCACAGCCTGGCCACTGGACAGCGCTCTCAGCAGAGAGGCCCTGGTGCAGCTGTGAGGGGCACACACAGTGGACACACCAGCGTAGCACGGCTCAGAAAGTTCAGAGGCCCACGCACGAAAGGCTCCTTTGGCAAGGGGCCAGGGAGATCTCAGTCTGCTCGAGGCTGCTACAGGCTCCTGCCCCTACCAGCCCTGAAGGCCTCTGGGGAGCAGGAGGAGGCCATTTTCCTGAATCCCAGTTGGGCAGTGGGAAGGCCGGAGTGAGGGGCAGTGGGGTGGTGCTGGATGGCTTCTGCCTCCCTCCTCAGCATCCCCCACCAGGCAACCAGCAGCCAAGCCC
The DNA here is from genome assembly GCF_000951045.1 of Mandrillus leucophaeus. Lineage (NCBI taxonomy): Eukaryota > Metazoa > Chordata > Mammalia > Primates > Cercopithecidae > Mandrillus > Mandrillus leucophaeus. Next base: position 186,261 of record NW_012098333.1, on the reverse strand, counting down.
CGCCCCATTCTCTATGTCCTCCAGCAAACCCGGAAAAGCACGCTCCTCCCCATGGCAGGCAGTGATCCTTAATGAGTGTGACCTTGCACACATCCAGGGCACCTCTCAGAACATGCATAGAGGCACACGCACCCACAGAAATGTTCGTTCGATCAGGGGAAGATACACAGACACACACGTGTGAAGGGGAATTACATGCATATGCAAAGAAACCACAAAGGTGTGCACAGAGATTGTGCATGGCACTCATGCATGCAAATACACATCAAATGTACAGATGTACATACAGCCATTACAGACGCACCCGTGCAACTCCCGCAGCCACAAAGATGCCCGTTCCGTGTGCTTATAAACATTCACAGAAATGTTCACCCGCTCACAAATGTGCACTGAAAACCAAGTCCAAATGGATAGACAAGGGGAAAAGGAAGATGCTCATACAAACATCCACAAAGATGCACATATAAATGCTCACACGCACGCGAACATATGCATGGTTGTGCATGTATGGAGCCATTCGTGTTTCTACATCTGTACACACAGAGTCAGCATTACACAGACACAGCGAAGGAGTGCAGGGAACTTTATCCCCAAATACGGTTCCCTGGTATCATGAGCGCTTCGAATTAAAGGCTCTTAGAGATCAATAGCTGCTAGAAGAGACTTTTCCCCTCTCTTGCTTAAAGACCAGACAGATCCACTGAGAACAACTGTTCTCCCGCCCACCCTGCTCCTGTCTCTCAATCTTCCACCTCCCCCAAAGCACAGGCTGAGGTTCCCTTATCTGCCTAGAGTCCGGACCTACCAAAGAAGAAGACAAAGACCTCTGGGCCCTTCTCTGAGTTTTCGGTAACTAAACCCGTATCACAGGAAGGAAGACACAGTCTGTCAATGAACCTGGACAGACTTTTGTCGCAAACGATTGTCTGCTCTGCAGGCTGAATAGACTTTGTCACAGACCATTGGATGTTCTTTGAGCCCATCAAATTCCCCTAAAAATCTTTTTTTTTTTTTTTTTTGAGACGGAGTCTCACTCTGTCGCCCAGGCTGGAGTGCAGTGGCTGGATCTCAGCTCACTGCAAGCTCCGCCTCCCTGGTTTACACCATTCTCCTGCCTCAGCCTCCGGAGTAGCTGGGACTACAGGCACCCGCCACCTCGCCCGGCTAGTTTTTTGTATTTTTTAGTAGAGACAGGGTTTCACCGTGTTAGCCAGGATGGTCTCGATCTCCTGACCTCGTGATCCACCCGTCTCGGCCTCCCAAAGTGCTGGGATTACAGGCTTGAGCCACTGCGCCCAGCCAAAATCTTTTTATTTATTTATTTTTTATTTATTTATTTTTTTATTTTTTTTTTTTGAGACAGAGTCTTGCTCTGTCACCCAGGCTGGAGTGCAGTGGCACAACCTCAACTCACTGCAACCTCTTTCTCCCAGGTTCAAGGATTCTCCTGCCTCAGCTCTCCGCCTGTAGCTGGGATTACAGGCGCCCACCATGACACCCAGCTAATTTTGTTGTGTTTTTAGTAGAGACAGGGTTTCACTATGTTGGCCAGGCTGGTCTTGAACTCCTGACCTCAAGTGATCTGCCCCTTCTCAACCCCCCAAAGTGTACAGGCGTGAGCCACGGCATCCGGCTGACCAGAGGGTTTTTATCCTGACGTGCCATGGTTAATTCTCTCTCAGTGGCCCCTGTCAGCAGGCGCATTCTATAGTCACAGGAATCCCAGAAACCAGCCAGACCTGGGGGAGCTGGAGACAGAATTCTCTCCAGCGGGCACATGTGTGGGCTCCCTCTGGTCCCACTGCAGTCAGATGAGGGCTCAGTTCCCCAGGGCCTCACTCTTGTCTTCTGCAAAGTGGGATGTTTGCTCCTACCTCACAGTCTGCTGCCTGTGAAGCACGAGCAGGTCAGAGAAGGGAGCCAGTGGCACTTTTTTCTTTCTTTCTTTCTTTTTTTTTTTTTTTTGAGATGAAGTCTTGCTCTGTTGCCCAGGCTGGAGCAACAGAGTATTTGTAGTAGGGATGGGGTTTCACCATGTTGGCCAGGCTGGTCTTGAACTCCTGACCTTATGTGATCCGCCTACCTCAGCCTCCCAAAGTGTTGGGATTACAGGCATGAGCCACTCCAGTGGCACTTTTTGTTGAAGTGTGACACATACACAGAAATGCATCCCAGGTGTTCAGTTCTGTGAACTTTACAAAGTGAACTCATCTGTAATACCCATCTCCAAATCAACAATAGAATGTAGCGTGCTCCCCAGAAGCCAGGGGAGGACCAGTTTTTACAGGACATAAGGCAGCCAACAGGCCAGCTTGTCCCTCTGCCATTTTCTGTGTCCCCTTGCAGCCAGCAAGGGGAGTCCAGAGGGGAAGAGGTAGAAGCAGTGACCCCCAGCACTGGCCTCCAGCTGGGGTGTAAGTGCACGGGCATACAATGGTTTGCTTAATACCCATCTAGCTCCGAGAGAACTGGGACAGGGGCTGTCTTGTCCTCAACTGTATCTGCTGTGCCCAGCACAGTCCTGGCACACAGTAGGTGCTGGATGAAGATGCGCTGAGGGCCGGGCACGGTGGCTCACGCCTGTAATTCTAGCACTTTGGGAGGCTGAGGCGGGAAGGTTGCCTGAGCTCAGGAGTTAGAGACCAGCCTGGGCAACATGGTGAAACCCCATCTCTGCTAAAACACAAAAAACATTAGTCCAGCGTGGTGGTGGTGCACACCTGTAATCTCAGCTACTCAGGAGGTTGAGGTGGGAGAATCACTTGAACCCAGGAGGTGGAGGTTCCAGTGAGCTGAGATCACACCACTGCACTCCAGTCTGGGTGACAGAGTGGCTCTTTCTCAAAAAAAAAAAAAAAAAAAAAAAAGAGGGAGAGGAAAAAAAAAAAAAAAAAAAAAAAAACAATATTCTGAGACTCTGAGATGCATGAGGCTGTGGCAGGCAGAGGGGAGCCCAAAGGAGCCTTGAGGGACATAAGACCCAATACCATCATTATAGGAGGCCTGGGGAGGGGCAGGGCCTCGCTCAAGGTCACACACCACCTAGTGGAGCCTCAGGATTGGAACTCAAATCCCCCACTCTCCAGCCTGGTGCCTCCCTCCCAAATGCAGCCTAGTGCTGGGAAAGGAGAGGGTGGCAGGCTGGCTCTGAGCAAAGACCCTCACCTTCTCCTCTTTGCGTCCATCTCTTTCCTCTGCCTCTCCCCACTCTTCCTCTCCAACCAGGAGGCTGCCAAGCCAATGGCTCAGGGAGGGCTGGGGAGCCCAGACCTGACCCCCTCCTCCCTCCACCCAGGCTCTGCGATCTGTCAGCACCACTCTGCTAAGACCTCCCAAACCTCTGCACCCCCAGCAGGCTGACAGGGCTGCAGGTGCCAGCGCTGACCTCCCGCTGCTCCTGTCCCTCCGCTTCCGCAGGCAACCTCTCCCCTCCCCTCCCCCCACTCCACCAAGCCACCTCCAGCCAGGTTCTGGGGTCCTCCTGGGCCACCTGCTTACTGCGTGTCCCTGGACACGGCGTCTCCCCTCGCGGAGTTAGTTTCCTCGTTTATAAAACGGGAATATGACCTGTCTCCTAGAGTGACTGGGAAGATCAGTGGTATCAACGCAAACTACAGCCCAGCAGCTTCCAGGAGAACTCACTTCTCAGGACGCCTCTCCTGCTGTCCTCTCAAAGAGGGGGACGAAGCCACCACCACCCCGTTTACAGATGAGGAAACTGAAACTCAGGGAGATCTGGAAACCATTCCCGGAAGCTGGGCTTCGAACCCAGGCCTGCGAGCACAAGGGTGGCTCCCGCCCCCGGCCCTGGTCTCTCCTCCCCCCGGGCAGGGTCCGGCCGTGG
>NW_012098333.1:179973-181852 GCF_000951045.1 Mandrillus leucophaeus | reverse complement strand
CCCGCGGCCCCGCCGAGGTATCGATAACTAATTTCACCGCGGCAGCCGCCCCAGTTTTCCCCCGATAATTGCGCGCCTGCAGCTGCGAGCGAGGCTCCCAGCCCGGCGCGCCTCCCGCACCGATCGATTGACACCATCACCGGGCGGCAGGAAAACTCAATTTTCTTTCTCTCCCCGACTCCTCCGGGTGGGGCGCGGGCTGAGCTCTGCCAAGAGCGGGAAGGGAGGGCAGGGCCCGGGGAAGGGGCGCGGACGCGGGTTTGGGAAGGAGGCTTGCGGGGAATCCGAGGAGGCCGGGTGCCTCAGTTTCTTCACTCTACCACTCTACCACAGGGGCGTGGCCGAAGGCCTCAGGGACCTGGGGTGCGGGTGAGGCTGTCCCGGCCCCTCTCAGCTGTTGGGGTGGCGGACTGGCTGGTGGGAGGAAGGGCTAAGTCAGGCGCCCCGGCCTGGACGCCTGAGTTCGACTCTGGACTCCCACCGCGGACCACTGTGGGAGGTTGCATCCGTTCCTTCCCTTCGTCTCTTCCTCTCTGAGCCTCAGTTTCCCCATCTTCCGAAAGGGGCCTGGCATATCCTAGCCAGGCAGATGGTGGATCCGAGGTAACGAGGTGCCCTCAAGGAAATGCTCCCCACAGGGTGGCTTGGAGGAAATCCTCCTTCCTCAGCACTCATGGAGGCCCCCTGTGGGCCGGGCACCGTTCTAGGCCGTGGGGGTGGGGACCGAACAGTGGCCACAGCTGACAAAACCCCTACCCTTGTGGCAGTGACATTCTACTGAGGCCATGGACGTACAGTACCCAAGTAAGCAGTGAGAAGACGGCACATGCCACGGAGAAAAATGAAGCAAGGTTGGCAGGACAGGGTATGCGGTGCAAAGGCGATGCAGCCCCCAGGACCCACGGTGGGCCTCGCTGCAGGCCCTCCTTGCAAAGCTCTGAGCTGCTCACTCCCAAGCTACTGATTGTTCAAGGCCATGGGAAACCTGCAGACTTGGCATTCTCCAAGCGGAGTGGGCAGGAGGAGGGAGAGCAAGAGGAAGGAGAAACCAGGAGGTGGGATGGCGACTGTCCCTCTGGGACAGTCCATAAGAGGGCCAGAGAGAGAGAGAGGGCTGAGGGCTGGAGGGTGCCAGGGGAGAGGGGGTATGGACGGAGCTCCAGCGTCCACGGTGTCCTGGAGGGTCAGGTCAAGAGAGACTTGTGCTGCTGGCTGGGCTCCAGCTGGGCCAGTGAGGCCCAGAGAAGGGCAAGGACTTGCCCAAGGCCACAGTACGTATGGGGGACAGAGATGGGCTCCTAGATCCTGCCACCAGGCACAGAAAAGGGCGAGAGGGTCCAGAGAGGAAAGGAGGAAAGAGACTCATGGAGCAGGGGTGCCATTCTCTGTTAAAAGGGGCCAGAAGCCCCAGTGTGCTTTCCAGAGGCCAGCTAAAGCTTCCTGGGAGCTCCATGGGTGGTGCTGGGACTTCTACAGGACTCAGTATGACTTAAAGGGCCCTGGGGAATGCATTCTGTTCCCCAGTCCCCCACCCCCACCTGCCAGAATGACAGAGGCTTCCCAACAAAGGTGGGTAAGCCGGGCAGGGGTGGCAACCCAAGGCTGCTGGGGAAGTGGGGTGTTCCAGGGCTGAGCAAAACTCCCAACTCTCCCCCTACCTCGGTTTCTTCATCTTAAAAATGGAGCTGGTGGGGCTGGGCACGGTGGCTCACGCCTGTAATCCCAGCACTTTGGGAGGCTGAGGCAAGCGGATCACGAGGTCAAGATATCGAGACCAGCCCGGCCAACATGTTGAAACCCCGTCTCTACTAAAAAATACAAAAATTAGCTGGGTGTGGTGGCGCACGCTTGTAATCCCAGCTACTCAGGAGGCTGAGGC
>NW_012098333.1:177427-179874 GCF_000951045.1 Mandrillus leucophaeus | reverse complement strand
AAAAAAAAAAAAAAAAAAAAAAATGGAGCTGGTGGTGAAGTGCTGAGGTTCTGTCAATCTTTCTTCCCTCCAAATTTCTGGCATGCCCAGCCCCACATCTGGGTTGAGAGTAGTGACTCAGCAGATACTGAAGGCTACTGCTAGTAACCAAATGAGGTTAGCAGGAGGACTGGCAGGATGCAGTGAGCTGGGATTCCGAACAGTGCATAGTTAGGTCTCACCCGCCTGTGGCCCCATCTATCCAACCACCTAACATTTACTCATCATTCAGCAAATATTTAGTGAACACCAACTATGTATGAGGCACTATGGAGGGGAGTGGGTGTTAGGTCCCCCCTCTTCCCCATCTCCTTCCTCTCCCCACAACCCGCATGTCTCCACCTTCGTTTTCTTTTGGGTTATGGTCACAGGAGGACTGGACTGGGAGTCAGGACTAGACTCAGGCTCGCTGGTGACCCAGGCAGGCCCCTTGCCTTCTCTGTACCTTGGTGGACCAATGGTCATTAGTGGACTCTGTGTCCTTTCTGAGAGAGGAGAGCCCTGGATTAACAGCAGCTCTGGGCTGGGGGCCTCACCCCTGGATCTCGTTCAGTCCCCATAAAGTGAGATGAAGGAATAGAGACCAAGACTCATCCAGGACCCTATAGCCAGGAGGGGAAGAGGGTAGAGCTCAGGTCTATCTGACCCCAGAGCCCTGCCCGCTTGTCTGAGCTGGAGGGGAAGGAGTGCCCGTCGGGAGAAACTCTCAGATCCTGGATAGAAGCCGGGATGAGGGATAGGGACTAAGGTGCTCAGAGTCCCCTTGCCCTGCCCCTCAGTTAGTGGCTTTGATCACCAGCCGTCTCAGAAAGGCTTCTGTCGGTCAGAGAAGCAGCTGCCCCAGAAGGCCATGCGGGGTGACCTCAGCCTCCTCAATGTTCCCTGGGCCAGCACAGGCACAGAACGAGCCTCCTTTTGTAAAGAGACGTATACTCACTGGGTCAGCAGTGAGGCAGGGAGGACAGCCTCACAGCTATGAGCACAGGTTTTCTAAGGCTGGTCCCCAACCCAGCTCTGCTGCCTGCTAGCACTGGGCCCCTGGGCAAGCTGCCTCCTACCCTGAGCCTCAGGCTTCCCATCTGTAAAATGGGCATAGTGACAATTCCGTAGACCCGCTGTGCTAGATCCTGTGCTGAGCCCACTCTGTATCTGCACCCCTCTCTGTAGCAGCACCCCCCTCTTCCATAACCCTCGTTCCTCTAGTCCTTGCCTCAGAGTCCAGCCACGGCAGTGGTTCTGTGCCACCTGACAGATCTCCATGCCTCCACTGCATCCAGAATGCAGCTCTGAATGCCCTGTCTGGAGATGTGGGGTCCTGCCCACCCAGCCCCCAGACCAAGGGACACATTTATGGTGAGGGAGGATCCCAGTGGGCACATGAGCGCGATGCCCACCAGTCTCACCCTGGAGCCTGGGCCTGATGGAACGTAGGGGCAGCCAGCTTGTGCCACACCCCGAGCACAGAGCCAACAGCCAGTCCCAGGTGCTGCATCCCCAGGAGCTGGAACACATGGTCCAGGGACAAGTTGTAGAAATAGGATTGCCCCCTGCCCCCCACCATGCCCCAGTGACCTCCTTGTGGATTTGTGCTTCTTGTCCCTGCAACTTTAGGTTTGTCAGACGAGAGGCCCCAGCTACCTGGGACACGGGAGAGGGGAAAGGGGCAGGGAAGAAGGGAACTAGGGGAGGCCTCCACTGGGCACAGCATGGATCTCATTGAACTCAAACCTGTGACTATATCAGTCACACTGGGGCCTTTGTGCCAGGGACCAGGGCCAACATGTAAAGAAAGGGGTTCCCACTCAGGGTGGGTTCTAAGCCCTTCTCGGTAACCCTCTAGCATGAAGTCTTTGCAGGTATTGCAGATGCCAGCACCTCAAAGGGAACTCTGACGGGAGGACCCCCTGGGGGACAGGGACGGGGCTGGATGCTGCAGGGCGGGACTGTGTTGAGTAGCTCGCCTGAATGCCTTCAAACCTCTTGGCTTCACCTCCTAATCCAGGCCCAGCTGCAGTAAATAGACCTCCCAGGCCGTGACAATCTCCATGCTGCTGTAAGCTGACAATGGCCTGCCCTAGACCCCTGTGCTTGCCTCTCGCTTCCAGCTCGGGGCTTTGCTGATGCCACAGTGTGGGATCCCCTCACCTCTGCCTCTCCACAGTAACCCACTCAGCAGTTACGCACGCTCAACGGCTAGTGCAAAGGCGTGAACACCCTACAGGCTAACGTTTCCTCAAAGGCAGCAGAGCCCTGGAAGCAATGCTCCCTCCTTTCTTCCCTGGGCGGATGGTTCTGAGATGCATTGTGTAAGACAGCTCTGGTGATCCTCGGAGATCTGGCACCCCGGCTTCCGTAATGGTGAACTCAGCAATGCACGTTTGCATTGGCTTTTTTTTTTTTTTTTTTTT
>NW_012098333.1:163637-167962 GCF_000951045.1 Mandrillus leucophaeus | reverse complement strand
TGGGCTCCCTGGAGAGTGGTGCCCCGGTCTCTCGCTGGCAGCAGCTGTCCCAGGGCACCCCAGTCCATGTGGCCCCATCCTCATCCTCTGGTCCCTGCCCCTAGCCAGGCCCCTTCCAGCATCCATGGCCGTTACCCCTGGGGTTCTGTCCCGGAGCCACATCTGCCAACTGCCCTGCTGTGGTCAGGATCCAGGGCTCAACTGCCTCCCACACCTGTCAGCTTGGCCTTGCCCCTGGGGCCCTGGGTGCTTTGTTCGGGGACCTCCCACCACAGGCAGAGGGTCGGCAAGGGCTGAGGTCACACAGGGAGGTGGGCTGCACCATGGCCCCCCAAGACCCTCCCCTGGGGCTTTCCTTTGGAGGAACCTGCACCCTGGATGGGTTTGAGTCCCCTCAGGGCTGGTCCCAGGAGGTGATGCGCCTCACTTCCCTCCTTCCCCGAGGGCGCCGTGGGTCTGTGGAGCATCTCACTGGGGTCCAGAGAGCCGCCCAGCAGAAGTCCCCCAGGGCTTGAGCTCAGGGGGCTGGGCTGAGGCTCCTCCAAGCAGCCCTGGAGGGAGGTGTGGTTAGAGAGGAGGAAACAGGTTTGGGGTTAGCCAGAAGTCACTCAACGGTTCAAGTCCAGGAATCATGAGGTAAGAACGAAAATGCTGTTTAATGTACCACGTTCAGCGCCTCACAGACCTCACATCACATAGACAAACAGACACAGAGACACACAGACACAGAGACACACAGACACACACACACACACCTCCCACCCCAGCTTCCTGAAGGTATAATTGACAAAACTGTATATATTGACCACCTACAATGTGATGCTTTGCCACACTGTAAAATGATTAAATCAAGCTGACTCACACGTCCATCTCCTCACATACTTACGCTTTTGTAGTGAGAACACGGAAGATCTAATCTTAGCAATTTTCCAGTATACATTTATTAACTGTAGTCTCCATGTTGTACGATACATCTCCAGAGCTCATTCTTACAGATTTCACTCAGAGGCCAGTAGCTTCCTCCCGGGCGGTGAGCGCGTCATGTCATGGCTTCTGACAGGCCCCCGGGTCCTCTCCCAGCCCCGCATCCCTGACCCTCTCCCAACATCTCGGGACCCTGTGCTTTGGTGGTGGGGGGAGCAGTGGCAGTGAGGAGGGACTGAGCACCTGTGCTGGGCGGCCAGGGCCAGGCTCTTTTGCCGGTGCTGCCAGAGACGCCTCTGGTCACCCAGGAGTCTCAGGTTCCTCTCCTCCAGAGGTGGGGCTGGAAATGCTGCCGGCTCTGCTCGCTTTTCAGGGCCGGGCTGAGGTTGGTGTTGGGAGATAACGCATGTCAAAGTGTTGTTTTCTTCATTTGTAAAAAAGTAGTAACATACACATGACCTAAAATTTATCATCTTGACCTTTTTTTGTTTTTTTGAGAGTCTTGCTCTGTCGCCAGGCTGGAGTGCAGTGTGGCACAATCTCAGCTCACTGAAACCTCTGACTCCCTGGTTCAAGCAATTATCCTGCCTCAGCCTCCTGAGTAGCTGGGATTACAGGCATGCACCACCAAGTCCAGCTAATTTTTGTATTTTTAGTAGAAATGGGGTTTCACCATGTTGGCCAGGCTGGTCTCGATCTCCTGACCTCATGATCCGCCCGCCTGGGCCTCCCAAATGCTGGGATCACAGGTGTGAGCCACCACGCCTGGCCCATCTTGACCATTTTTAAGTGCACAGTTCAGTGGCATTAACTACATTCATAATGTCGTGCAACTATCACCACCATCCATCTCTAGATTTTTTTTTTTTATTTGAAAGTCTTGCTCTGTTGCCCAGGCTGGAGTGCAGTGGGGCAATCTCAGCTCATGGCAATCTCTTCCTCCTTGGTTCAAGTGATTATCCTGTCTCAGCCTTCTAAGTAGCTGGGATTACAGATGCCCACCACCATGCCAGCTAATTTTTTGTATTTTTAATAGAGATGGGGTTTCAGCATGTTGGTCAGGCTGGTCTCGAACTCCTGACCTCATGTTCCACCTGCCTCGGCCTCCCAAAGTGCAGGGTTTACAGGCGTAAGCCACCGCAAGTGGTGTGGCTTTTTCTGTTTTTTGAGATGGAGTCTCACTCTGTTGCGCAGGCTGGAGTGCAATGGCACGTCGAGATCTTTTCCATCTTGCAAAACTCAAATTCTGTCCCCATTCAACACTAACTTCCCATTCCTCCCTCCCCCAGCCCCTGGCACCCACCATGCTAGTTCCCGTCTCTCTATTTGGCTACCCTGGGTACCTCCTATGGGTGGGACCATACTCTACTTGTCCTTTGAAAGTGCTTTTTAAACTGGAAAGTGCTGCATGTATAATACCTTCAGGGGCTTATTAGTATTTTCATTTTTTTTTTTTTTTTTGAGAGTCTTGCTCTGTTGCCCAGGCTGGAGTGCAGTGGTGTAATCTCGGCTCACTGCAACCTCCATCTCCCAGGTTCAAGTGATTCTCCTGCCTCAGCCTCCCAAGTAGCTGGGATTACTGGCACCCGCCACCACACCTGGCTAATTTATGTATTTTTAGTAGAGATGGGGTTTCACCATGTTGGCCAGGCTGGTAATTTTTGTATCTTTAGTAGAGACGGGGTTTTGCCTTGTTGGCCAGGTTGGTCTCTAACTCTTGACCCCAAGTGATCCACCCGCCTCCGCCTCCCAAAGTGCTGGGATTACAGGTGTGAACCATTGTACCTGGCCTTTGTGTTGGTTTTCTTGCTGCTCCTGTTTTGCTCTCCCCATCCCCATCCCTCACTCTCACCCCTGGGAGTACTCGTCCCAAACAAGCTCCAAGTACAACAGCCTTTCTTTGAGGCCTGCTTGCAGGGGAGCCCAAACCAAAGCAGATGTTCCAGGCTGAATTGTGCTCCTCCAGATTCATACGTTGAAGTCCTAACCCCAGGTCCTCAGAATGTGTCTGTGTTTGGAAATAGGGTACTATGGTCTGAATGTTTGCATTCCACCAAAATTCAGGTTGGAACCTAATCTCCAATGTGATGGTATTATGAGGTGGTGGCTTTGGGGAGGTGAGAGGCTCTGCCCTTATGAATAAGATTAGTGTCTGTATCAGTCCATTCTCGAATTTCTGTAAATAAACACCTGAGACCAGGTAATTTATAAAGAAAAGAGGTTTGCTTGGCTCACAGGTCTGCAGGCTGTACAGGAAGCATGCTGGCATCTGCTCAGCTTCTGGGGAGGCCTTAGGAAGCTTCCAGTCATGACGGAAGGTGAAGGGGGAACAGGTGTCTCACATGGCCAGAGCAGGAGCAAAACAGAGTTGACAGGGATGTGCCACACACTTTTAAACAACCAGATCCCACGAGAACCCACTCACTATCAGGAAGACAGCACCAAGCCATGAGGGATCCACCACCAACCAAACCAAACACCTCCCACCAGTCCCCATCTCCAACTCTGGGGAGACTGAGGCAGGAGAATCGGTTGAACCTGGGAGGCGGAAGTTACGGTGAGCTGAGATTGCGCCATTGCACTCCAGCCTATGTGACAGAATGAGACTCCGTCTCAAAAAAAAAAAGAGAGAAAAGAAAAAAAGAAAAAGAAAGAAATGATGGAGCACCTTTTACCCTTCTTGCACTGGTTCCTGGGGAGCTCAGAGCCTATCTTATGCAAATGTCCTGAGCCTCTTGCAGGCCTTTCATGTATGTTTCCTTCCTGGCTTCCTCCTATTTTTATCACACCTCTGAACCTGCCGTTGGGTGAAAAATCAAGGTGGGCCCAAAATTTAAGAGCTCATGAATTTCATGGTGTTGGAGTGTCCCGCCAGTCCAGCTCTCAGGGGTGGGGAGTTGGGCAGAGAGGAAGGAGGGCATTCCAGGGGACAGGGCCAGAAGTAGAGGGACTCCAGTCCTAGAGTAGGATTTCCAGGCTGAGGAAAGACAGGCCGTGGCTGGGTAGAGGATCCAGAACAGAACAGGGACCGAGGGTGTATCTGGAGACTCAGCCAGAAATACCTCCCTCCAGAAAGTAGGCAGCAAGTCGGGGGTTGAGCTGCAAGAAGGAAGGGGAGGAGGGAGAGAATGGAGGGACCAGTGTTCAGTGAGCCGACTCCTCCTATCCTGGCCTATTTCCCCATGGGACACGCCTAGGAGATTGTGATCCTCCCCTCCAGGCTACTTTCCCACTGGTGCCAGGATTCCCCCAACGCCACACTGAGAACCCAGGAGACGCACCAAATTGTATGAGAGATAAGAAAAGAAGAGAGGGAGCAGGATTTCTGGTTGACAAAGGATATTTATTGAGAGTTTACTGGGTACAGGGAGAAGGGCTGGATGGCTTGGGATGCAGAGAGA
>NW_012098333.1:155508-158191 GCF_000951045.1 Mandrillus leucophaeus | reverse complement strand
CTCTCCCCAACTTCCCTCCAGTTGAGTTTCATGGGTGCCACATGCCTGTCCTGGAGCTGGGCCATCTCACACATCCCCTTGGCATCTGCCAGCCATGGTTGTGGGATGTTACAACAGACAGACAGACAGACGAACAGAAGACTTCATGTTATCTCATGGAGATCACGAGAGCCATAGTGAGCTCAGGCTCCATGGACTGATGCTCAGATCCCAGTGTCCCACAAACACTGAGAGTCCCCTAAACGCCAAAGGCTGCATCCCAGACAGCTCCCAATCCTCGGGGGAGACGGGCAAGGTGCTGAACAGTAATGGGATGTGGACACCCTAAGAAACATTGATGCAGGTACAGGGGAAGCCCCTGGGAGGCCTCAATCCAGTGCAGCTTCTCCCCTGTTGGGAGGCTTGGTCCACTGCTGCCCCTGACCCTGGCTCTTCTCACCTTCAGGGCTGGAGCAGCACCTGCCCTGGGGATCTGGGCTGAAGCTGCTCCCTCCCCAGCAACCCCCCTTGAGTGTGACACTCATCATTGCCTGGAACTCAGAAACTGTGGTTCCCCCAAGGACAGCCCCAGGTTTTGGGAGAGGAAGGAACTGTTTTTAAATATAGTGTCCCCAGCCGCTCCCTTTCAGGCCCTGCCTGATCCTGCACCTGCCATGGCCTCTAAACAGAGGCAGCCTCAGACCACATCTTTCTGTGGTGGGAAATCTGGGTCTGGCTGGATCCTGGGGATGCTGTGGGACTGGGCTGGGCCAGGCCTCTCCAGTAGGTGCAGCTGCAGCTCTGACCACCCAGGCTTATCTCACCCCTTCCTGGACTGAGATGTGTCCAGGCCTGAGCAGAGGAGGCTGGGTCCTGCTGTTCTGCTCAGTGCCCTCTCTTTTTAGGGTCCCTGGTGCCTCCGCAGAGCCCTCTGGGTCCCGCCTGGCTCTCCTCCCTCAGAGCACAGGAGAATGCCCCATCTGGTCACCTCCGCCCTGCTCCCGTGTTCGTGGGTGTCCCCCATTCTGGCCTCCTGCTGGTCAGTCCCCTGCCCACTCTCTCTGCCCCAGGCCTCAGAGACTCCACCTGCACCACCAGGGATCCCTCTGTCTCAGGCTGTCTCCAGAGGACATACAGGACCACTTTCCCCAGGACCCAGAAGTGAAGGTTCTAGAAACCCTCAGGTTCTCAGGGTCACTGGAAGTGGTCTCTGCTATTTTGGCAGCTTCAAAATATTCTTCAAAGCTTGAGGTTTCCTTGGACACGAGGATGATGATGTAGCTACCATTATTTATGGCCAGGGTGATGTTTAATTTTATGTGTCGACTTGGCAGGGCCACAGTGCCGGATATTTGGTCAAACATTATTCTGATGTTTCTGTGGCATTATTTTGTGGGTGGGATTAACATTTAAATTTTACATTTCGCAAATCTGTGAAAATTAAACAACAGTCTTTTTGTTGAGACAGGGTCTTGCTCTGTTGCCCAGGCTGGAGTGCGGTGGTGCAATCAGAGCTGACTGCAGCCTCCAACTCTTAGGCTCAAGCGATCTTCCCACTTCAGCCTCCCAAGTAGCCAGAACTAGAGGCACATGCCCCCACACCTGGCTAAATTGTGTAAATGTTTTGTTAAGAGAGAGGGTCTTGCTATGTTTCTCAGGCTGGTCTCAAGCTCCTGAACTCAAGTGATCCTCCTGACTTGGCCTCCTGAAGTGTGGAATTACAGGCGTGAGCCACCATGCCCACCTAGTGGCATATTTCTTAATTTCCAAATACGTGAGGATGTTCTAGTTACATATTTGGTTTTGGGGGATATTTTGTGGGTTGTTTTTTTTTTTTTTTTTGAGACAATCTGACTCTCACCCAGGCTGGAGTGCAGTAGTGTGATCATGGCTCACTGCTGTCTGCAACTCCTAGGCTCAAGTGATCCTCCTGCCTCAGCCTCCTGAGTAACTAACTGGGACTACAGGCACATGCCACCACGACCCAGCTACTTTCTTTTTTATTTTTATAAAGACAGGGTCTCACTATGTTGCCCAGGATGGACTCAAACTTCTGGCTTCAAATGATCCTCTTGCTTTAGCCTCCTAAAGTTCTGGGATTGCAGGGATGAGTCACTGTGTGCCCGGCCATATCTTTGTTACTCATTTCTAGTTTAACTGTATGTGTTTAGGGTGCATACTCTGAATAATTTCAATTCTTTGAAATTTGCCTTATGGAGACTTGTTTAAAACTCAATATATAGTTACTTTTTGTCAATGATTCTTGTCTGTCTTTGTCTTTGAAGAGAACATGTGCTCTGCAGCCCTTGAATGCCGTGCTCTGTATACAAGTCCATTAGGTACTCATTATTGTCTTTCAACCTTCTATTTATTTTTGCTTTTTAGGGTTTGTTTCGTCTGCTGAGAAGAAATCATCTCCCTCAGGGACTTTGTGAATTTGTCCCTGTAGCTCAGCAGTTTTTGGTTTCATATTTTTTTGAGACTGCATTATTAGATGTATACAAATTTAAAACTGCTGGTCCGGCTGGTGGCTTACACCTGTCATCCTATCACTTTGGGAGGCCAAGGCAGAAGGATCACTTGAGCTCAGGAGTTTGAAACCAGCCTGGGGAACATGGTGAAACCCCATCTCTACAAAAAAATTAAAAACTAGCTGGGCATGGTGGCTTGCACCTGTAGTCCCAGCTACTTGGGAGGCTGAGGT
>NW_012098333.1:148243-149832 GCF_000951045.1 Mandrillus leucophaeus | reverse complement strand
CACACCACACACACACCTTTGATATTCTGTAACTTAGATATCAAAATAGATTACCAGCCAGGCAAGGTGGCTCAGGCCTATAATCCCAGCACGTTGGGAGGCCAAGGTGGGCAGATCTCTTGAGCCCAGGAGTTCAAGACCAGCCTGGGCAACATGGTGAAACTTTGTCTCTACAAAAAATACAAAAATGAGCCAGGCATGGTGGCCTACACCTGTAGTCCCAGCTACTTGGGAGGTTGAGGTGGAAGAATCACCTGAGCCCAGAAGCTCGAGGATGCAGTGAGCTATGATGGTGCCAATGCACTCCAGACTGGGTAACAGAGCAACACTGTCTCATTAAAAAAAAAAAAAAAAGTATGTATGTATGTGTGTGTGTATATATCTGTGTGTGTGTGTATAAAATAAAAATTATATAAATGTTCATATATAATAAAAATTTTAAAAGTAGGTCACTTATTAACATACGATGTATTAATCACAGGGAAATAAGGGGAAGAAAGAAAGTGTTACTAGTGTTAGGATAAATGCAAATACAGTCATATCCAAACAAAGAAGAAACATCCTCACTATGAGAGTCCTCCTTTCTGTCACTCTCACATGGCCGCAGCTGGTGCTGACTGTTTCCACTACCCATGTGTATTCTCTGTGCCCTCAGCAGATACCTTGCTGTTACCTGTTTGGCGGGGTAACTCAAACCTTTATTCCTGAGGGTCTGGGCCATTCGCGCTCCTGCCTGAATTACATGGCTGTAGTTTGCAGAAAATGTTACCACAGGACATGAAGGGACCCCGAGGCTTTCAGTGTCCCAGAGATATCCTCCCCTCATCCCTCTCTGTGTAGCAGCACCCCAATACCCTGAGAGTTTGGCTCGATGCCCGTATGTCTATTGTTCTCTGGCATAAGGAGCCCACAGTGGCCAGGGGGGCAGCCTCTTGTGGAATTGGTAGAAGGTTTCCTGTCTTGGGAATTAAAGCCTCTAAAACAGCAGAGCCCAGAGCTGTGTGGATGGGAAGCACCTTCTGTTTGTTGATTTCCAGAGCCATGAATCCTGGCTAGGGGTGAAGTGATGCCATATAATGGCTTTCTGGTTGCATTTTAGTGATGATTTCTAGCATCGTTGCATCGTACTACAAAAGCATAACCTGTATTTCAGCACTTTTTTTTTTTTTTTTTTTTGAGACAGACTGTTGCTCAGCCACCCAGGCTGAAGTGTAGTGGTGTGATCTCAGCACACTGCAATCTCCATTTCTTGGGTTCAAGCAATTCTCCTGCCTCAGCCTCACAAGTAGCTGGGATTACAGGTGTGCACCACCACACGTGGCTAATTTTTGTACTTTTAGTAGGATGGGGTTTTGCCATGTTGCCTAGGCTGGTCTCAAACTCCTGAGCTCAAAGTGATCTGCCTGCCTTGGCCTCCCAAAGTGCTGGAATTACAGGTGTGAGCCACTGCACCCAGCCAGCCCTTTGATATTTGGGGACACATTCTTTTTTCTTTTTTTGAGACGGAGTCTCGTTCTGTCACCCAGGCAGGAGTGCAGTGGCACGATCTCAGCTCATTGCAACCTCTGCCTCCCAGGTTCAAGTGATTC
>NW_012098333.1:143587-147938 GCF_000951045.1 Mandrillus leucophaeus | reverse complement strand
GTACTAGGACTACAGGCGTCAAACCACCGGGCCCAGCAGGGGACACATTCTTTATAGCCTGGTATATGTATGCTTTTGTTCCATATCTGCTTGAAAAGACTGTGTCCTGCACTCGGAGCACGCTCTGCTCTGTGGATGGCGTAAGGCTGTCTACTGTCTTTCTCAAACCTTCTCTAGCCTTTCTCATTCATGGCCCATTTATTCCACTAATTACAGAGATGTATAAGAATCTGTAAGGAGCACCTGTACATCTATAGGCATCCCACAGCTGGAACACGGATCCCCTAGACAGGTCTGGCCTTCAGGCCTGCAGAATGGATGAGGCAAAAGGAAGAAAAAGACACGGAGCCCCAGGCGGAGATACGGGGTCCTCCTCCCCCAGCTCAGCCTGGGCCAGTCTCACAGCACCCCCTGGTGGCCTCTCACCGCAGGTCACACACTTACACCCTCAAGGACTGCACTAGAGCTTCAGACAAGGAGGGCACTGTTTCCAGGCCCTGTTCTTGCTGGATGGGTCAGGTCTCTTCCTCTCCCTCCCTGTGACTCCCCTTTCTCCACCGACTATAAGGACATGGGCTCCTGCCAGCCTTCTCGCTGTCTGAGGACGTGAAATGACAAGGTCTCCTGTTGAGATCTTGAAATACGCCAAGTGCTAGCTTCCCGCTTCACTCTTCTATGAACTGAGCTTCCCTCAAAATTTCTGCTGACCCCATCCATGAAACAGGGAAGAAACCAAGGGCAGGCTGAGCCTCAGCCATTGTGAGGGTCTATCTGAGGCCTGGGGGGTCCTGGTCAGGAGCTAGGTTGTGGAGCACATGGGCTCAGGGAAAATCACGGCTCGGGTGCTTATGAAATCATTGTTTTTAGGAAACACGTAAATACGCCAGGCGTTAAGGTGACATGAAAACAACAGTGAGACACAAGAAGAAAATGGTTATGGTTGGACCCTATTGTCTCCTTTTCCACTAACCAAAAGGCTGGCTCTGACCCCAAATTTGGCCTTCTTCCCTGGTTCAGCTGCACCCGACACCCAGAATACAGCACAAGGCTGGGGAGGGGTGTGGAGGGGGAGCAGGCCCTCTGCTTCCCATATTAGAGTAGCTAACATGGGAACAGGACTCCCCCAAACCTCCAGCCCAGGCTCCTTCTGTGGCTATGGGAGGGGTGTTTCCCAAGGGACGTCCTTCCCTCCAGTGGAAGGCACGTTTAGGGAGCACAGGAACTCAATGGAGCTGGAGCATGGAGGGTCCAGAGAGGGGAGCCAGATCAGGAAGGGCCTGCAGGCTAGCCTTGACTCTTTGTTTTACATGGGACTCAATGGGGGTGTTTGAAGAAGGGAATGACCCCATCAGGCTAGCACGGTAGAAAGCACTCTGGCTGCCAAAGGCAGAACGAATACAAGGGCAGTCAGGTCAGGAGGCTGTGCACTGGGCCAGCAGAGGGATGGCAGCAGCCTCAGGTAAGGCAGGGTAATCAGAGAGGAGGTGGCACCCAGTGACATCTAGGAGCAGGATTTGGGGGGCTCCGTGAATTAGAAGGTAGAGAAGTGAGGGGGTTGATTCCAGGCTTAAGGGGAGGAAAGACAGGAAGTAGAGAGAGGACTGAGAAGCACCATCAGTAGGCACAACAGGTGACAGAAAGTCACTTGTTCACACAGCAAGTGCTACTGGGAGGCCTGCCCCACAGCCTCTTCAGGGGCAGAGCCTACCCCTCCAGGGCCGAGTCTGCACAGTGGGAAAGGAAGATGGGCAGAGAGAGGCTGATATTGGGCACCTCTGGGGCGGGCCACTGATAGAAGGCAGAGGCTTTAAGCTTTAAGATAAGACTTCCAGCCGGGTGCAGTGGCACACACCTATAATCCCAGCACTTTGGGAGCCTGAGGCAGGCAGATCACCTGAGGTCAGGAGTTTGAGACCAGCCTGGCCAACATGGTGAAACCCTGTCTCTATTAAAAATACACACACACAAACACACACACAAAATTAGCTGATGTGATGGCAAACACCTGTAATCCCAGCTACTCGGGAGGCTGAGGCAGGAGAATTGCTTGAACCCAGGAGGCGGAGGTTGCAGCGAGTCACGATCGCATCACTGCACTCCAGCCTGGCAACAGAGCGACGCTCCATCTCAAAAAAAGGAAAAAAAAATAAATTACTCCTTAAGAAGCACAGGTATCAGACTTGCTAGACAAAGACCTTAAAATAAAACCATCTTAAATATGTTCAAATAGTTAAGGGAAAACATGGACAAAGAACTAAAGGAAATCAGCAAAATTATATATTAACAAAATGAGAATATCAATAAAGAGATATAAAAAGAACCCAAACAAAAATTCTAGAGCTGAAAAATACAATAACTAAATTGAAAAATTCAGTAGAAGAAGTCAGTGGAAGGTTCAAGCAGGTAGAAAAGAGAATGAACAAACTTGAAGAAAGTACATTTGAAATTACTTTGTCTGAGGAGCAAAGAGAAAAGAGCAAATGGGCTGGGTGCCCTGGCTCATGCCTGTAATCCCAGCACTCTGGGAGGCCAAGGTGGGCAGATCACCTGAGGTCAGAAGTTTGAGATCAGCCTGGCCAACATAGTGAAACCCCGTCTCTATTAAAAATCCAAAATTAGGCGAGGAGTGGTGGCTTATGCCTGTAATCCCTGCACTTTGGGAGGCCGAGGCAGGCGGATCACAAGGTCAAGAGATCGAGAGCATCCTGGCAAACATGGTGAAATCCCATCTCTACTAAAAATATAAAAATCAGCTGGGCATGGTGGCACGCGCCTGTAGTCCCAGCTACCCGGTAGGCTGAGGCAGGAGAACTGCTTGAACCCAGGAGGCGGAGGTTGCAGTGAGCCAAGATCACGCCACTGCACTCCAGCCTGGTGACAGAGCAAGACTCCATCTCAAAACAAAAACAAAAAATTAACCAGGCATGGTGGCACATGCCTGTAATCCCAGCTACTCTGGAGGCTGAGGCAGGAGAATCACTTGAACCCGGGAGGTGGAGGTTGCAGTTGGCCGACATGTCACCATTGCACTCTAGCCTGGGCAACAGAGCAAGACTCCATCTCAAAAAAAGAAAAAGAAAAGAGCAAACAAAGGTGAAGGCATCCTAAAGGACTATGGGACACCATCAAGAGGACCAAGATACACATTATGCAATTCAGCAAAGGAGAAGAGAAAGAGGAAGGGACAGAGATTATTTGCAAAAATGGTCAAAAACTATCCCAAATTGGAGAAAGACATGAAACTACAAATCAAAGCAGCTCAATGAACCAAAAAAAGATCCACACCAAGACACATTATAATCAAACTGGCAAGTGACAAAAAATCTTGAAAGCAGCAGCCAAAAAAAAAAAAAACGTTGACTGGGTGCAGTAGCTCACGCCTGTAATCCCAGCACTTCGGGAGGCCAAGGGAGGTGGATCACCTGAGATCAGGAGTTCAAGATCAGCCTGGTCAACATGGCAAAACCCCATCTCTACTAAAAATACAAAAAATTAGCCAGATCAAGTTGTGCCAAGTGCCTGTAATCCCAGCTACTCGGGAGGCTGAGGCAGGAGAATTGCTTGAACCCAGGAGACAGAGATAGCAGTGAGCTGAGATTGCACCACTGCACTCCAGCGTGGGCAACAGAGTGAAACTCCATCTAAAACAAAACAAAAAAAAAGGTGCTTGTCATGTACAAGGATTCCTCAATGAGAGTGTTAATTGATTTCTCAGCAGAAACTACGGAGTCCAGAAGGGAGTGGGATGATAGATTTAGCATGCTGGGGGAAGAAAAACAAACCTGTCAACTGCGAATTCTACACATGTAAAAAAGTGTCGTTTGGTTCCTATTAAAAACAAACTAAGATCCCAGAAATAACAAGTGCTGGAGAGGATATGGAGAAACTGGAACCTTTGTGCAGTGTTGCTGGCAATTTAAAATGGCACAGCTACTAAGAACAATGTGGCAATTCCTCAAAAAATTAAAAACAGAATTATTATACGATGTAGCAGTTCCATATCTTTGTATGTAGCTGGCCCTCTGTATCCAAGGGTTTTGTTGTTGTTATTCTTGTTTTTTGCCCAGGCTGGCGTGCAGTTGCACGATCTCGGCTCACTGCAACCTCTGCCTCCTGGGTTCTAGAAACTCTTGTGCCTCAGCCTCCCGCATAGCTGGGATTACAGAAGTGCACCACCATGCCAGGCTAATTTGTATTTTTAGTAGAGATGGGGTTTCACCATGTTGGACAGGCTGTTCTGACCTCAGGTGATCCGCCCACCTCAGCCTCCCAAAGTGCTGGGATTACAGGCGTGAGCCACCGCGCCCAGCCTGTATTCATGGGTTCTGCATGTTAATTCCACCAATTGCAC
>NW_012098333.1:131986-143537 GCF_000951045.1 Mandrillus leucophaeus | reverse complement strand
GTGGCAATTCCTCAAAAAATTAAAAACAGAATTATTATACGATGTAGCAGTTCCATATCTTTGTATGTAGCTGGCCCTCTGTATCCAAGGGTTTTGTTGTTGTTATTCTTGTTTTTTGCCCAGGCTGGCGTGCAGTTGCACGATCTCGGCTCACTGCAACCTCTGCCTCCTGGGTTCTAGAAACTCTTGTGCCTCACCCTCCCGCATAGCTGGGATTACAGAAGTGCACCACCATGCCAGGCTAATTTGTATTTTTAGTAGAGATGGGGTTTCACCATGATGGACAGGCTGTTCTGACCTCAGGTGATCCGCCCACCTCAGCCTCCCAAAGTGCTGGGATTACAGGCGTGAGCCACCGCGCCCAGCCTGTATTCATGGGTTCTGCATGTTAATTCCACCAATTGCACATGGAAATTCTAGTTAGCCCTATGATGTCTGTGTCTGTTCTGAACATGTGCACACTTTCTTTTCTATCATTATTCCCTAAACAATACAGTATAACAACTATTTACACAGCATTTACATTGTACTGGGTATTATAAGGAATCTAGAGATGATTTAAAGTATACAAGAGGATGTGCACAGATTATATGCAAATACTACCTCATTTTAAATTAAGGACTTGAGTATCTGTGGATTATGGTATCCTCAGTGTGTTCTAGAACCAACCCCCTGTGGATACTGAGGGAAGACTGTATACACAAAATAATTGAAAGCAGGGTCTTGAAAAGATATTTACACACCATGTTCACAGCAGTATTATTCATGGTAGGAAAAACATGGAAACAGACTGGGCGCAGTGGCTCACACCAGTCATCCCAGCGCTCTGGGAGACCGAGGCAGGTGGATCACTTGAGGTCAGGAATTCAAGACCAGCCTGGCCAACATGGTGAAACTCTGTCTCTACCAAAACAACAACAACAACAACAACAACAACAACAACAAAAATTAGCCCAGCGTGGTGCTGCATGCCTGTAATCCCAGCTACTCGGGAAGCTGAGGCAGGAGAATCGCTTGAACCCAGGAGGTGGAGTTTGCAGTGAGCAGAGATTGCACCACTGCACTCCAGCCTGGGCAGCAGAGTGAGACTCTGTCTCCAACTCCCCCCTGCCCCCACACACACACAATAAGCAAACCGTGTTCATCGATGGATAAATGGATAAGCCAAATGTGGCATATACATACCATGGAATATCATTTAGCCTTAAAAAGCAAAAAAAAGTTCAGACACTGCAATATGGATGACCCTTAGGGATATTATGCTAGATGTAATAAGCCAGTTACACACAAAAAATATTGGATGATTCCACTTATACAAGGTACTTAGCAAAGTCAAAATCACAGAGACAGAAAGCAAAATGGTGGTCTCCAGGGGAGGGGTGGAGAGCGGATTGGAAGTTATTGTTGAATAGGTACATACTTTTTTGTTTTATGAGATGAAAAGAGTTATGGAGATAGATGGTAGTGATGGTTTACAACATTTTAAGTATCTTTAATATCACTGGACTGTACACTTAAAAATGGTTAAGGCTGGGTGAGGTGGCTCACGCCTGTGATCCCAGCACTTTGGGAGGCCAAGGTGGGAGGATCACTTGAACCCAGAAGTTCCAGACCAGCCTGGGAGACATGGTCAAACTTCATCTCTACAAAAATAAAAAAATCAGCTGGTTATGGTGGCATGTGCCTGCAGTCTCAGCTACGCAGGAGGCTGAGGCAGGAGAATCCCTTGAACCCGGGAGGCAGAGGTTGCGGTGAGCCAAGATCGTGCCACTGCACTGCAGCCTGGATGACAGATCGAGGCTCCATCTCAAAAACAACAAAAAGGTTTGGCTCCTATCCTGCCTTCTCTGGAAAGTCATCCTCATCATCTTACAAAGTGCTGTAACCTTGCAATACATTGCAGGAGACTGTTAGTTATTCGTTATAAGCTATACATGGCCTTGTGATGTTTTTGTGATTCTCGCCTTACCCTTGTTATGTAAATCCAGGAGTCACTCTTGACTCCAGTTCCATCCAATCCATTTACTTCAGTTTTATGCCCTTGCAGGATTTCCTGGGAAAAAAAAAATTAGAGGATTTGGTTTTGAAATAAACTTAATTTTTTAATTTTATGATAAACACAGATACAAAAAAAAAAAAAAAAAGAAAACACACACAAAAAACAAATGTACACCATGAATATATACACCTACTAAGTGCCCAAAAAAACACACACAAAAAAAAACATGAGAACTGGCCAGGCCGTGGTGGCTCACACCTGTAATCCCAGCACTTTGGGAGGCTGAGGTGGGCAGATTACCTGATGTCAGGAGTTCAAGACCAGCCTGGCCAACATGGCAAAACTCTGTCTCTACTACAAATACAGAAATTAGCTGGGCTTAGTTGCAGGCACCTGTAATCCCAGCTACTCAGGAGGCTGAGGCAGGAGAATCACTTGAACCCGGGAGGTAGAGGTTGCAGTGAGCCGAGATAGGGTCACTGCACTCCAGCCTGGGCAACAGAGCAAGACTCCATCTCAAAAAAACCAAAAAATGAAACAAACAAAAAAAAATCATGAACTATAAGGAGATAATAATTATTATTACTATTATCATTGTTATTGTTATTTTTTAGAGATAGGGTCTCACTCTGCCACCTCCAGCTGTAGTGCAGTGGCACAATCATAGCTCATCTGCAGCCTTGAACCCCTGGACTCCTGTGTCAGTGTTAGGATTACAGGCATGAGCCCCTGCACCCGGCCTAAGGAGAGAATTATAAATAAAACGTGTTGATTATAATTCATAGCTGTATGAATTGTAAGGAGAGCTTATCATTGTAACCACCACTCAAGGTCAAGAAGTAGACTGGCTGTGGTGGCCTATACCTAGAATCCCAGCACTTTGGGAGGCTGAGGTGGGAGGATTGCTTGAGGCCAGGAGTTCGAGACCAGCCTGAGCAACACAGCAGGATACCGCCTCTACGAAAAAAAAAATGTCAACAATTAGCTGGGTATGGTGGCATGCAGCTGTAGTTCCAGTTACTTGGGAGGCTGAGGTGGGAGGATCGCTTGAGCCCAGGAGTTTGAGGCTGCAGTGAGCTATGATGGCGCCACTGCATTCCAGCCTGGGCAACAGAACATGACTGTATCTCCAAAAAAGAAAAAGAAAAGAACTCTTTTCCAGCCACTACAGAAACTTCCCTTTTGTCCTGTCTCAAATACAATGACCTTCCTCCTGCTTCAAGTACCCACAATTCTGACTTCACAGAAACCACTTCTTTGGCTTCTTCACAGTTTTATTTCTATCCCTTACCATGATAGTTTTCTCTTGCACTTCTGTTGACTCTAACATGTCTTTTAAGACTCTTTGGCCAGGCACAGTGGCTTACGCCTGTAATCCTAGAACTTTGGGAGGCAGAGGCAGGCCAATCACCTGAGGCCAGGAGTTCAAGACCAGCCTGGCCAACATGGTGAAACCCCATCTCTACAAAAATACAAAACTTAACTGGGCAGGTGCCTGTAATCCCAGCTACTCAGGAGGCTGAGATGGGACAATTGCTTGAACCTGGGAGGTGGAGGGTGCAGTGAGCCAAGACTGGGCCATTGCCCTGCAATTGCCCTGCAGCCTAGGAGACAAAAGAAGACTCCATCTCAAAACAAACAAACAAACAAAATACTCTTTATCTAGAGGATCACCCTCAATTCCTTTCTTTTTTCTTTATTTTATTTTAGTATTTTTTGTAGAGACAGAATCTTGCTATGCTGCCCACACTGGTCTTGAACCCCTGGCCTCAAGCAATCCTTCTGCTTCAGCCTCATCCCTTTTTATTCTTACAGTTTCATGATGAAGAGCCCAACAGTTTGACCTGTAGAATTCTGGAGTCCTGGATTTTGCTGATGGTTTACTTTCATTGCAGTTCAACTTGTTCTCTATCTTCTGTTTTTCCAGCAAGTGAGCAGCTGGATCTGTAAGCTCGGTCAGATCCACATTTGATCCCTTTGGCTACACTATAGGTGGTACTGTGATCTTTCCTCAGGAGGGACGTAACGCGTCTTTGCGACTTACGCTGCAAGATAAAGTTCGTATAGGGCAGGCAAGATCAATGTTTAGATTCTTTCCCATTTTTTTTGCCTATTTTCAAGGTAAGGAATTGGCTTCTCTTTTTTTGAAACAGGGTCTTACTCTTGTTGCCCAGGCTGGAGTGCAGTGTTGCAATCACAGCTCACTGCAGCCTCGACTTCCCTGACCCAGTTGATCCTCCCACTTCAGCCTCCCGAGTAGCTGGGACTACAGGCATGCGCCACCATGCTGGCTAATTTTTTGCATTTTTAGTAGAGACAGGGTTTTGCCATGTTGCCCAGGCTGGTCTCCAACTCCTGGACTCCAGCAATCTGCCCGCCTTGGCCTCCCAAAGTACTAGGATTAGAGGCGTGAGCCACCGTGCCTGGCCATAAATTGGCTTCTAATCATCCTCCAAAGGTGATTGGTTAGTTTTGTTTGTTCATTTGAAGTCTCATTATTAAAATGACTAATGGATTCAATCCATGCAAGTATTATTCCTAGTGCAGCTCAAATTGTCCTCGGGCTACTGGGGGCCTCTTCAAAGGCAGCTCTTGAGTCCTTTTGACATAGCCATCGACGCCTTCGAGAGCTTCCTTGTGACCTGGTATGGCAAGACTGCCAGTCTCATCATGTACTTTTTTTTTTTTTTGAGACTGAGTCTCACTTTGTCACCCAGGCTGGAGTGCAGTGGTGTGATCTCAGCTCACTGCAACCTGTCTCCTGGGATCAAGTGATTCTCCTGCCTCAGCCTTCCTAGTAGCTGGGTTTAAAGGCATGCGCCACTGCGCCCAGCTAATTTTTGTGTATTTAGTAGAGACGGAAATTCACCATATTGGCCAGGTTGGTCTCGAACTCCTAGCCTCAAGCCATCTACCTGCCTCGGCCTCCCAAAGTGTTGGGATTACAGGTGTGAGCCACAGTGCCTGGCCAACCTAATGCCTTTTTACAGCTGAATAAGAGTCCATTGTGTGGATCCTGCATTTTGTTTATCCATTCATCTGCGGACGCACATCTGGCTTGTTTCCAACATTTGGCTATTACAGATAATGCTGCTGCGGACACAGGCATGCAAGTATCTGAGTCCCTGCTTTCTGATCTCCTGAGTATGTATATAGGGGTGGAATGACTGAATTGCTTAGTAATTTAGCTTTTTGAGGAACGGCCAAACTGTTTTCCACAGTAGCTGCACCATTTTATATTGCTACCAGCAATGCACAATGTGGTTCCCATTTCTCCACATCCTTGCCAAGCCTTGTTATTTTTCATTTTCTTTTTTCGTTTGTTTTTAATATCAGTCATCCAAATGGGAGTGAAGGGGCATGTCACTGTGGTTTTGATTTGTAGCTCCTAAACGATTCATGATATTCAATATCTTTTCATGTACGTTTCAACCAATACATATATCTTCTTTGGAGAAATGTCTACTCAAGTCCCTTGCTTATTTTTTTTAATTTTTAATTTAATTTTTTAGTGACTAAGACCCATGACACAGCCCTCAGGAGATCCTGAGAACATGTGCCCCCACCCTTGCCTTTTATTTTTTTGAGATGGAGTTTTGTTCTGTCGCCCAGGCTGGAGTTCAGTGGCGCGATCTCGGCTCACTGCAACCTCTGCCTCCTGGGTTCAAGCAGTTGGTCCTGCCTCAGCCTCCCGAGTAGCTGGGATTACAGGCGCCCACCACCACACCTGCCTAATTTTTATATTTTTAGTAGACATAGAGTTTCACCATGTTGGTCAGGCTAGTCTGAAACTCCTGACCTCACGTGACCCACCCCCTTCGGCCTCCTAAAGTACTGGGATTACAGGCATGAACCCCCGCACCCAGCCCCATGAAGGGTGAGCTTTCCCTGTTGGCTGAGCTAGACTGCCATGGGAGTATTGGGGTCTGCAGGAAATGCCCCACTCTTGGCTGCTTTGCCTAGACCCTGGAATTCTGGGATGTCCCTGTCCCCCAGGGCCTGGCACTCCTACCCTGTTCACCCCTGCCACCTAGGTCTGCTCTTCAGGTTCCCATCACACCTCTCTCTGCCCCCTGGGCATCCCTCGGGGACTCACACCTCTGCCTGATCCACCACAGTCCTGATGAGCTCCCAGAGGAGCCCTGAGAGTGTGAAGCAGGTCTGCGCATCTACAACCTGAGGTCCATGACCACCTGTGCAAGGAGGAGGTGGTGCTCAGGGAGGCCGACGTGTTGCTACCCTGGGGAGCCAGGACCACTGCTGAACTGACTGCCCCCTGGGCTCCCCAAGGTTGGGACAGCACAGAGCAGGGGGGCAGAGGGCTAGAGGCACCTGGTTGTTCCAGCTCCGTCCCGTGTGTGGCTTCCCTGCAGTTTCACCAATGAGCTCCTGGAGGTGAAGGGAGGCCCAGGGTCACGGTCTATATCCCGAGGGGTCAGCCCAGGCAAGGTAGGGTTCCCCATCAACCCTGCCAACCTCCCTCCCTACCCCTGGGCCCCAGGTCCTGCCCAAATCTCTCACCATCTTTGTTGAGGCCTTTTGTTCTTTTTTTTTTTTTTTGTAGTTACAGGACCACGTTGTTATTGCCCAGTCAGGTCTGAAACTCCTGGCCTCAAGCGATCCTCCCACCTCAGCCTCCCAAAGTGCTAGGATTATAGGCATGAGCCACTGCGCCTGGCCCATGTCCTGGGGTCTCACCTGCTGTCTGCCAATGGCGAAGCAAACAGAATGATGGCGCTAATGCTCAACGCGGCCCCAGGCAAGGTGGTGAGGGGAGGCCAGGAAAGTGGTGGGGCTGTATTGCGGGATCTGGCCAGCAGCCCGCAATGCAATGGGGCTCTCTCTTTGTTCCCAGGTGGATCGACAGGTTGAGAAATAATAGACACAGGATAGTGAAAGCTGGGTCCAGGGGGGTCACCACCTCTGGTCCCATAGTGCTGCCAATGCACTGGATATACCAGCATTTATTATTAAGTTTAGTGAGGGCAGAAGTAGGTTAGTGAGGGATTTAGGGTCATTTGATTATGAGGTGAGATGGTGACATGGGGATGAAGTAATTCTTTAACATAACATCTGTATGCAGAAGTACAGTATACAGATAAGAATTTACAATGTAGTGTGTGCATCAGTAATTTCTAACAGAGCCTTAAAACAGAAACACAGTCTTTCCATAACCTATGATTAGCAAGATATTAATCAGCAGTAACAGCTGCAGCAAAAATTGGTTACAATCCATAGAAACAGGACGTGAAGCTAGACAACCCATTAGACCAGAAATTCTCAGAAGGGAGTATGCCTTAACCCTAAAGAGGCCTAGAAGAGCCGTGGCAAGATGAGGGCGTTTATAGCCCTATCTTATCCATATGGACAGGCGCACCCCAGGCATCCATTTATAGGCTCTCAACAAGGTTCGCATTCCATTCCAGGAGCTATGAACATCTGCTTTTCTGGGATAGGAATCTTGGTGATGTGAAACTTCCCTGACTGCACATCCATTCATAGGCTCTCTGCAGGGGGAAGCACATCACACGCTGTTGGCTCATTCTGGCGGTCCAACCTGGCATTGTCTTTACACAATCCTGTATGCAATTTTCTATTTACAATAATCAGGAGCATTTCATCTTTTATTCCATAGCAATAGTTTCAGGGGGTCTCCCTACAGGGCTGCAGAGGTCATACCTTCAGGCGGTGCTTGTTGGCTGTGTGGATGTCAGCATCATTGGGGCTGAGTTTGAAGGTGCCCTGGGCCCACTCCTCAGCCACCTAGAGCAGGTAGCAGCAATGCCAGGGGTCAGGTGAGCAGGCATCAGCAGCCGAGAGCCCCTGCCCCGGTCCCATCCTATCCCTGATGACTGACTGTCCCTGTCCAGGAGCTGAGTCCTGAAAGCGCACCCTGAGAAGGTGCATCTGGGGCCCTGCACACCTTTACCCATGAGCCATGTGGGCCACAGGGTCATTAAAGGAGCGAGGCGGCCATCAAGGCACACAGTTAAACAGCACTTGAGTATATGATTAGTTCAACGTGAAACCACAGACAGGCAACACTGTGCTAATTGCTCAGGGATTTGGTGGGAGCCTGGGGCCACAGGGAGGGGGACTCCGGTGAGGCATGGGCCATGGCAAGAACCTTGTCTAGGCCATGGAGTATCTGGTCCATCTCGGCCTTGGTGAGGAGCCCTGCCTTCTCCAGGCCCCTGCTGTAGCCTCTGCTGCCTTGAACATCCACCTCCCACAGGTGCCGGTCGTAGGTGATGGATGCGTGGAACTTCTCCATGACGGGATCCACTGTGCCCACTCTGGCCAGGAGAGCAGGAACAATTAGTCTCGCCTCCACCCTCCAGAACAGCGCCTCTTGCAGAGTCCTCGGGAAACTCACCAAGTCTGATGGCAGCAGGGGCATCGGATCATTCTAACTGGGAAGACAAGGAGGCTCAGACCTTCCCAGAGTCACCCTGGGAGTGAGCACGGCCACGTGGCTGAACACCAAGACAGAGCCAGGCTGGAGTGCAGTGGCACGACCTCGGCTCTCTGCAACCTCCGCCTCCTGAGTTCGAGAGATTCTTCTGCCTCAGCCTCCGGAGTAGCTGGGATTACAGACACGCACCACCACACCTGGGTAATTTTTGGATCATTAGTAGAGAGGGGTTTGACCATGTGGGCCAGGCTGGTCTTGAATTCCTGACCTCAGGTGATCCTCCCGCCTCGGCCTCTGAGAGTGTTTGTATTACAGGCGTGAGTGACTGAGTCTGGGCTTGAAGTTGGGGTCTTTCCCACCACATGGCACCACCCCAAGGAGATGGTGGCAGGGCCTCAGGCACCCCTGGGACCAGAGCCAAGCTTCTAGAACCTTTCCTGCCACTGACCAAGGTGCCAGGTGCCATCCTAATTGATGACACAACCCTCTGGGGTAGGCATCAATACAATTCCACTATGCAGAAGGGGAAACTGGGGCACAGGGAGGCATGCAGCCTGTCCTTACCTGGGGTGGGAGAGCCAGGGCTGCAGCCCAGCAGTCTGAAGTCAGAATCCATGCTCTTCACCGCTGCTCCACCAGGGCCTCTGGTCTTGGCTCTGGTGTCCTGAACTTCTGCTGCAGGGGCAGGCAAAGAGGCACTGACGGTCTCCACCAACCCTAAGTGCCCTGCAACTCTCTCCCTCACAGCTTGGAGTCAGACTAAGATCCCAATTCCTACTGCTTCCTTGGCTCTGAAGAGCATGCTGACACCCCCCATTGTCCCTGGCCTTCTAGGAGGTCACTGGGTGACCCCTTACTCCCAGGAGTCGAGGGCAGAGAGATGGCACGTAGCATCCACATTTTGTTCTTTTTTTGAGACTGAGTCTCACTCTGCCACCCAGGCTGGAGTGCAGTGGCATGATCTCAGCTCACTGCAACGTCCGCCTCCCGGGATCAAGCCGATTCTCCTGCCTCAGCCTCCCAAGTAGCTGGAATTACAGACACGTGCCACCACACCCAACTGATTTTTGTATCTTTTATAGAGACAGGGTTTCACCATGTTGGCCAGGCTGGTCTTGAACTCCTGACCTCAGGTGATCCACCCGCCTCGGCCACCCAAAGTGCTGAGATTACAGGCGTAAGCCACCCCACCTGGCCCCTTGCCTGACCCATTTTTTTCAATATATTACAGGATTGTGGTAACCCTGTGTTGACCTAGTGGATTGGCACCATTTTTTCCAACAGCACGTGCTCACTTGGTGTCTTTGTGTCACATTTCAGTAATTCTTATTGTATTTCAAACTTTGTTATTATATTTTTCAGGCAAAGTCTTACTCCACTGCCCAGGCGTGAGTGCAGTGGTTCAACCAGAGCTCACTGCAGCCTCGACCTCCTGGGCTCAAGTCATCCTCCTGCCTCAGCCTTCTGAGTAGCTGGGCTTGTAGTTGGGCTTGTGCCACTATTCCTGCTAATGTTTAATTTTTTTGTAGAAACAGGGTCTCACTATGTTGCCCAGACTGGTCTCAGACTCCTGGGTTTCGAGCAATGTTCCCGCCTCAGCCTCCCAAATTGCTGGGATTACAGGCGTCAGCCACTGTGGCACCCTGGCTGTTATTATTAATATTATTATTATTATTATTATTATTATTATTATTATTATTTTTGAGACACAGTTTCGCTCTGTCTCCCAGGCTGGAGTGCAGTGGCATGATCTCAGCTCAGTACAACCTCTGCCTCCTGGGTTGTTTCTTTCTCTTCCTCCTCCGTTTCTTTTTTCCTCCTCCGCCTCTTCACAGGCATGAGCCACTGCCCCCGGCCTGCTGTTTCTTTCTCCTCCTCCTCCATTTCTTTTTCCTCCCCCTCCTCCTTACCCTCCTCCTCACCTCTTCCTCCTCCTCCTTCCCCTCCTTCTTCCTCTCCTCCTCCTCCTCCCCCTGCTCCTCCTGCTGCTCCTCCTCTGCCTCCCAAATTGCTGGGATTACAGGTGTGAGCCACCACAACTGGCTGTTTCTTCTTCTTTTTCCTCCTCCTCCTTCTTCATTTTATTTTATTTTATTTTTATAGAGTCTCGCTCTGTCACTCAGGCTGATGTGCAGTGGCACAATTTCAGTTCATTGCAACCTCTGCCTCCTGGATTCAAGCAATTCTGCCTCAGCCTCCAAAGTAGCTGGGATTACAGGCATCTGCCACCAAACCCAGCCAATTTTTGTATTTTTAGTAGACATGGGGTTTCACCATGTTGGCCAGGCTGGTCTCAAACTTCCGACCTTGTGATCAGCCCATGTCAGCCTCCCAAAGTGTTGAGATTACAGGCGTGAGCCACTGCGCCCAGCCCACCTGGCCCATTTCTTTTTATTTCTTTCTTTTTTTTAGAGACAGAGTTTTGCTCTTGTCGCCTAGGCTGGAGTGCAATGGCGCAATCTTGGTTCACTGCAACCTCCACCTCCTGGGTTTAAGCGATTCTCCTGCCTCAGCCTCCAGAGTAGCTGGGATTACAGACTCCTGCCACCATGTGCAACTAATTTTTGTATTTTTAGTAGAGATGGGGTTTCACCATGTTGGCCAGTCTGTTCTTGAATTCCTGACCTCAGGTGATCTGCTTGCCTCAGCCTCCCAAAGTGCTGAGCTTACAGGCGTGAGCCACCGCTCCCAGCCCCTTGCCTGGCCCTTTTTTTTTTTTTTTTAAACATATTAAAGCATTGTGGCAACACTGTGTTGAGCTAGTGGCTCCCCAGCCAGCTCACACTCATTTGTCACAGCTCCTGGGACTCCTGTTGACACACAGAGAACAGCCACCCACAGTGGACTGCGCTGTTCTGTTTGCACCCTTACATTTATTGTGCTTACAGAATGCCACTTCTGCAAACTTGTCAAGTAGGGGGAAGTGGCTCGTGGATATGCACCCTTGCTCATCCTCTTTGAAAAGGTAACCAGCTCTGAATTCTTTTCTCTTTGAGACAGAGTTTCACTCTTGTCGCCCAGGCTGGACTGCAGTGGCACAATCTTGACTCACTGCTACCTCCCCTTCCCAGGTTCAAGCAGTTCACCTGCATCAGCCTCCCAAGTAGCTTGGATTACAGGTGCCCATCACCACATCC
>NW_012098333.1:128403-130852 GCF_000951045.1 Mandrillus leucophaeus | reverse complement strand
CTGGCACCGGACTGAACAGAACCCCCTAGCCTCAAGTTCCAAACCCACGCTCTCCAACAGCCAGGCTTTCATATGGGAAGCTTCAAAGCCTGGTGACAGCCTGGCTCAACCTCTCCAGCCTGGACGTTCCCTCCAATTCCTGCCCCGGAAAACAGCCATCTCCTCTGATCACCTCCCAAAGAAGCCTGTCTGGAAGCCTCAGGCACCTGCTCCTGGAAGGCTGTACTCTTCACCTTCCCAACAAAGGGCCTGTCCGCCCAGTCCTGCTGAGCACACTCCTGTGCCCCCGAGCTCGGAATTGTCCTTTGCTCAGGCTGGGACAATGTAACTCCTCACCCCTCTGGCTTCCAGCTCCAGATGGGAGGAGCCAGGTGGGGTCTGTTTATGGGGGAGGCTTGCCTCATGGTAACTTCTCCCAGTATCTGCACCCCAGCTGTGCCATGTGGAGCCCCCTTCCCACAGAGCCCCAGGTCCCTTCAAGATCCCTTGGCCAGAGCCTATGGCTTCCCGTCGCCTTTAGTTGGGGCACAGCTCTTTTTGATGTGTGAGACACCGGCCTACGCTCTAGCTCTTCCATCTCAGAGTCGAACCCAAGCTCTTCTCAAGGGCTGGTCTGACCAGGCGTGAGTCTCCAACTCCTTTGAAATATTTTGGATGGGAAGGGGGGGCTTTGTTGGCTCCCCTACTCTGGGGCGGTGGTAGGGAAGAGTGGAGGGTCTCCTGGTGTGCCTGGACCCCACAGCAGTGAGGTGCCAGATCTCCCAGGGGCAGCTGCTGCCTCTCAGGCCACTGTGCCCTGCTATGGCAGATGCTCCCTGAGATGCCAGTGACCAAAGACTGGCCCTTCCTGGGTCCTCTGCACCTGCCCTCTCAGCCCCTCACATGGCTTCACCCATAGCCTCCTGCTGGCTTCTCAGGCCCCTGGCCAGGCAGCTTCAGGGGGTGACAGGGAACTTGCAAGTTCTCTTTTCAAACCCACCCAGTTGCTCTGCAAAACCCTTCCTGAGCCCTGAGGCCAACCAGCATGGGAGGGGGAGTGGCCGGTCCACCCTCAGTGCCCTTTCCTGTCATGCAGGGTCCCATGGTGTCATCAGCAAGGGTCTGATCCACTCACTGGTGTGGAAGCTGCAGAGGAAGGAGCAGCTCCGGGAGCTCATCCTGGACCCGCTGGCCCCTGCCTGCAGGAGGATGCAGGAGAGGGTCTGGCACCTCCTCCCCATGAGGAAGGCGAGAACAGGAGAAGCACTGGTGATGATCCTGACACCCAGCGGTCACTGAGCCTCCTGTGTGCCAGGCATTGTCTCCAAACCTCACATTTAGAAAACTCTCCAGCGAGGCGATGTCCGCCTCCACAGGTGAGGAAATGGAGGCGCAGTGTCTTGTCTCTCACCCCAGGCCACACAGGATCACAGTTTACATCCTGGCCTCAAAACTGGGGGAGCACAAAGACTCAGAGCTTGCTGTGGTTGGGGGGTGTTCCCACACTGAGCCCCTCATTGTGAGGATGTGCCGGTCACCGACCCCCAGAGTCCCTGCCTTGGCCATGGCCATGTCCCCTTGCTAGGGGGGCCCTCTTGCCTTCCCTAAGTCCTGGCTTCTCTTTCTTCTGAGAGTCTCATTAGAGGCCTGGGTGAGTATTTCTCCAAGTGTGGCCACTGAACCAAACCCCGGGTGGTCTGTGGAAATGCAAGTTCCCAGACCCCACCCCAGCCCCGTCATCTTAGGTTTGCACAGAGGTCCCTTTCCGTGGGACCTGGAGAGTGGCTTTCCAGGAGAGAGCTTTCTCTCTGAAACTGCGGCCTCCCCAGCCTCCCCGCATCCTCCTGTGTCCCCTGTGACCACCATCCTTGCCATCACTTTCTGTCATCCCCAAGGGGAGCTCCAGAGGACAAAGCTTTGCTCTGTTTGCTGCTCCAGACCCAAAGGTCACAGTAGGAGAGCTTTGGCTCCAAGTTGAAAATCACCTGGCCCAAAAGAGTGCTGAGATGGGAAAGTCCAGCTCTTGCCTCAGCGTCTTGCTGTGTGAATGAATCAGTGAATCACTGCAGGGTGGGGACAGGGTGGCACCTCCCCTTGAGGGCTAGGTTGTGAGGGGGTGAAAAGAGGCCCACTCAGGCTGTTAGGAATGCCCTGTGTTGGTGGCCTGCTGGGAAGTACGTGGCCCTGGACACACAAGCCATTAGCCTGCTCCTGGAGCTGCTATACTCACCCATGGGCAGGGTGTGCCTCAAGGCCACCAAGGCCCTCACCATGCTGCCAGAGGCCCCCGAGGACTGCAAGGTCCTGCAGGCAGGCCCACATGCACACCTTCCGTGTCCCTGAGGAGGACTCTTACAACAAGGCTTACGAGGGCAAGACCTTATGACAGGCGACCCAGATCGCCATCGATGTCATTGAGTGGAAGCCCTGAGCCCCTCATTGGGTCAGATCTGATCAGCCACCTCTGCAC
>NW_012098333.1:124385-128201 GCF_000951045.1 Mandrillus leucophaeus | reverse complement strand
TTCCCCTCAGAATGTAGAGAGCAGGATTGAGACCTCCAGGGACAAAGCTGGGGGCAGGAACTTGGGCTGGGGGAAGGAAGGAACCCAGCTGCAGCAGGCACCACCCAGGTTTCAGAAGCTCCAGTGATTGACCCATGGGGTGTGGCTGGGTGTCACTCTCCTCAGCCAGGTTTGCCTGTTCCCACCCTGGGTGGCAGGAAAGAAGGCAAAAGGTGAAACCCGATGCAGGTTCTTTTGACTGAGGATGACTGTCTTTTGACTGAGGATGACAGGCTCCCCCAAGGATGAGAGCTCGGGAGAGGGAGAGGTTCTGGTTTCCTCCTTAAGATCTTCCCAGCAAATAGCTGCATTCTTCAGTCACCCAAGCATGCCCCCAGGCTGGCCTGAAGCCCAGCCACCTCAAAGGCACATTCCTGGTGCTGTCCAGGAGGGGAGCCTAGGAATCACACAAAAGTCTCCATCACTTCTTTACGCCAAGCCTGGGAAAAGGCCTGACTGCAGAACTTGAGCCTCCCTCAGATGTCCCTGTAGCACGCGCTGGCCTGCCCTTTGGGTCAGCACCCTGGTCAGCTCCTCGGAAGGCCTTCACCCTGGATGAAGAAGAGACAACCCCTTTTCAGTGAGAGCAGGCTCCCAGCTTTGTGCACTGTGACATCATCCCACTAAGCAGCCTCCACGCCAGCATCTCCTGGGCTCCCACCTCTGCAGTCCAGGCTGAGGAGAAATTAGAGATGTGGGAACTCATCAGCCAGGGACACAGGTGCCTCTGTTACAAGGGGAGGGCCTCTGTTACAACACAGCCTATGTTGGGACCTAGAAGTCCTGAGCACCACACCCTTGCCTCCATTCTCCAAGGCCCATTTACCACACCATTATCAGCTTCCAGGATTTAAGAAGCTGCTGCTGGGAGAGGTATGGGAGCCAGCCTAGAAGAGGCAACTGGTAGTTCAACTGTAGCCCAAAGGCACAAACTGCCACCCCAGACAGCCAAGGCTGGATAAGGGCAGTGGGACAGCCAGTGGCTATAAGCCCACAGTGTGGAGAGAGCCACCTGTGTTGAGACCCCAGCTCTGCACTGACTGTTTATCTTGCCTGGGGCAAGTTGATTAACTGCTCAGTGCCTCAGTTTTCCTAGATCTAAAATGGGGATAGTAATTGTCCCTATCATAAGTGCCAGGTACATCATACTGAAAACAAGTGCCTCGTACATTGTGGGTACCCAGGAAGCCAGCTTACAGCCCCTCAGAGGAAACTCATCAGCAGGCATCTGAGGGAGCCTGGATCCCTGCATCCTGCAGGTGCCTGGGGTCCTACGCCCAGGAGAAGCTGCTCCTTCACCCCACAGCAGTCTACATAGCACCCCCCTGACCAGGGGTATACCTCTTTGTGCAGGTGTCAGGAGGGAGCCCTGGGCTTCTCTGGGCTCTGACCTTCCCTGGCAGGACTGTAGAGGGCCCAGAACCCTGCCTTCTCCCAGCCAGGCCCTTCCCTCCCTTTCCCAAACTCACAGCCTCCTCACCACTCTCTGCCTCAGACTCAGGACTAATCTCACTATGTCCTTCATCTCTGTTTGCATCAGGGGCTGCAAGAAGCTCAGTTCACCTCCCCTTCATGGCCTTGAATACTCCTTTTCTTACTCCATCTGCTGAAACCTTTTTTCCAAGCCCTCTGGAGGCCCCAGGGCCTCAGCATCTCCCTGGAACATTTTTTCCTTTCTTGCTTGGACTGAAACCTAGCTCTCCTGAGACCTGCTTCCCCATCGTGTGCGTCCTCCTATGTGGGGCTGCTTTCCTTCCTGCCTGCCCCTCATGCCCTCACTGGAATCGAACAGGTCCTTACAGACCATCTCCTGTGCCTGTTCTGAGGAGGCCTCTGGTTCTGAATCCCTGCACAGGCTCTGTGGTCCTGGCCCTCTCCCCTCCCCAGCACCACACCACCAGATTGCTCTTGTAGGGCACCACGTGGTCTCCATGTGAGGGAAACAGGACTGCTAAGCTGCAGGGCTACCTTCCCCTCCAGGATGCTTTTCACATCTTCCACGATCCCCTCACTGGAGACCTTCCACGGCCCGGACTCATCTTAGGCCTTCCTGTTCTCTCCATGTGCTACTGGGGTGCCTGTGGATCAGATAATGAGCGGTGCTGTCACTGAACTGACTGCCCGCGGAGACTCGTGGTCTTTGGTGCATTCCAGGCTCCACCACAGACTCTGCATCCACAGACAACTGTGGTCCTGGCTGCTCTCTGCCATCAGGTTACCCTTCCATTTTTACTTATTGCCTAAAGAACTTCATACAAAATTCTATTTAAAACCAGTTTAGGCCGGGTGCAGTGACTCATGCCTGTAATCCCAGCACTTTGGGAGGCCGAGGTGGGCAGATCACGAGGTCAGGAGATGGAGACCATCCTGGCTAACACAGTAAAACCTCGTCTCTACTAAAAATACAAAAAATTAGCCGGGTGTGGTGGTGGGCGCCTGTAGTCCCAGCTACTCAGGAGGCTGAGGCAAGAGAATGGCATGAACCCAGGAGGTGGCGTCTGCAGTGAGCAAACTCTTAGCTCTTAGCTGAGACTCACATTGCTCATGTATATAACGACTATAACAGAACTAATTCTGTCTCAAACTGATTGTGACACTTGAAGGAGGCAACATAGAGAAGTGCCCATATACTCAATTTATATCTGTTATTATTTTCATTCTTATAACTTAAGCACCTGCTTATTAACTACAGTCATATGTGGCAGAATGACATTTTGGTCAATGACAGACCACATGTATGACAGTGCTCCCATAAGATTATAACAAAGCTGAAAATTTCCCTTTGCCTAGTAAAGTCGTAACTGTTGGAATGTTGGCGCAGTGTGTTACTTACGTGTCTGTGGTGAGGCGGTGTAAACAAACCTACTGCGCTGCATCATTAGAGTCAAACAACATTTCTTTTTGGTAAAGATTTTAAGTAATATGTTATACAAATGAAAGACTAACCACAGTGATGGAATTTTTAGAAAGAGATAAAACTAAGAGTCCGTGAGGATTTGGAGAAACGGCTATTCACATATGATGTTAGAGGAGCATGAATTGGTGTCATCATTTTGGAAAAAGTTTGGCATTATTTATGATAATGAAAGATATGCCCCCTTCTAACAGTCTACTCCACAGAAGTGTGTGCTGGTGCTATTCCAAAACCACTGACAAAAATACTCAAAGCACCATTACTTGAGATAGTCACAATTATATTAAAAGTAACTCTGGCCAGGTACAGTGGCTCATGACTATAATCTGAGCACTTTGGGAGGCTGAGGTGTGCAGATTGCGTGAGGTCAGGAGTGCGTGACCAGCCTGACCAACATGGTGAAACCCTGTCTCTATCAAAAATACAAAAAAATTAGCCAAGCGTGGTGGTGGGCGCCTGTAGTCCCAGCTACTGAAGAGGCTGGGGCAGAAGAATGGCGCGAACCTGGGAGGCAGAGCTTGCAGTGAGCTGAGATCACACCACTGCACTCCAGCCTGGGTGAGAGAGCGAGACTGTCTCAGAAAAAATAAAAATAAAAAAAGAAAAAGAAAAAAAAAAATAAAAAAAGAAAAAGTCTAGAACTTAAGTGATGAATATCAACTTAGAGAACAAAATTGAAGCCAAAGTTTTGAAGATAGGAAATAGTGTGATACTATCTTTTGTGGGAAGGAACTATTGGCTTCTCCAAAAATTAGAGAACTGGGGAGAAAGAAACCTCATCTCAGAATCTGTGACTGGGTTGGAACTGGAGGCTGGAAATATGCTCAAGGTCAAACATTCCTCCTCCCTTCAAAGGAGACTGG
>NW_012098333.1:124034-124335 GCF_000951045.1 Mandrillus leucophaeus | reverse complement strand
TGGAACTGGAGGCTGGAAATATGCTCAAGGTCAAACATTCCTTCTCCCTTCAAAGGAGACTGGAGTTTTACCAGTGAGCCCAGCGTGAATATTCAGTCCGCCATCTACCCCAGGAGATTCCTTTAAACCAGGAGCACACAGTGAGGACAGAAACATGAACATGCAGTAACAAGTCCTGAAAGTTCAGAGGGTGATTCTCGATTTCTCCTTGGCACACAGCAGAATAACTGTTTCTCTAGGTTCCAGGAAATGCCTGTGAGAGAGCTGTGTCCCCCAGAGTCCCTTCATCACAGATGACACC
>NW_012098333.1:122225-123984 GCF_000951045.1 Mandrillus leucophaeus | reverse complement strand
ACTCATACAACCTGTCAGTAACTTTTCACTCCCTGAGCCAAGAGCTTCTCCATCCGAGTTTCAGCAAGACCAATTTCTGAGCCATGGAGCAATGGGTAGTGCCAGCCTCACTAAGCTCACACACCCAGCTGTGGAAGCACATTTCATTTTGTGGTAAGTCTACTTTGCCACTACAGGCGGTGTAGCATGTTAGTTTCTAGATTAGCCTTTGGTGTTAAAGAGATCCCGCTCTTGGTGTGTCGCATGAGTAATTTACTTAACTGAGACTTACATTCCTCAACTGTATAATGACTATAACAAAACTAATTCTGTTTCAAAGTGATTGTGACACTTCAAGGAGGCAACATAGAGAAGTGCCCATATAGTATCTGATACTCAATTTATATCTGTTATTATGTTCATTCTTATAACTTAAGCACCTGCTTATTAATTACAGTCATATGTGGCAGAATGACATTTTGGTCAATGACAGACCACATGTATGACAGTGCTCCCATAAGATTATAACAAAGCTGAAATTTTCCCTTTGCCTAGTAAAGTCGTAACTGTTGGAATGTCGGCGCAGTGCGTTACTTACGTGTCTGTGGTGAGGCGGTGTAAACAAATCTACTGCGCTGCATCATTAGAGTCAAACAATATTTCTTTTTGGTAAAGATTTTAAGTAATATGTTATACAAATGAAAGACTAACCACAGTGATGGAATTTTTAGAAAGAGATAAAACTAAGAGTCTATGAGGATTTGGAGAAACGGCTATTCACATATGCTGTTAGAGGAGCATGAATTGGTGTCATCATTTTGGAAAAAGTTTGGCATTAGTTATGACAATGAAAGATATGCTTCCTTCTAATAGTCTGCTCCACAGAAGTGAGTGCTGGTGCTATTCCAAAACCATTGACAAAAACACTTAAAGCACCATTACTTGAGATAGACACAATCATATTAAAAATAACCCTGGCCAGGCGTGGTGGCTCACACCTGTAATCCCAGCATTTTGGGAGGCTGAGGCAGGCAAATCACCTGAGGTCAGGAGTTCGTGACCAGTCTGGTCAACATAGTGAAACCCAGTCTCTACTAAAAATACAAAACTTAGCCGGATGTGGTGGTAGGCGCCTGTAATCCTAGCTACTCAGGAGGCTGAGGCAGGAG
Organism: Mandrillus leucophaeus; assembly: GCF_000951045.1. NCBI lineage: Eukaryota > Metazoa > Chordata > Mammalia > Primates > Cercopithecidae > Mandrillus > Mandrillus leucophaeus. The sequence goes on along the minus strand of NW_012098333.1, from coordinate 122,836 downwards.
AATCGCTTGAACGCGGGAGGGGGAGGTTGCAGTGAGCTGAAATCATGCCACTGCACTCTGGTCTAGCGACAGGGTGAGACTCCGTCAAAAAAAAAAAAAGAAGAAATCTAGCCCTTAAGAGATGAATATCAACTTAAAGAACAAAATTGAAGCCAAAGTTTGAAGAGAGGAAATAGTGTGCTACTATCTTTTGTGGGAAGGAACTCTTGGCTTCCCCAAAAATTAGAGAACCAGGGAGAAAGAAGCATCATCTCAGAATCTGTGATTGGGTTGGGAAGTGGAGGCTGGAAATGTGCTCAAGGTCAAACTTTCTTCCTCCTTTCAAAGGAGACTGGAGTTTTACCAGTGAGCCCAGAGTCAATATTCACCCCGCCATCCACCCCGGGAGATCCCTTTAAACCAGGAGCGCAGAGCAAGGACAGAAACATGAAAGTGCACTAACAAGTCCTGAAAGTTCAGAGGGTGATTCTCGATTTCCCCTTGGCACACAGCAGAAGAACTGTTTCTCTAGGTTCCAGGAAATGCCTGTGAGAGAGCTGTGTCCCCCAGAGTCCCTTCATCACAGATGACACCCAGTGCTTAAGCCTACACCCTTGTGCACAATCCCTAGG
>NW_012098333.1:114521-117775 GCF_000951045.1 Mandrillus leucophaeus | reverse complement strand
ACACCCTTTTGGACCCCTGTGATCAGGCGCTCCAGCAGCTCCTGTGTGACTCTCCCTGAGGAGATTCCCTAAAAATCAGGCTTCCTTCAAACAGGCCAATCTCACACAGCCTGCTCTACCTACACCAGTGAAGCTGAGAGACATGACTCTGAACACTTTCTGCCATGAGGAGAAGCTTCCAGGTTCAAATACACATTATCTACTGAAATGAGGAAATGTATACCAATAGAAATGAATGAATTCATGAAAAAATGTTCATGAGTACGGGGGTGATTTTTGGTTAACTAGCTTACGTAAAAATTATTTTTTTGGCTGAGCACTCTGGCTCACACCTGTAATTCCAGCACTTTGGGAGGCTGAGGTGGGCAGATGACCAGATGTCAAGAGTTCACGACCGGCCTGGCCAACATGGTGAAACCCTGTCTCTATCAAAAACACAAAAAAATTAGCCAAGCGTGGTGGTGGGTGCCTGTAGTCCCAGCTACTCGGGACGTTGAGGCAGAAGAATGGCGCGAACCCGGGAGGCAGAGCTTGCAGTGAGCTGAGATCACACCACTGCACTCCAGCCTGGGCGAGAGAGTGAGACTTTGTCTCAGAAAAAAAAATAAAAAAAGAAAAAGTCTAGAACTTAAGTGATGAATATCAACTTAGAGAACAAAACCAAAGCCAAAGTTTTGAAGAGAGGAAATAGTGTGATACTGTCTTTTGTGGGAAGGAACTATTGGCTTCTCCAAAAATTAGAGAACTGGGGAGAAAGAAACCTCATCTCAGAATCTGTGACTGGGTTGGAACTGGAGGCTGGAAATATGCTCAAGGTCAAACATTCCTCCTCCCTTCAAAGGAGACTGGAGTTTTACCAGTGAGCCCAGCATGAATATTCACCCCGCCATCCACCCCAGGAGATCCCTTTAAACCAGGAGCACACAGTGAGGACAGAAACATGAATATGCACTAACAAGTCCTGAAAGTTCAGAGGGTGATTCTCGATTTCCCCTTGGCACACAGCAGAAGAACTGTTTCTCTAGGTTCCAGGAAATGCCTGTGAGAGAGCTGTGTCCCCCAGAGTCCCTTCATCACAGATGACACCCAGTGCTTAAGCCTACACCCTTGTGCACAATCCCTAGGAGTGCTGACTAATCCAAACCAAAGGCTCTGATGTTCCATAGGCAGAAAAGAGCAGGTGGACTGCAAAGAGAATCTCTCATGAACGCGGCACCCCCAAAGCCCATAGAGACAGTTCTTACCATGATGCCAAGAAACTGAAAACAATAAGCCAGACCTCACACATATTTCCATTTTCTTTCTGATTTCATACCCCCTCCTTCAGCCCCTCCTCACAAGCAGCAGGGATAACCTGGAGGCTCCTGGGAACCTTTTCCCATTGGTTTTTCCTGGCACGTAGTTCCCTACCTGGATGAGTCTCCTCGTCACTTATGCTCTCCAGCGTCAAGTCTTTAGAAAGAAAAACACCAGGATAAGTCATTAGAGAGAGTGACTCACCCACTCCTCCTACGTTAGCTGAAGCTGATTGATGGGCTTTTCTCCCACCCCACACTGCTTCATACATGATCCCCTCATCTTTCTTCTGGATTGACAAACTTTCCTACAGCTTCTTGGGCCAGAGTTCTATACTGGAAAAATCACTTTCTCGAGAATCCCAAGCCTCTTTCCCAGCAGGAACCCAGAATCAGGTTTCTACACACTGAAGCCAGCGAGTTTTTCCCTTGGGAAGCGAGTTATTTCATGGTACATACCGTTTTCTTTCCAAGCTCTTATCTGCAATTATATAAAAGAAAACATTATGAGAATCAGATTCCGCTGTGTGCTTCACACAGATGTGTTATTCTCTTGATAACGATTAAAAATCAGAAGGCAGTACAGTGATTGAGCCATAGGTCAAAATCCCCAAAGCCTAGCACAGAGGATAGCTGTAGAAAAACAAGGCCTCTATTCACATAATTTACCTTTAAATTTAATTTTATATGCAAATGCACAATGCTTAATCCAAGGAGGAAAACTGGTATTGTGGAAAATGTCTCAGTATTGCAGTTGATAATGGATGCTGTCATTTAAAAGCAGCATAGTGTACCACGTATCAGTTGGGAAGACACGCTTACTGAATTCCAGCCCCACAAAGACAATAGTGTACAGTGTACATAATGTACATTGCCAGGTTTTCAAATCAAAATTAATTGAGAAGTAAAGAATCAGGAAAGCAACATTGATGTAGAAGACAAAAAAGGGGGAGCTTACCTGGACATCATCATCATCATCACAATCAACATCACCATCATCATCATCATCATCTTCATCTTTGCATTGCGGTGAGCATCTCAAAAACAGGCCATCCTCCGGACGAGCTGGAAGGACACAGAGGAAAGATCAGTGCACCGGTGGTTGGTGACTGTGAGTCACTCAGGGAGCTTTGCTGGATGTGGTGTATGGAGGTGGTTGATATACAAGAATGGACTGAGTTGATACTGGGCTATTCCCCTGAGTGGAAGATGGATGGCAGAGGAGGGGAGCTGGAAAGACATGAAACATGGAGACCTTGGCTTCGTACTAGAGGCATCGGGCAGCAACACAAAACAGTCAACCCAAAATGGAACTAAAATGCACACTGAGGGTCAATGGAAGAGTGCCTTCCTGCCTCTCAAATGTTTTGAAACTCTTCTAAACAAACAGCCGTTTCTTAGTGTATTCAAGACCGCGTCAGTACACTAGAATCTAATTATGCTGATACTACATTTAGTATCTGTTTTAAAGGATTTATTACTTGATTAAAAGCCTATTTTAAGGGTGAAGTGGACTCAATTTTACCCAAATTACTCTATCCTATTAATCACATATTCTTTTTCATAGAGATCATTTAAAAATTCAATATTAGAACGCTACAATTAAAAATAGTCATGATTTCCCATTTGTAAGTCTTCTTCTGGAACGACTTCTACACACCCTTTTGGGGCCCTGTGATCAGGGGCTTCAGCAGCTCCTGTGTGACTCTCCCTGGGGAGATTCCCTAAAAATCAAGCTTCATTCAAAGAGGCCAAGCTCACACAGCCTGCTCTACCTACACCAGTGAAGCTGAGAGACATGACTTTGACCACTTTCTGCCATGAAGATAAGTTTAAAAGTTCAAATACACATTATCTACTGAAATGAGGAAATGTATACCAACAGAAATGAACAAATTCATGAAAAAATGTACAAGAGTATGGGGGTGATTTTTGGTTAACTAGCTTACATAAAAATTA
>NW_012098333.1:114032-114471 GCF_000951045.1 Mandrillus leucophaeus | reverse complement strand
TGAGGAAATGTATACCAACAGAAATGAACAAATTCATGAAAAAATGTACAAGAGTATGGGGGTGATTTTTGGTTAACTAGCTTACATAAAAATTATTTTTTTGGCTGAGTACTCTGGCTCACATCTGTAATCCCAGCACTTTGGGAGGCTGAGGCAGGTGGATGACCTGAGGTCAGGAGGTCACGACCAGCCTGGCCAACATGGTGAAACCCCGTTTCCACTAAAAATACAAAATGTTAGCCAGGCATGGTGGTGAGCGCCTGTAATCCCAGCTACTCAGGAGTCTCAGGCAGGAGAATTGCTTGAACCTGGGAGGCAAACGTTACAGTGAGCCGAGATTATGCCATTGCACTCCAGCCTGGGCAAGAAGAGTGAACCTCTATATCTCTCTCTCTCTCTCTCTCTCTCTCTCTCTCTATATATATATATATATATATAT
>NW_012098333.1:111930-113797 GCF_000951045.1 Mandrillus leucophaeus | reverse complement strand
AAGACACGCCTACTGAATTCCAGCCCCACAAAGAGAATAGTGTACAGTGTACATAATGTGCACTGCCAGATTTTCATATCAAAATTAATTGAGAAGTAAAGCAATCAGGAAAGCAACATTGCTGTAGAAGACAAAAACAGTGGGTCTTACCTGGACATCACCATCATCATCATCATAATCAACATCACAATCAACGTCATCATCATCATCATCTTCGTCTTTGTATTGTGGTGAGCATCTTAAAAACAGGTCGTCCTCATGATGAGCTGGAAGGACACAGAGGAAAGGTCAGTGCACTGGTGGCTGGTGACTGTGAGTCACTCAGAGAGCTTTGCTGGATGTGGTGTATGGAGGTGGTTGATTAACAAGCATGGACTGAGTTGATGCTGGGCTGTACCCGTGAGTGGAAGAGGGATGGCAGAGAAGGGGAGCAGGAAAGACATGAGACATGGAGGCCTTGGCCTTGTACTAGAGGCATCAGGCAGCAATACAAAACAGTCAACCCAAAATGGAACTAAAATGCACACTGAGGGTCAACGGAAGAGTGCCTTTCTCCCTCTCATATTTGTGTGTGTATATATACCTATATATATATATATTTGATGCCTATTTTTTCAGACATACAAAATATTGGTGTAAGAAATCAAAAATTTCTGTCAGTCATGTTAGATCTAACTTATCAGCTGTCAACATGAAGATCCTAGGAAGTAAAGAAGGTACAAATAAGTGGAAAGGCATCCTGTATTCATGGATAGGAAGACCAAACCTGACTAACACACAATACTACACAATGATCTACACACTCACAACAATTACTGTCAAACTGGTAACAGCCATCTGTGCGGAAATGGAAAACATAATCCTACTATTTTAATGAATTTTATGTGCCTCAAGTAACCATGATGATGTCAAAAAAACAGTGTTAGAGAATACACATTCATGAGATTAAAATCCACACACACACAAAATACAAAAATTCAGACAGCATGGTTCCAGCACGCATAAGTTTCACAAATATAGAGAGCCCAGAATTGAATGCACACATATACAGTAAACTGATCTTCAACAAAGGTGTCAAAAACACACACTGGGGAAAGGACAGCCTCTTCAACAAATGATGGTAAAACTGCATATTCTCATTCAAATAAAGACAGAATGCTGACAATGTGCTCAAGGTTATACTTCTCCCTCCATTTCCAAGACACTGGAGCTTTTGCAGTGAGCCCAGAGTGCATTTTCATTCTGTCCTCCACACCCAGGAAGAGCTCTTGATACCAGAGGGAAGCAGGAAAAACAGACAAATGAGTGTGCTGCCAGGAAACCTAACAGTTCATAAGGTGAGGATTAATCTCTCCTATGCATCTGGGCACATCACAGAAGAATTCTGTCTCCAGGATTAAGTAACTGCCTGTGACAAAACTGCATCCCAAACAAAAGACTTTGAGATTTTGCAGTGGCAGAGGCAGAAAAGAGCAGGTGTTCTAGAAAGATCATCTTTAAATAATAAATAAGAAGAGGTGATTGAAAACACAGGATACTCAAAAGCCCATAAACATAGTACTTCTCACCATGATGACATTAAACTCTAAAAAGAACAAACTTCACTTATATTTACCTTTTCTTTTTCTCTTTCTACACCATCCCTGAGCCTCCCAAGCAGCAGGTATAACATGAAGGTTCCTGGAAATGCTGTTTTATTAGATCCCATCTGATGTCTTGTTGCCTACCTGGAAAGGCATCCTCTTCCCTGCTGAGATTCTCCAGAATCCACTCTTTAGAACCACCAACATCAGGATAAGTCAGTGAGAGCTGCACTCACTTCTCCTACTCCAGGTGAAGACACACTGGCTCACACAAAAGCTCCTGG
>NW_012098333.1:107147-111257 GCF_000951045.1 Mandrillus leucophaeus | reverse complement strand
GTATGTTGTACATAATGTGCCTTGTCATATTTTTATATCAAAATTAATTGAGAAGGAAAGAAATCAGGTGAAGGAAATAATGTATACAGTTGTCCATTTTTAACAAAGTGCCTTGAACCAGTTTAGGTCAGCAAAGAACAGAAGAAGTAGGACTTGCCAAGCTCCTACTTGGATGGGCAATGCCTGCTTCTTGGGCCTCCCTCTTGTCCTCTTAGTTGCCCTCACTTCAACCAAAGAAGATTAGTCTAAGATGAAAGTTTAGTAGCCTGCAAAATAGCTCACTTTGTCTGTTCTTATCAGCCTGCCCAGCTACTTAGGTCATAAGTCAAATACTTGAAGAGCCTCTGAGCTGACTAGGATGGTAATGCATTGTGGGCTGCAACACAATGTAGTAAGACAACCCTAGAAAAATACCTAAAACCCCCTCCCCAAAATCAATAGGCAACACCTGGGAAGATTGTGACTCCACAGTACTCAGCCTATGAGGAACCACGAGAGGGACCTGCACACTAGGGGATAAATTGCTTATTGAAACTGTGCTGGGTGTGTCTGCCCATCAGACACTGGATCTTGCAACATTGTCATGAAAAGTCTCACTTTCAGCCAGGCGGGGTGGCTCATGCCTGTAATCCCAGCACTTTGGGAGGCTGAGGTGAGTGGATTACCTGAGGTCAGGAGTTCGAGACCAGCCTGGTCAACACGGTGAAACCCCGTCTCTACTAAGAATACAAAAATTAGCTAGGCTTGGGGACACATGCCTGTAATCCCAGCTACTCAGGAGGCTGAGGCAGGAGAATTCATTGAGCCCAGCAGATGGAGGTTACAGGGAGCCAAGATTGCACCACTGCACTCCAGCCTGGCCAACTGAGAGAGATTCTGTCTCAAAAAGAAAAAAAGAAAAAAAAAAAAAAAAAGGAAAGAAAATCTCACTTCTGCTGTTTTTCAGCTCCCTGAGTCCATTCCTCGAGTTTGGACTGGTGACTTTGTTTCTCACATCAGAAAACCAGCACCTCCTTAGAAGACAAAGAATGGTGGTCTTACCTGGGCATCATCATCATCATCATCATCACGATCACCATCATAATCTTCACTTCGTGGTAGGCTTAATAAACTCAGGTTGTCCTCAGAATCTGGAAGGACACAGAGGAAAGATCAGTGCCCTGGGTGTTTGTGACTCTGAGTCATTCAGGGAGCTTTGCTGGATGTGGTGTACGGAGGTGGTTGATTAACAAGCATGGACTGCATTGATGCTGGGCTATTCCCCTGAGTGGAAGAGGGATGGCAGAGAAGGGGAGCAGGAAAGACATGAGACATGGAGGCCTTGGCCTTGTACTAGAGGCATCAGGCAGCAATACAAAACAGTCAACCCAAAATGGAACTAAAATGCACACTGAGGGTCAACGGAAGAGTGCCTTCCTCCCTCTCATATTTGTGTGTGTATATATACCTATATATATATATATATGATGCCTATTCATTCAGACATACTAAATATTGGTATAAGCAATCAAAAATTTTTATCAGTCATGTTAAATCTAACTTATCAGCTGTCAACATGAAGATCCTAGGAAGTAAAGAAGGTACAAATAAGTGGAAAGGCATCCTGTATTCATGGATAGGAAGACCAAACCTGACTAACACACAATACTACACACATGATCTACAGACTCACAACAATTACTATCAAACTGGTAACAGCCATGTGTGCAGAAATGGAAAAGACAATCCTACTATTTTAATGAATTTTATGTGCCTCAAGTAACCATGATGATGTTTAAAAAGAAATAGTGTTAGAGATTACACATTCATGAGATTGAAATCCACACATACAAAAAAATGCAGAAATTCAGACAGCATGGTTCTAGCGAGGGGGCACCCATAAGTTAAGTTTCACAGATATAGAGAGCCCAGAATTGAATGCACACATATACAGTAAACTGATCTTCAACAAAGGTGTCAAAAATACACAGTGGGGAAAGGACAACCTCTTCAACAAATGATGGTAAAAGTGCATATTCTCATTCAAATAAAGACATAAAATGCTGACAGTGTGCTCAAGGTTATGCTTCTCTCTCCATTTCCAAGACACTGGAGCTTTTGCAGTGAGCCCAGAGTGCATTTTCATTCTGTCCTTCATGCCCAGGAAGAGCTCTTGATACCAGAGGTAAGCAGGAAAAACAGACGAATGAGTGTGCTGCCAGGAAACCTAACAGTTTATAAGGTGAGGATTAACTTCTCCTATGCATCTGGGCACACCACAGAAAAATTTTGTCTCCAGCATTAAGTAACTGCCTGTGACAGAACTCTGTCCTAAACCAAAGGTTTTGAGATTTTGCAGTGGCAGAGGCAGAAAACAGCAGGTGTTTTAGAAAGATCATCTTTAAACGATAAAGTAAGAAGAGGTGGTTGAAAACACAGGATACTCAAAAGCTCATAAACATGACACTTCTCACCATGATGACATTAAACTCTGAAAATAACAAAGTTCACTTATATTTACCTTTTCTTTTTCTCTTTCTACACCCTCCCTAGCCCTGCCAAGTAGCAGGTATAACATGAAGGTTCCGGAAATGCTGTTTTATTAGATCCCACCTGAAATCTTCTTACCTACCTGGAAAGGCATCCTCTTCCCTGATGAGATTCTCCAGAATCCACTCTTCAGAACCACCAACATCAGGATAAGTCAGTGAGAGCTGCACTCACTTCTCCTACTCCAGGTGAAGACACACTGGCTCACACAAAACCTCCTGGTTGGTCCTCTGGGTTCACACACATTTCTACAGCCCCTCTGCTCATAGCTATACGCTTACAAAATCATTTGCTCTCGCCGCACCCTCAATATTTTTAACAAGAACCCAGATTAAGGTTTCTATATGTTAAAGCCAGAAAGTTTGTTTCTCAGAAAGTGAGTTAGGTCAAGGTACGTACCCTGGTCAGGCAATGGTAAAATCTGCAATGAGACAAAAGAAGATGTCATGAGGATTAGATCAATTCTGCTGCACCCCTTACACAGATCTGTTAGTCTCCTGATGACTTCACAAAACTACTTGCGAAACAGTGGTGAGTCAAGGTCAAAGGCCAAATATTCTAGCATAGAGGACACGTGTGGAAAAGACAAGGGCTTTTCCCACAGAATTTCTCTGAAGGTGATTTAAGTTGGTAAAGGTACACGGCCTAATCCAAGGAGAAAAACTGGTGTGGAGGAAAATTCCTCTGCATTACAGTTGATGATGGATGCTGTCCTTCAAAACCATCCTAGTGTGTCATGTATTCGATGAAAAGAAACTCAGACTGAACTCCATTCTCACAAAGAGAATTGTGTATGTTGTACATAATGTGCCTTGTCATATTTTTATATCAAAATTAATTGAGAAGGAAAGAAATCAGGTGAAGGAAATAATGTATACAGTGGTCCATTTCTAACACGAAGTGTCTTGTACCGGTTTAGGTCAGCAAAGGACAGAAGAAATAGGATATGCCAGGCTCCTGCTTGGATGGGCAATGCCTGCTTGTTGGCCCCACCTCCTCCCCACTTAGTTGCCCTCACTTCAACCAAAGAAGATTAAGATAAAAGTTTACTAGACTGCAAAATAGCTCTCTTTGTCTGTTCTTATCAGCCTGCCCAGCTACAGCTGACTAGGACGGCAATGCATTGTGGGCTGCAACAAAATGCAGTAAGACAACCCTAGAAAAATACCTAAACCCCCTCCCCAAAAGTCAATAGGCAACACCTGGGAAGACTGTGACCCCATAGTACTCAGCCTACGAGGAACCAGGGGAGGGACCTGCACACTAGGGGATAAATTGCTTGTGGAAACTGTGCTGGGTGTGTCTGCCCATAAGATACCGGATCTTGAAACACTGTCATGAAAAGTCTCACTTTCAGCCAGGCAGGGTGGCTCACGCCTGTAATCCCAGCACTTTGGGAAGCTGAGGTGGGCAGATTACTGAGGTCAGGAGTTCGAGACCAGCCTGGCCAACATGCTGAAACACCATCTCTACTAAGAATACAAAAATTAGCTAGCCATGGGGACACATGCCTGTAATCCCAGCTACTCAGGAGGCTGAGGCAGGACAATTCATTGAGCCCAGGAGATGGAGCCGAGATTG
>NW_012098333.1:103711-105964 GCF_000951045.1 Mandrillus leucophaeus | reverse complement strand
ATAAGTTTCCAGGTTCAAATATACATGATCTACTGAAATGAGGAAATGTATACTAATGAACAAATTCATGAAAAAATGTCCATGAGTACGGGGCTGATTTTTGGTTAACGAGTTTACATAAATTTTTTTATTTGATGCCTATTCATTCAGACATACAAAATATTGGTATAACAAATCACAGATTTGGTCGGGAGGGGTGACTCATGCCTGTAATCCCAGCATGTTGGGAGGCTGAGGCAGGCGGATCACAAGGTCAAGAGATTGAGACCATCCTGGCCAACATGGTAAAACCACACCTCTACTAGAAATACAAAAATTAGCTGGGTGTGGTGGCATGCACTTGTAGTCTCAGCTACTCGGGATGATAAGGCAGGAGAATCACTTGAACCCTGGAGGTGGAGGTGGCAGTGAGCGGAGATCACATCACTGCACCCCAGTATAGTGACAGAGTGAGACTCCGTCTCAAAAAAAAGAAAAAAAAAAAAAAAAAAAAGAACTCACAAATTTATATCGATCATGTTAAATCTAACTAATCAGCTGTCAACATAAAGATTCTAGTAAGTAAAGAACATACAAATAAGTTGAAAGGCTTCCCATATTCATGGATCGGAAGAGTAAACCTGACTAACACATAATACACACATGATCTACAGACTCACAAAAACTGCTACCAAACTGACAACAGCCATCTGTGCAGAAATGGAAAAATTAATCCTAAGACTTTAATGGATTTTTATGTGCCTCAAATAACCATGGTAACATTGAAAAAGAATTGTGTTGGAGGAAGCACATTCATGAGACTGAAATCTACAAAAAACAGAGAAATTCAGACAGCATGCTTCTAGTGTGGGGGCACACATAAGTATCACAGATATAGAATAGAGAGCCCAGAATTAAATGCACACACAGAGTCAGCTGATCTTCAACAAAGATGCCAAGAATACACAATGGGGAAAGGAAAGCCTCTTCCACAAATGATGGTAAAACTGCATATTCTCATTCAAATGAAGAAATGGAATGCTGACAGTGTGCTCAAGGTTCTGCTTCTTCCTGCATTTCCAACACACTGGAGCTTTTGCAGTGAGCCCAGAGTGAATTTTCATTCTGTCCTCCATGCCCAGGGAGATGGCTTGATACCAGAGATAAACAGCAAGGACAGACAAAGGAATGTGTGGTCATGAAACTTAACAGTTCGTAAGGTGAGGATCAATTTCTCCTAAGCATTTGGGCCCACTGCAGAATAATTTTATATCCAGGATGAAGTAACTGCCTGTGGTAGAACTGTGTCCCAAACCACAGGCTCTGAGATTTTGTAGTGGCAGAGACAGAAAAGAGCAGGTATTCTCAGAAAAACCATCTTTAAATAATAAAGCAAGAAGAGGTGATCGAAAACAGGATACGCAAAAGCCCATGAACATAACACTTCCCACCATGATGACATTAAACTTTGAAAAGAACAAACATGGCTTATATTTACTATTTTTTTTTCTCTTTCTACACCCTACCTCAGCCTCCCAAGCAGCAGGCATAACATGAAGGTTCCTGGAAATGCTGTATTATTAGACCCCACCTGAAATCTTCTTACCTACCTGGAAAGGCATCCTCTTCCCTGATGAGATTCTCCAGAATCCACTCTTCAGAACCACCAACATCAGGATAAGTCAGTGAGAGCTGCACTCACTTCTCCTACTCCAGGTGAAGACACACTGGCTCACACAAAACCTCCTGGTTGGTCCTCTGGGTTCACACACATTTCTACAGCCCCTCTACTCACAGCTATACACTTGCAAAATCATTTGCTCTCACCAGATCCCCAATAGTTTTTAACAGGAACCCAGATTAAGGTTTCTGTATATTAAAGCCAACAAGTTTGTTTCTCAGAAAGTGAGTTAATTCAAGGTACGTACCCTGGATGGGTGATGGTAAAATCTGCAACGAGAGAAAAGAAGATGCTATGAGGATCAGATCAATTCTGCTACACCCCTTACACAGACCTGTTAGTTTCTTCATGACTTCAGAAAACTAGTTGTAAAACAGTGGTTGAGTCCATGTCAAAGACAAAGCATTCTAGCATAGAGGACACGTGTGGAAAACACAAGAGCTTTTCCCACAGAATTTTTTTGAAGTTGATTTAGATTGGTAAATTAGTACAATGCGTAATTCAAAGAGGAAAACTGGTGTGGAGGAAAATGCCTCTGCATTACAGTTGATGATGGATGCTGTCATTTACAAACATCCTAGCGTGTCATGTAT
>NW_012098333.1:100530-102646 GCF_000951045.1 Mandrillus leucophaeus | reverse complement strand
TGGAAAGATAACCATTAAACACCAGAGCAAGAAAAAAATGGTTACAAACACAGCACACAAAGCCCATGGACATAAATTGTCTCATCTCTATCTTATTAAAATACAAAAGGAACATGTCAGACTTCTACACATATTTCCTTTCGTTCTGTCTTCATTGCTCTTTTCCTACATTCCAAAGCAACAGGTGTCACCCAACTGCTCCCAGAGATCCTCCTAGAGTATCATTCTCCACCTGCAGATCTGCCTCACTGCAGCTGCCCTCATGGACGGTGTCCATTGGCCAATTTTTAGAGACAAAAACTCCACAAGAAATTATTCCAGAGAGCAACTCGCCCACCCTCCTACTCCAGGTGAGGCCACACTGGGTTACACAAGATCACTCTGCCCATCCCTCGGTGTTGTCAGACTCTCCCTGGGCTCTGGGGAGTCAGAGGTCTCTAGAAACGCATCGCTCACACTTGCCAACCTTCGAGTGAGAAAGAGGAACTGAAGGAACCACGTTTCAACTTTTTTCTTCCACTGGCCCATTATAGGTCTCACCTCCAATCTCACAGCCCTGAGATTCCCACTTTGATGTGCACGCTTTGAGTTAGAGGAGTTCAATAATCGATCCCTCAGCCAGGCTCACAGCAGATGTGAAAGAGCATTCTGTTGGGCCATTGCACGGTGGCTGTTGTGATGAGGTTCTTTTTTTTTTTTTTTTAATTTTTTGAGACGGAGGATCACTCTTGCTGCCCAGGCTGGAGTACAATAGCATGAACTCGGCTCACTGCAACCTCTGCCTCCCGGGTTCAGGTGAGTCTCCTGCCTCAGTTTCCCAAGTAGCTGGGATTACAGGCACGCACCACCATACACAGCTCATTTTTGCATTTTTAGTAGAGATGGGGTTTCACCATGTTGGCCAGGCTGGTCTCAAACTCCTGACCTCAGGTGATTCACCCGCCCTGGCCTCCCAAAGTGCTGGAATTACAGGTGTGAGCCACCATGCCAGGCCCTGAACTTTTACTTGTAAATACTTAAATGTATTTAAATATAAAGAGGCACATATATGACTGATAACCACACTAGACAGCACAGGAAATCCAGACACGAGGAAGACATGACCCCCTCCCCTGGTGTTTTCTTGTGAAATGGTTTACAGCTGTGCTCCCACCATACATTTATGGTAACTTCCTGGGTATGTGCATAAGGGCCAGTCACTGTGTAGGGCTGGGGATATGACAACAATGAGGACAACGTCCAGGTCCAGAGGGATTCCAGCAGGGGGCGCATGTGCACACAGGGGAAGACCGTGGCCCTGCACACCCTGTCTAGACCGGATCAGAGCAGCAGGAGCCGAGGGGCAGGGGCACCTCACTGTCCTCAGGAGCTCAACCTCATCTCCAGGGACCCTGACTCAGAAGCTGGGGCAGGCTCCAGGGTTGGTGTAGGGCTCAACAGGCTGGACAGGCTGAGAAGGGAACATTTCCACACGTGCGCTAGATCCCAGCCCAGGGCTGACCTAGAACTCACCCCAGGGATGAGTTCACTACAATGCCCATGGGGCCTAACATGTTCTCCCCAGGACTGAGCTCTGGGGTAAGGACTAATGAGGAAGACACAGTCACTGCCCTGGCAGGAAACACCCATAGCCAGGGTTCCTCTATCCACCCTGTGGGAAGATACAACGCAGATAGAGTTTGACACTGAAGATTCCAAACCTTCTATAAAATAAGTGGAAACTGATGTGTTCTGGATTCCACAGAAGAGTTGCAAGGATGAGCTGGACTCTGGAATCAGTCCTCATCACTTTGCTGAGCTCCTGGTGCACTGGAACTCATGTCCTTCCCCACCTCCCCTGCTACTCAGGAGTGCTGCAGCTACAGGCCCAGTGCTAGGGGGTCTGTCTAGTTGAAACACATGTCAGCCAGGCATGATGGCTCACACCTGTAATCCCACCACTTTGGTAGGCCGAGGTGGGCGCATCTCCTGATATCAGGAGTTCGAGACCAGCCTGGCCAACATGGAGAAACCCCGTCTGTACTACAAATACAAAACTTAGCTGGGCATGGTGTCGTATCCCTGTAATTCCAGCTACTCAGCAGGCTGAGGCAGGAGAATCACTTGAACTTGGGAG
>NW_012098333.1:94581-96450 GCF_000951045.1 Mandrillus leucophaeus | reverse complement strand
CCCACCTGAAATCTTCTTACCTACCTGGAAAGGCATCCTCTTCCCTGATGAGATTCTCCAGAATCCACTCTTCAGAACCACCAACATCAGGATAAGTCAGTGAGAGCTGCACTCACTTCTCCTACTCCAGGTGAAGACACACTGGCTCACACAAAACCTCCTGGTTGGTCCTCTGGGTTCACACACATTTCTACAGCCCCTCTACTCACAGCTATACACTTGCAAAATCATTTGCTCTCACCAGATCCCCAATAGTTTTTAACAGGAACCCAGACTAAGGTTTCTGTATATTAAAGCCAACAAGTTTGTTTCTCAGAAAGTGAGTTAATTCAAGGTACGTACCCTGGATGGGTGATGGTAAAATCTGCAACGAGAGAAAAGAAGATGCTATGAGGATCAGATCAATTCTGCTACACCCCTTACACAGACCTGTTAGTTTCTTCATGACTTCAGAAAACTAGTTGTAAAACAGTGGTTGAGTCCATGTCAAAGACAAAGCATTCTAGCATAGAGGACACGTGTGGAAAACACAAGAGCTTTTCCCACAGAATTTTTTTGAAGTTGATTTAGATTGGTAAATTAGTACAATGCGTAATTCAAAGAGGAAAACTGGTGTGGAGGAAAATGCCTCTGCATTACAGTTGATGATGGATGCTGTCATTTACAAACATCCTAGCGTGTCATGTATTAGATGGGAAGACGATCCCACTGAACTCCACCCCAAGAAGGACTATTGTGTATGTTGTACATAATGTGCCTCATCATATTCTTATATCAACATTAATTGAGAAGGAAAGAAATCAAGTGAAGGAAATAATATATACAGTGGTCCATTTTTAAGGCAAAGTGCCTTGAACATGTTTAGGTCAGCAAAGGACAGAAGAAACACTAGGCTCCTGGTTGGATAGGCAATGCCGGCTTGTTGGCTCCCCGCTTCCACCCCACTTAGTTGTCCTCATTTTAACAAAGAAGTTTAGTCTAAGTTGAAAGTTTACTAGCCTGCAAAATAGCTCTTTGTCTGTTCTTATCAGCCTACCCAGCTACTTAGGTCATAAGTCAAATACTTGAAGAGCCCCTGAGCTGACTAGGATAGCAATGCATTGTGGATTGCTTGTTGAAACTGTGCTGGGTGTGTCTGCCCATCAGATACCCGATCTTGCAAGACCATCATTAAAAGTCTCACTTTCTCTGTTCTGCAGGCCTCTGAGTCCATTCTTTGGGTGTGGATGGGTGAGTTTGTTTCTCACATCAGGAAAGTTGCATTTCCTTAGAAGGCAAAGAAAGGGGATCTTACCTGGGCATCATGATTGTCTTCCTCACTTGGTGGTAGAGATTTTAAACTCAGGCTGTCCTCAGGGGGACCTAAAAGGACACAGAGTTAATGTCAGTGACCTGGTGGTTGGAGACTGTGAGTCCCTCAGGGAGCTTTGCTGGATGCGGCATATGGAGCGTGGGACTGAAGATTCTGAGACCATCTCAGAGAAACAACTATGTTCAAGTAGTGAGCATGAGGGAGTCTCACCAGATACCTCGCATCTTAGTCAGTGCCTGGACCTAGTAAGACTCCTGCATTCCCAAGTCAAAGATTAAGGCTTTGATGTTTGCTGTGACATAGACAAGACAAACTGGTCTTCTGGAAAGATAACCATTAAACACCAGAGCAAGAAAAAAATGGTTACAAACACAGCACACAAAGCCCATGGACATAAATTGTCTCATCTCTATCTTATTAAAATACAAAAGGAACATGTCAGACTTCTACACATATTTCCTTTCGTTCTGTCTTCATTGCTCTTTTCCTACATTCCAAAGCAACAGGTGTCACCCAACTGCTCCCAGAGATCCTCCTAGAGTATCATTCTCCACCTG
>NW_012098333.1:91982-92464 GCF_000951045.1 Mandrillus leucophaeus | reverse complement strand
AGTGTCTCCTCAAGGACCATTCCTCAAGTGGCTTCCAGAAGAGCTGAAAAAGAAAAACTCATCTGTCCCAGCCCCAGGAAGATCAGGCCTGGGGCCTGTCTGTGTCTGTCCTGACTTGTGTCCTGTCTGCTCTGTGTCAGAGAAGTGGGGACCTGATTCCTGTTCTGCCTCCTCACCAATTTCTGCTGGTGTCACTGCCATCATCGCACAGAGATGGAGAAGACAAGAGAAAGCAATGAAACTCCATTCTTGAGGCATTCAGGATGACGTCCACACCATGCTCTCGGCAGACAGGAAGGCCAGGTCCTGCTCACTCCTACTCAGAAGAGGTCTCAGAGATATATGTACTAACCCTGTTAGACATTTCTCCTCCGCTCTTTTCTTTTTTCCTTTTTTTTGAGATGGAGTCTTGCTCAGTCACTCCAGCTGGAGTGCAATGGCTCGATCTCAGCTCACTGCAACCTCCGCCTCTTGGGTTCAAG
>NW_012098333.1:87978-88251 GCF_000951045.1 Mandrillus leucophaeus | reverse complement strand
TACTGAGGCTGGCACAGCACTTGTAGAAGCAGCCTGATCCCAGGCAGATCTGGGGCCTCAGCCCTTACTTTGAAACCACTTCCTAAAGTGGCTGGTCTATGATGTCGGGGACCTGCTGTCTTCTCTGAAAAATAAACAAACACGACAAGCGCCGAGAGGCACAAAAACTGCTGGGATACAGCACAGTCGGAGCTCCTCCTCCTCCTCCTCCTAGCTACCGACTGAGGGCTGCTGGCCCTGGCTGATGCCTATAACCCACAAAGCTTCCTATGT
>NW_012098333.1:85336-87928 GCF_000951045.1 Mandrillus leucophaeus | reverse complement strand
ACACTGCTGGACAGTGGATGAACCTGGAATACAAAGGCTCATTCACTGTCCAGCACTAGAGTTTAAATAGAGTTTAAATTTTGTTCCGGAAACATGAGAGTCACTGAACCACACAGAGGTTAGGAGTCTCTATCAGATGTGTTTGCAGTGAGGTCTCTCTGCACAATAGAGAAGGGCTGACAGAAGCAATGGGACCAATTAAGAGATATTATGTTGGGAGGCCAAGGTGGCTGGATCATTTGAGGTCAGGAGTTCGAGACCAGCTTGGCCAACATGGTGAAACCCCATTTCTATTAAAAATACAAAAATTAGCTGGGCGCAATGATAGGCGCCTATAATCCCAGCTACTTGGGAGACTGAGACAGGAGAATCGTTTAAACCTGGTGGGCAGAGTTTGCAATGAGCCGAGATAGTGCCACTGAACTCTAGCCTGGGCAACAGCGTGAAACTCCGTCTCAAAAAAAAAAAAAAAAAAAGATAGTTTTGGACTCTTAAGTATTGCATTGAAATGGAGCTCTCTGGTAGAAAATTGGATAGAAACCCCTGTAGGCTAAATCCATTCTGTGACATCACAACTCATGTTTTAAAAAATACACATACAAAGTCAAATCATTAAGGAAATATCCTAAAATTTACATATTAAAATATAAGAACTTTTTAGTTATTACTTTCTTAGAGCAACTTTGAATTTACAATCGTAGTGAATGAGGTGACATGTAAAATAAAGCTGTTATATAAAAACAACATTTAAATTTTATTGTCATCAGAGCATAGAGAAGACAATTGAAGCCATGGGTATGGCAGGGATTGCTTTAAAAAGCTGTGCCTCATAAGAGGAGTTGGAAAGAAAGGAGACTTGGGGGCCGGGCGCAGTGGCTCATGCCTGTAATCCCAACACTTTGGGAGGCCTAAGTGGGAGGATCACCGGAGGTCCAGAGGAGTTCAAGACCAGCCTGGCCAACATGGCAAAACGCCATCTCTACTAAAAATACAAAAATTAGCTGGGCGTGGTGGTGGACACCTGTAATCCCAGCTATTCGGGAGGCCGAGGCAGGAGAATTGCTTGAACCCAGAAGATGGACATTGCAGTGAGCCGAGATGGTGCCACTGCACTCCAGCCTGGGTGACAGAGCAAGACTCTGTCTAAAAAACAAAATAGAAAAGAAAGAAGACTTGGGGAATAGGGAGGTTTAAGTGGCATTAAGTAAAGCCTGCAAATGTGAGCAGTGAGAGTCAGGGTACCTGAGTGTTCATCAGAAATGGCTGATCGGGTGAGTCTCATCACAATGGAGCTGGCGTCTGCTTCTCATTTCTCTAAAGGCCGTACCCACCACAGTACCTGGTCAACAGGGACTCAATACCTAATACCCCAATGAACACAGTAAAATTCTGCCAGTTCAAAAACATGTCCATACTCACCAACTTCCCTCACGGAGTTTTACTTCTTTCACTTACTGTAATGTTTTGAAGTTCATCCCTCCTATGGCCTGTATCCATAGTTTCTTTTCTTTGTATAACTGAGCAACACTCCACTGTATGCACAGACCACATGGGTCTATCCATTCTCTAGCTGATGGACACTTGGGTTATTTCCAGTTGTTGCCTGTAGTGAATGAGGCTGCTGAGAACATTTATATATACGTCTTTTAAACACATGCTTTCATTTCTTCTAGATAAAACTCCTAGGGCTGGAACTGCTAGGTCAAATAGCTAGTTTATGCTTAGCTTCTTTTTTTGCCTTTCTTATTCATAGAAAATATTATACTGATACATAATATTGGACATTTCTATGAGGCGCATGTGCTGTTTGGTTCCGTGCATCCAACATGTCATCATCAAGTCAGGATATTTGGGGTATGGCCTTGAGTATTTATCATTTATATGTGTTATGTGTATTTGAAGTTATCTCTTGTAGCTATTTTGAAATATACAATACATTATTGCTAACCATAGTCACCCTACTCTGCTATCCAACATTAGAACACACTCCTTGCATCTAACTGTGTGTATTCATTGACCAACCTCTCTGCATTCCCTTCTTATACCTGGAGGAGAGAGGAAGGAGGGAAAGGAGCTGTGGGTGGCTGAATTAGGCCCAGGGATGGCTGTGTCCCAGTCCCGGGACCTGTCCATGTGCTGTGTTGTGTGGCCACAGGGACTTTATAAATGAGAGGATGTGAAGGCGCCTGAGGTGGAAGATGAATCTGGGTTATCTGGGTGGGTCCAAGGTGGGGTCTTTATAAGGGAAAGAAGGAGGCAGGAGGGAGGGAGGGAGGGGGAGAGAGAGAGAGAGAGAGAAGTGGGAGAGAGATTTGAAGATGCTGAGCTCCGGCTTTGAAGTTGGAGGAAGGTGCCAGGACCCCAGGGCATCCTCTAGAAGCTGGAAAAATCCTGGAAATGGATTCTCCACAGAGCCCGCAGAAGGAGCCTGGCCCGGCTGGCACCCTGATTTTAGCACTCTGGGATTTATTTTGGACGTCTGACTCCAGACCAGGGAATCAATGTGTGATGTTTTAAGCCTCTAAATTAGGGGTCATTTGTGACAGCAGCAGCCACAGGAAAGTCAAACAGGAGCCATGGGAGAGACTCCCT
>NW_012098333.1:80437-83451 GCF_000951045.1 Mandrillus leucophaeus | reverse complement strand
TGCTGTCTTCTCTAAAAAATAAATGAACACAACAAGCGCCGAGAGGCACAAAAACTGCTGGGATACAGCACAGTCGGAGCTCCTCCTCCTCCTCCTCCTAGCTACCGACTGAGGGCTGCTGGCCCTGGCTGATGTCTATAACCCACAAAGCTTCCTATGTCACCTGGTTACCAGGAAACAGCCAGGTCAGGCTAGTGACTCACAATGTCCAGCCCGACAGCCCCACCCAAGGCTTCACAATGCCCATCCCTGCTGCTGCCCATCTTGTGGCCACCCTGCCCCTCTGTGCTGACTGCACTACTCAGGCTTTTATTCACCCTGGGCTGCCTGAGCTTTCCAGTCCTGAGAAAAGTGCAGGGTGGTTATTATTGGAAGTCACCCTAGGCGAGAAACTCAATAGAAAACCCTGGTACAGCCAGGAGCGGTGGCTCACACCTGTAATCCTAGCACTTTGGGAGGCTGAGGGGGGTGGATCACCCGAGGTCAGGAATTCGAGACCAGCCTGGCCAACATGGTGAAATCCCACCTCTACTAAAAATACAAAACATTAGCTCAGCGTGGTGGCGGGCACCTGCTATCCTAGCTACACAGGAGGCTGAGGCAGGATAACTGCTTGAATCCAGGAAGCAGAGGTTGCACAGTGAGCCAAGATTGCACCATTGCACTCCAGCCTGGGTGACAAGGGTGTCTCAGAAAAAAAAAAAAAAAGAAAAAAAAAGAAAACCTCAGTTACTAAAGTCATTTCCACCAGCATTTCTGTTTTTCAGAGTCTGACAGCTTTCATTTGCTCACCAAATGTAGTTATACACAAATTTTTGACTGCTTTTCTAACTAAATGCTTCTCTTCCGTCCTACAAGTGTTAGTTCTTGTCTGCAACTTGACCATAGCTACCCCCAGGGCCCTGGTCCCACTCTCAATAGAGAGTCATGGCTGTGTATCCTGAATGACAGCCTGGGACACATCACACTTTCCCCTCCTGGTCTATAAAATAGGGACTGAACACATCCTTCCCAGCTCTATAATGCTAGGACCTACCAACTCCCTTTTCTCCCTCTGTTTCTTCTTTCCATGGCAGGGGTATTCAGATATTTCTTTTATTTACTTATTTATTATCTTTTGAGATGGAGTGTCACTCTGTCGACCAGGCTAGAGTGCAGTGGAACGATCTCGGCTCACTGCAACCTCCACCTCCAAGATTCAAGCGATTCTCCAGCACCAGCCTCCCGAGTATCTGGGACTACAGGCACACGCCATCACATTTGGCTAATTTTTGTATTTTTAGTAGGGACGAGAGTTTCACCATGTTGGTTAGGCTGGTCTTGAACGCCTGACCTCAGGTGATCTGCCTGTCTCGGCCTCCCAAAGTGCTGGGATTACAGGCGTGAGCCATCACGCCCGGCCTCAGATATTTCTTTCACTAACAAATCACAAAGCAATAGTTTCTTATACAAAATTGAGAACCCCACAGTGCGGTACCATTGGCCTCACAGGATAAAGATGAAGAGTCAACATCTGGCAAGCATTATGTGCCTGACAGTGTTGCAACTGTGGCATACTCATTTAACCCTCAAAAACAGTCCCATTGTACACATTTTACAGCATAAATCTAGATGGAAAAATCAAGTAACTTCCCCAAGGTCCCATGACTGCTCAGTGAGTTCAGGCAGATGAGCAAACAAAGGCTTAGAGTTCAGTTGTCTGAGGCTACACTGCTGGACAGTGGATGAACCTGGAATACAAAGGCTCATTCACTGTCCAGCACCAGAGTTGAAGTAGAGTTTAAATTTTGTTCCGGAAACATGAGAGTCACTGAACCACACAGAGGTTAGGAGTCTCTATCAGATGTGTTTGCAGTGAGGTCTCTCTGCACAATAGAGAAGGGCTGACAGAAGCAATGGGACCAATTAAGAGATATTATGTTGGGAGGCCAAGGTGGCTGGATCATTTGAGGTCAGGAGTTCGAGACCAGCTTGGCCAACATGGTGAAACCCCATTTCTATTAAAAATACAAAAATTAGCTGGGCGCAATGATAGGCGCCTATAATCCCAGCTACTTGGGAGACTGAGACAGGAGAATCGTTTAAACCTGGTGGGCAGAGTTTGCAATGAGCCGAGATAGTGCCACTGAACTCTAGCCTGGGCAACAGCGTGAAACTCCGTCTCAAAAAAAAAAAAAAAAAAAGATAGTTTTGGACTCTTAAGTATTGCATTGAAATGGAGCTCTCTGGTAGAAAATTGGATAGAAACCCCTGTAGGCTAAATCCATTCTGTGACATCACAACTCATGTTTTAAAAAATACACATACAAAGTCAAATCATTAAGGAAATATCCTAAAATTTACATATTAAAATATAAGAACTTTTTAGTTATTACTTTCTTAGAGCAACTTTGAATTTACAATCGTAGTGAATGAGGTGACATGTAAAATAAAGCTGTTATATAAAAACAACATTTAAATTTTATTGTCATCAGAGCATAGAGAAGACAATTGAAGCCATGGGTATGGCAGGGATTGCTTTAAAAAGCTGTGCCTCATAAGAGGAGTTGGAAAGAAAGGAGACTTGGGGGCCGGGCGCAGTGGCTCATGCCTGTAATCCCAACACTTTGGGAGGCCTAAGTGGGAGGATCACCGGAGGTCCAGAGGAGTTCAAGACCAGCCTGGCCAACATGGCAAAACGCCATCTCTACTAAAAATACAAAAATAAGCCAGGTGTGGTGGTGGGCACCTGCAATCCCAGCAATTCAGGAGGCTGAGGCAGGAGAATTGCTTGAACCCAGAAGATGGACATTGCAGTGAGCCGAGATGGTGCCACTGCACTCCAGCCTGGGTGACAGAGCAAGACTCTGTCTAAAAAACAAAATAGAAAAGAAAGAAGACTTGGGGAATAGGGAGGTTTAAGTGGCATTAAGTAAAGCCTGCAAATGTGAGCAGTGAGAGTCAGGGTACCTGAGTGTTCATCAGAAATGGCTGATCGGGTGAGTCTCATCACAATGGAGCTGGCGTCTGCTTCT
>NW_012098333.1:72245-75872 GCF_000951045.1 Mandrillus leucophaeus | reverse complement strand
CACACCTTCTTCTCAGAGAGCAGCTGGAGCCCCAGACCCAGGGAGCCTCCCAGAGAAATTCCCAACACAGGACCTGGTTTTCCACCTGAGGCTCAGGATCCAATGGAGAAGTGTTTCCCAAAAATGATGCTTCCTCCAAAGATGGCCAGTGACTTTCTGTGCCAAGCGTCTGAGAAAATCTCCATGTCCTAGAGCTGCCAGGCAGTTACCTGTGCGTATGTCAGAGCCCAAATCCCATCAACAGTGAGGCCTTGGGTAAAACACATCCCCACTTTTAATTATGATGAGCTGCCTGGCCTCAGCACTGAGAACACCAACTTCTCTACAGCAAAGACTTGTTTAATCTCTTAGAAATGATGGAGCACACCAGCCTGAACAACTGGTGAAACGCTGTCTGTAATAAAAATACAAAAATTAGCCAGGCATTGTGGCATGCACCTGTAATCCCAGCTACTCAGGAGGCGGAGGCAGGAGAACCAGTTGAACCTGGGAGGCGGAGGTTATGGTGAGCCGAGATTGTGCCATTGCACTCCAGCCTAGGCAATGGAGCAAGACTCCGTTTAAAAAAAAAAGAAAGAATGGAGCATCAATTACCCTTCTTGCACTGGTTCCTGGGGGACTCAGAGCCTATCTTTTGCAAGTGTCCTGAGCCTCTTGCAGGCCTTTCATGTGTTTCCTTCCCGGCTTCCTCCTATTTTGCTCACACCTCTGAACTTGCTGTCAGGTGAAAAATCAAGGTGGGCCCAAAACTTAAGAGCTCATGAATTTGGTGGTGTGGGAGTGTCCTGGACAGTCCAACCCTCGGGGGTGGGGAGTTGGGCAGAGAGGAAGGAGGGCATTCCAGGGGACGGGGCCAGAAGCAGAGGGACTCCAGGTCCAGAGTAGGATTTCCAGGCTGAGGAAAGACAGGCTGTGGGTGGGTAGAGGGTCCAGACCAGGACAGGGACAGAGGGTGTATCTAGGACAGAGGGTGTATCAGCCACAAATAGCTCCCTCCAGAAAACAGGCAGCGAGTTGGGGGTTGAGCTGTAAGGAGGAAGGGGAGGTGGGAGAGAATGGAGGGACCGGTGTTCAGTGAGCCGACTCCTCCTATCCTGGCCTATTTCGCAAGGGTCACCCCGGGAGACTGTGATCCTCCCCTCCAGGTTACTTTCCCACTGGTGCCAGGATTCCCCCAATGCCACACTGAGAGCCCAGGAGAAGCATCAAATCATATGAGAGATATGAAGAGAGGGAACAGGATTTCTGGTTGACAAAGAGGATATTTATTGAGGGTTTACTGGGTACATGGAGAAGGGCTGGATGGCTTGGGATGCAGAGAGACCCCTCCCCTGGGATCCTGCAGCTCCAGGCCCCTGTGGATGGGGTGAGGGTTGGGAACCTACGAACATTCTGCAGGGGTCACTGTCTTCTCCATGGTGCTCCATG
This sequence comes from Mandrillus leucophaeus, assembly GCF_000951045.1. NCBI lineage: Eukaryota > Metazoa > Chordata > Mammalia > Primates > Cercopithecidae > Mandrillus > Mandrillus leucophaeus. Next base: position 74,444 of record NW_012098333.1, on the reverse strand, counting down.
TGTGACCTGGCAGCTGTAGCTTCTACGGGACCTCCAATGCTCGGGAGTCAGGCTCAGGTAGCTGCTGGCTGCGTACTTCTTGCTGTTTGGAGGGCGTGGTCATCTCCATGCCCTGCGTGATGGGGGTACCATCTGCCTTCCAGGTCACCGTCAAGATTCCCGGATAGAAGTCACTCTTGTGACACACCAGCGTGGCCTTGTTGGCTTGGAGCTCCTCAAAGGATGGCGGGAACAGAGTGACCGAGGGGGTGGCCTTGGGCTGACCTGCATGGACAGAGGAAGGACAGAGAGACGGCAGAGGGAGAGTGGGGTGTTGTGGAGTGCCTCTCTCTGTCTAAAGTCTCTGGGAGGGTTCATGGTGTGGCCGTCTGGTCCACCCAGGGCCTCTCCTTCCCTGTTCATTCCCTCCTTTCCACTGGAGCCCTCTGGAGAGCAGACAGCCCTGCACCTTCCTAGGGGCCTTCCCAAGTCACCTTTCCCAGGCGTCCTGGCCCAGTCATTTCCTCTGCAGCCTCGGTTTCCCCATGTCCAGGGCAGGCTGTGCTCCCTCCTTCCCGGTTTCTGGAGTCTGAGTTTGGAATCTAAGCGTCTCCCCCACAGCACACAAAACCGTCCTGGCAGGGTGTAGGGAGGCCCAAGCCTGGCATGGCCTGGAGCTTCCTGTCCCCGGGAACACCAGGCTATGTCCCAACCTGGCCCACTCAGCTCTCCTGGTGAAGCAGGGGCTCCACTCAGACAAACCCTGGGGCTCTGCCGTCGCCCCTGTCCCCACCAGCCCGACCACAGGACTCTTCACATTGGCTGGGTTCTTGGGGCTGCTCCCCCTGACTTCGGGGCACCGCAGCCCCCATGCCCACCCCGGCAGCCTCTGATGCCCCTGGACTTCACCTGGTGGCCATGGAGTTCTCTGTACCCCTGTTTCCTCCCCGCTAGTCACCTTCTAAGGTGCCCTTCCTCAAATGAAGGCGGGAGGTCGACCCGTGAAGAGAGACCGGGCCCCAGCGGTGACGGGGCTCCAGGGACAGACACATCTCTGCCCTAAGAGACCCTCTCCCTTCTTGTGACTGTCCTGGGAGAGCTGGGATCTTCGACCTCACCCAGTCTCACCCATCTCTGTGTCCCCATGTCCTCACGACCCAGCATAGGCCACAGAGCTGCAGCCTGGACCCAGAACCCTCTCTGTGCCCTCCACTGGGACTCCCCTTGGGGTAACCCCTGTGTCCCCAGGCCCCCAGGTAGCCCTCCTAGGCTGGATGGGCCTCAGCCTAGACCCTGGGGTCCCAGTGACTGTCTCTAAGGCTACTGCAGGGTCCCTCATCAGAACCGGCCTCTGTCCTTCACTCAGACTTGTGCCCTGGGAGAGGGGAGGAGCCCTGACCCTGCCCAATTCCAACACAGGCCCCAGGACCAGGCTCTGTCCCGCTGCTGAAACCTGAAGGCGGCTGCTCCCACTGTGGGAGCCCTTTCTGCCAGTTACCCTGAGACCAGCCCGCTTCCCCCAGACCCCATGGAGAAAGGTTCCATGCTTAAGGCTTGGAGGGCAGAGGGGAAGAAGCCCCAGAAAAAGAAAACAGATTTTTCCAGACGGGAGAGGGTGGGACAGGCTGGGAAAGGTTGTGAGAGCCACGTACCTAAAACAGTGAGCTGGGTCCCGTGTTAGCCAGGATGGTCTCGATCTCCTGACCTCGTGATCCGCCCGTCTCAGCCTCTCAAAGTGCTGGGATTACAGGCTTGAGCCACCGTGCCCGGCCTTGCATATTTAATAGAGGCGGGGTTTCACTGTGTTAGCCAGGATGGTCTCGATCTCCTGGCCTTGTGGTCCCCCCGCCTTGGCCTCCCACTGTGCTGGGATTACAGGCTGAGCCTCCGCGCCCAGCTGTACTACTTTGAATAGGTCTTAATAGGTTTTGATTGTTAATTATTTGTAAATTAATTTCAAAAAGCTTCTACAACATGGATGAAACTTGAAGACATTATACTTAGTGAAATAAGCCAGACACAAAAGGACAAATGTCATTTGAATCCACTTTTATGAGGTACCTAGAATTGGCAAATTCACACAGACAAAAAGTAGAAGAGGTTATCAGGGCGAGGGGGAAGGAAGAATGGGGGACTGTAGTTAGTGGGTTTAGAGTTTCTGTTTGGGAAGATGGAAGAGATGGGGTCCCACAATGTTGCCCAGCTCATCTGGAACTCCTG
>NW_012098333.1:70501-72050 GCF_000951045.1 Mandrillus leucophaeus | reverse complement strand
CATCTTATTTTGGGTTGCACTTGACATCTTGACATATGGAATACTTGTCAGTTAGGCTTACAACAGCCTTAGAGTGATCATGTGGGTAACCTTGATGAGAGATATGATCGTTAAATTCTAACCAAAATGTAGCATGCAAACATAACACAAATACTTACATGTGATAAATCCTGCATGAAAGAGAGGATAACGGTGCCCACCTCTGATAATCTGTCTCAAATCAAGGCAGTAAAATTCCTGCAGAGAAAAAAAACAGAAGTGTGTCTGCCAGCTGCTGGCCTGTGTTAGAGAGGGCTCTTTCTAGGGGCACCAGAGGGAATGGAGTGTAATTCAAACTGGAAGCCTTTTAAAGCCAGAGCTAGCTCACCTATTGACGCTATACCTTTTAACTCTACTCAACTGCAGTAGTCAGGACTCTTGTTGCAAGTGACAGAAACCCAACTCAAACTAGCTTAAGCCTAAAGACAGGTTTATGGACTGTCTCATGGAATTCATAAACAAGATAGTTCTATCTCTCAGAACTCACTGGCCTTAAGAACTGGAGTCAGAGACTCAAACACCACTCTGTCTCTCTGAGATTTGTCCTTATTTCTCAGCAATTCCAATCCTCTAGTTCACATAATCTGAAGCATGGTTACAGGGAGCTTCTAAATTTTGTATTTTGCAGAGAGCCTGGTTCAACTGTCTTTTAGTCTCCGTTCCAAATATCTGTGTAAGGACATTTATTGGATCAGCCTGGGACAGGTGCCTTCCCCTGAATCAATCAGCACTGGACATAGGACAAGTTCACATGATAATCTGGCAACCTGGAAAAACGAAGAAAGAAGCAGAAACAGCCTTTAGAAGGCAAGTAATGCCAAACCGACATTGCCATGGGTGTTCTCTCAATCAACAACCCTACCCACCTCTTGGCCTCCCAAAGTGTTGGGATTACAGGCGTGAGCCACCGTGCCTGACTGGGTTTTGTTCTTTCTTAATTTTTTTTTTCCCAGAGACGGGTCTAACTATGTTGCCCACACTGGAATGCAGTGGTGTAAACATAGTGCACTACAGCCTTGAACTCTTGGGCTCAAATAATCTTCCTGCCTCAGCCTCCTGGATAGCTGGGGCTACAGGTGTGTATCATCATGCCCAGCTAATTTTTTAAAATTTTATTTTAACTTTTTCTGCAGAAACAAGCTCCTGCCATGTTGCCTGGACTGTTCTCCAATTCTTGACCTCAAGTGATCCTCCCACTTTGGCCTCCCAGTGTTGGGATTACAGGTATAAGCCACTGTTCGAAGGCTTTTATCACATCTTGAAGTCAGTAAGAAATGGATCATCTCATCTGGCTGGGCGCGGTGGCTCATGCCTGTAATCCCAGCACTTTGGGAGGATGAGGCGGGCAGATCATGAGGTCAGAAGATCGAGATCATCCTGGCTAACACGGTGAAACCCTGTCTCTACTAAAAACATAAAAAATTAGCCAGGCATGGTGGTGGGCACCTGTAGTCCCAGCTACTCGGGAGGCTGAGGCAGGAGAATGGCGTGAACCTGGGAGGCGGAGCTT
>NW_012098333.1:60429-70451 GCF_000951045.1 Mandrillus leucophaeus | reverse complement strand
GGCGTGAACCTGGGAGGCGGAGCTTGCAGTGAGCCGAGATCGCACCACTGCACTCCAGCCTGGGTGACAGAGCGAGACTCCATCTCAAAACAAACAAACAAAACAAACCAAAAAACAAAAAAAAGGAAAGAAACAACAAAACCCTAGCAGAATGCTGCCCATAGCTAGTCTTCACTCAGGAATGCCCATTTGGCCACACAGTAGCTCTCAGGAAAAAAACATTAATTAGTTCACCGATAGAGCAAGGAAACTCACTCATTAGCTTTAGGTCTGTTTTAGTGCAGATGGCGTAATTGTATAAAATATCATGGAGTTATTCAAGAAGCATTCACTGAGAATGTATTCTGTTCATGTTCCACCCTACTCCTTCTACCTTGGTCTTCAGCATCCTGGTTTTCCAGTATCCTTGGGCACTACGCTTTTTTTGTTTTTTGAGACAGAGTCTCACTCTGTCTCTGAGGCTGGAGTGCAGTGGTGCCATCGCAGCTCACAGCTCACTGCACCCTCCGCCTCCCGGATTCAAGTGATTCTCAAGTTTCAGCCTCCTGAGTAGCTGGGATTACAAGCACATGCCAACACGCCCATCTAATTTTTGCATTCTTAGTAGACATGAGGTTTCACCATGGTGAAACCAGCTAGGCTGGTCTCAAACTCCTGGCCCTAAGTGATCCGTCCACCACTGCCTCCCAAAGTCCTGGGATTACAGGCATGAGCCACTGCACACAGCCTGCTGTGCTCGCTTTAAATATGGAAATACTGGTATTTTTGTTGGTGTAATACTATTGTTTTGGCCTGAGTCTGAAATCTGAATTATTTTGTATTGAGACTATTCATGGAGTTTTTTGATTCACTAAAATTCCAAATTGAACAAGGATACATTTAATTAATTTAAAAATAATTTTTCCAGGCCGGGTGCAGTGGCTCACACCTGTAATCCCAGCACTTTGGGAGACCAAGGCAGGTGAATCATTTGAGGTCTGAAGTTCAAGACCAACCTGGCCAACGTGGCAAAAGCCAGTCTCTACTAAAAATACAAAAATTACCCAAGTGTGGTGGGGCACGACTGTAATTCCAGTTACTCGGAAGGCTGAAGTGGGAGAATCACTTGAACTCAGGTGGGCCAACACCTTCCAAACTAATATTCAGAAAAGCTTAACCTGTCTAACTTGCTTCCTCTTTCTTCCGTTAGCTACCCAGGAACATTTTATTATAGTATATAACAATAATATAATAATAATAATTATTATTATATTATTATTATTTCACACTTCTATACTTTACTATCTCCAAGAGTCAGAAGATAACACCAACAAAGCAAAGCATCTGATGCAAAAATATTATTTTTTTTTTGAGATGGAGTGGAGTCTCCCTCTGTCACCCAGGCAGGAGTGCAGTGGCACAAACTCGACTCACTGCAACCTCTGCCTCCCGGGTTCAAGCGATTCTCAGCTTCCCTGAGTAGCTGAAGTGATGCGCCTGCCACCACACTCAGTCAATTTTTGTATTTTTAGTAGAGACGGGTTTTCGCCATGTTGGCCAGGCTGATTACGAACTCCTGACCTCAGGTGATCCACCTGCCTCAGCCTCACAAAGGACTGGGATTACAGACATGAGCCACCGTGCCTAGCTACTGATGCAAAAATAATATTCTTAACACTGGTTCAAAGACTTTTTGAAGAAGCAGATAATGAGCATGACAGAATCAAAACTGATTTGGGGAATTGATTAAAATCTCTATCTAGGTCAGGCATGATGGCTCACACCTGTAATCCCAGCACTTTGAGAGGGCAAGACAGGTGGATCACTTGAGGTCAGCAGTTCGAGACCAGCCCAGCAAACATGGTGAAATCCCATCTCTACTAAAAATACAAAAATTCGCTGGGCGTGTTGGTGTGCACCTGTAATCCCAGCTACTCAGGAGGCTGAGTCACGAGGATCACTTGAGCCCAGGTGGAGGAGGTTGCAGTGAGCCACGATCACACCTGCACTCTAGCCTGGGCAACCCTGCCTAAAAAAAAAAAAAAAAAAAAAAATCCCAACTCATACATTATGAAACTGAAAGATCAAAAGAAAGCAGAACGATTTTTTTGGAGCAAAACACACTGCTTGCTGTCAATAAAAAGATTACAGTCCTAACCTTTCCCCCAAGAATTCTGTCAGATAATCTCAAAGTTATCAGAATGAAATGGGATTATTTAAAGATGAAGGACTTAAAGAAAATTATTTGGCCAGGCACGGTGACTCACACTTGTAATCCCAGCACTTTGGGAGGCTGAGGCTGGTGGATCACCTGAGGTCAGGAGTTCAAGACCAGCCTGGCCAACATGAAGAAATCCTGTCTCCACTAAACATACAAAAATTAGCCGGGCATGGTGGCGGGTGCCTGTAATCCCAGCTACTCCAGAGGCTGAGGCAAGAGAATCGCTTGAACCCAGGAGGCGGAGGGTGTGCGCCTGTAATCCCAGTTACTGGGGAGGCTGAGGCATGAGAATTGCTTGACGGAGGTTGCAGTCAACTGAGATCTCACCACTGCACTCCAGCCTGGGTGACAGAATAAGACTCTGCCTCAAAAAAAAAAAAAAAAAAAAAAAAATTTATTCAGTGCTATTTTATCTTAAGTGTTTTATGATTAAACGTCTATAATTGTCTACTGCACTGTTTATTATTTTTATTTTATTAAACTTTAGGTTCATGAGGTACATGTGCAGGTGTGTTCCATGAGTACACTGCAAAATGCTAAGGTTTGGGCTTCTATTGAACTCATCACCCAAACACTGACCATAGTACCCAATAAGTAGTTTTTCAACCCTTTTCCCTCCTTCCCTCCCCACATGTGGAGTTCCCAGTGTCTGTTATTTCCATCTTTATGTCCATTTGAACCCATTGTTTAGCTATTTATTTATTTATTTTTTGAGGCAGTCTCGCTCCTTCACCCTGGCTGGAATGCAGTGGCTGCATCTCAGCTCACTGCAACCTCCCCCTCCCCGGGTTCAAGAGATTGTCCTGCCTCAGCCTTGAGTAGCTGCGATTACAGGCATGCACCAACACACCAGGTGAACTTTTGCAATTTTAGTAGAAATGGGGTTTCACCATGTTGGCCAGGTTGGTACCGAACTCCTGGCCTCAACTGATCCACCTGCTCTACCCTCCCAAAGTGCTGGGATTATAGGCATGAGCCACTGCACCTGGCCTATTTTTAAATACTTTTTGTGGAGGTGGGGGAGTGGGACAGGGTCTCACTCTGTCACCCAGGCTGGGGTGCAATGGCTCAATCATGCTTCCCTGCAGCCTCAAATTCCTGAGCTCAAGTGATCCTCCCACCTCAGCCTCCCGAGCAGCTGGGGCTACAAGCACGCACCACCATGCCCAGCTAATTTTTCTATTTTTTGTGGAGACAGGGTCTTGCTATGTTGCCTAGGCTGGTCTCAAACTACTGAGCTCAAGCAATCTACCCACCTTGGCTTCCCAAAGTGCTGGGATTATAGGCATAAACCACTGTCCCTGGCCTAATAATGTAGAATCTTACTGAATGCTTCATAATATGATTTTAAAAGTTTGTATTTGAGGCCGGGCGCGGTGGCTCAAGCCTGTAATCCCAGCACTTTGGGAGGCCAAGATGGGCGGATCACGAGGTCAGGAGATCGAGACTATCCTGGCTAACACGGTGAAATCCCGTCTCTACTAAGAAATACAAAAAATAGCCAGGCGAGGTGGCGGGCGCCTGTAGTCCCAGCTACTCGGGAGGCTGAGGCCGGAGAATGGCGTGAACCCGGGAGGCGGAGCTTGCAGTGAGCTGAGATCCCGCCACTGCACTCCAGCCTGGGCTACAGAGCGAGACTCCGTCTCAAAAAAAAAAAAAAAAAAAATTTTGTATTTGAAATGTATTTAAATATGTAGTTTGATCTTTTGAAAAAGATATGAATTCCTAACAGATTACAAAATACTAGTTGTGCCCAGGAGGTGGAGGTTGCAATGAGCAGAGATTGCACCACTGCACTCCAGCCTGGGTGACAGAGCAAAACTCCAACTCAAAAAAAAAACCAGTTGTGTTAGGGTGCAAACCAGAGAAGCAGAACCAGTAGGATACACAGATCCAGACATAGATAAACATATAGGGACACACATCTGCATAGATTTATAAAAGGTTGTCTTCTGGCCAGGCACAGTGGCTCACGCCTGTAATCCCCGCACTTTGGGAGGCCGAGGCAGGCAGATCACCTGAGGTCAGGAGTTTGAGACCAGCCTGGCCAACACGACGAAACTCTGTCTCTACTAAAAATACAAAAATTAGCCAGGCGTGGTGGTGCATGCCTGTAGTTCCAGCAAATCGGGAGGCTGAGGCAGAATTGCTTGAACCCAGGAGGCGGAGGTTACAGTGAGCCAAGATTGTGCCACTGCACTCCAGCCTTGGTGACAAAACTAGACTCCGTCTCAAACAAACAAAAAAGCTATATACAGACATACATCTAGATAGATAGATAGATTGGTAAAAGCTTGGCTTCTGCATTTGTGAGGTTGGCTAAGCAAGCCCAGAGCCCGCAGGACTGGCCGTCAGGAAACGACAATCACCAGCGGGCTGGAGCCGCACAGGCAAGGCCAAAGCTTGCTCTTCACAGGCACTCAGGAAGAAAGATCCAGAGGGAAGGGAGCACAATTGTGGACTCGGCTGCTATTTGAAGTCTGTGCTCCAGGAAGTCCTAAGCCCTCTCTTTTTTTAAAAAACATAAACTTTTTGGCTGGGTGTGGTGGCACGTGCTGTAGTCTCAGCTGCTCAGGAGGTTGGGGCAGGAGAACTGCTTGAGCTCAGGAGTTAGAATCTAGCCTGAGCAGCATAACAAGACTTGGGTTCTAAAAAGTATTTAAAAAATAGTCCGGCCATGGTGGCTTACGCTTGTAGTCCCAGCACGTTGGGAGGCCAAGGCGGGTGGACTGCTTGAAGCCAAGAGTTCAAGACCAGCCTGGCCAACACGGTGAAACCCTATCTCTACTAAAAATACAAAAATCAGCCAGGCGCGGTGGTGCATACCTGTAATCCCAGCTGCTCGGGAGGCTGAGGTGGAAGAATTGCTTGAACCTGGGAGGCAGAGGTTGCAGTGAGCCAAGATCACACTGCTGCATTCCAGCCTGGGTGACAGAGCAAGACCCTGTCTCAAAAAAATAAATACAAAAGATTTTAAAAATAAAACACTTTTAATTTCTTAATTATTTTTTCTTTAGCAGCACATTGAGAAGTTGAGTACACTTTTTAAAACAGTTTTAGAATTACAGACAAATTGCCAAGACAGCAGAGAGTTCACACATACCCTTGTATCTGGCTTCCTTCTTATGAACATCTTAAATTAGTATGGTAAATTGCTACAGGTAAAAACCTGGCTGGGCATGGTACCTCACACCTATGATCCCAGCACTTTGGGAAGCCAAAGTGGGAGGATTACTTGAGTCTTGGAATTCAAGACTAGCCTGGGAAATACAGTGAAACCTTGTTTCAGTTTAAAAAAAAATTTAAGGCCGGGCGCGGTGGCTCACACCTATAATCCCAGCACTTTGGGAGGCCAAGGCGGGCAGATGACCTGAGGTCGCGAGTTAGAGACCAGCCTGACCAACATGGAGAAACGTCATCTCTATTAAAAATACAAATTAGCCAGACATGGTGGCGCACGCCTGTAATCCTAGCTACTCGGGAGGCTAATGCAGAAGAATCGCTTGAAACCAGGAGGCAGAGGCTGCGGTGAGCTGAGATCTTACCACTGCACTCCACCCTGGCCAAGAAGAGCAAAACTCCGTCTCAAAAAAAAAATTTCTAACGAAAAAATTTTTGGAGAGATGGGGTCTTGCCCTGTTGACCAGGCTGGAGCACAGTGGCACAGTCACAGCTCACTGCAGCCTCAAACTCCTGGGCTCAAGCAATTCTCCCTCCTCAACCTCCCTAGCAGCTTGGACTGTAAGTGCATACCACCATGCTGACTAACCAAAAGAAAAAAAAAAAATCTTAGAGAGATGTAGTCTCACTATGTTGCCCAGGCTAGTCTCACACTCCTGACCTCAGGATCTTCCCACTTTAGCCTCCCAAAGTACTAGGATGTGAGCCACCATCCCCGGCCCCAATAAACCAATACCGATACATTATTATACATTATTATCAACTAAGGTTCATCTTTACTATTCTTTACTATTTCCCCTAATGTCCTTTTCCTGTCCCAAGATCTCATCCAACAGACCATACTATGTTTAGTTTTTAAGTCTCCTCAGGATTGCTGGAGTGCAGTGACTCCATCTTAGCTCATTGCAACTTCCGACCTCTGAGTTCAAGCGATCCTCCTGCCTCAGCCTCCCAAGTTGCTGGGATTACAGGCTCCTGCCACCATGCCCGGCTAATTTGTTTGTTTTTTGAGAGGGAGTCTCCCTGTCGCCCAGGCTGGAGTGTAGTGGGGCAATCTTGGCTCACTGCAACCTCCGCTTCCTGGGTTCAAACGATTCTCCTGCCTCAGCCTCCTAAGTAGCTGGGATTACAGGTGTGTGCCACCACACGCTGGTTTTATTTTTTTTGAGACGGAGTTTGAGATGGGGTTTCACCACGTTGGCCAGGCTGGTCTCGAACTCCTGGCCTCAGGTCATCCACCCACCTCAGCCTCCCAAAGTGCTGGGATTACAGGTGTGAGCCACCTGCCCAGCTTGGCTAGTTTTTTGTTTTTTTTAATGCAGTAGCTGGGGTCTTGCTATGTTGCCCAGGCCTCCCAAAGTGCTAGGATTACAGGCGTGAGCCACCGCTCCTGGCCTAGGAGGTCACTGTGATACCCTGTTTGAAGGGGATGGGGCCCGGACAGGGCAGAGGCTGTGATGGGAGGCCCCTCTTCCCTTCCCATCTATGACTCTCACTGCCCTTACCCAGTTTTCTATGCTTCCAGTTTAAGTTTTAAATTTTATTTTTTTAGAGACAAAGTCTCAGTCTGTTGTCCAGGCTGGAATACAGTGGTGTGATCATAGCTCACTGCAGACTCCATTCCTAGGCGCAAGTGATCCTCTTGCCTCAACCTTACAAGCAACTGAGATGATGTGCATGGGCCACCACGCTGTGCTAGTTATTTATTAATTGGGTAGAGACAGGGACTCCTTCGGTTGCCCAGACTCGTCTCAAACTCCTGGTCTAAAGCATCCTCGCACCTTGCCCTTCCAAAGTGCTGGGATTACAGGCGACCCCGCTCTGCCTCCCCAGTCCCTGACCATCCCCACAGGCCAGCCCCAAAGAGCCTAGCAACGAGGGAGCCAGGCTAGGACAGGAAACACGCAGCAACCTCCTCTCGCGCCCATTTTTTTGGGGGCAGGCGTGGGAGGACTTAGGCCTGCTGTGTATGCAGTAATGCCTGCACCTGATCTGCCAGTCGATGCTGGAGTGTCCAGTGCCATCCAGGGCACCATACTACTCCACGCTGTGCCTGTAGTTCCACACACAGCTCATGTTGCCTGAGAACAGGAGGCTGAAGACAGGAAGGGGTGGGCCAGGGCCCCAGGCCACCCTGGGCTCCAGGAACCCAGGCTCACCTCCTAGGAGATGGCATGGGGAAGGGGGTGGCCTGCCCAATGGTCTGCAGCTCCTGCAGTGACAGCTGGTTGAGGGCAAACCCCTTGGTCTCGGCTATGAACATGGCTTTCCCTGGAGGCCTCATGGGCCCTGTGGAAAGGCATCTGAGTGCCGGGCAGGAAAGTGGCACTGAGGCAGCATCGTCCATGCCCTGATCTTCCTCCAGGGCCTGCGCCCCTGGCTTTTTTTTGTTGTTTGATACAAAGTCTCGTTCTGTTGCCCAGGCTGGAGGGCAGTGGCGTGAACTCACCTCACTGCAACCTCCACCTCCCTGACGGAGAGGAGGAGCAGGGGCTCAGGTGGAGGCTCAGGCAACGTCTGCCTGTGACACTGGGACCCTGCAGGCCTGGGTCACCCCTGGAAAAAGTGTCGTCCTGCAGCACTCCACCCGAATGAGGGATCCAGTGATCTTCCAGGAGAAATCAGTCTTAAGAGAAAAAGAGGCCAGATGTGGGGCCGTGTGAACCAAGGACTGGGTCTGAGCTGTGGGGCCTCAGGGGTGAGGCTTTGCCAGGAACACCCGAAGCCTGAGCCTCTGTCACTCAGCATCTCCAAGTGGCGGCCGGAACAGGGGAGGAGGCCCGTGTTGGGTATGACTTGGCCATGGGAGGTTTCGTCTGAGGACCCCAGAAATAGCTGGGGCTCGTTTAAGGGCTGCTCCTAGCAGCTGAGATGCCCTGCTCCTCATTCAAGTAGAGAGGGCAGAGGCAGAGGTGCTGTGAGTGATGGTCCTGTTCTCTTACTGTTTTTTGTTTTTAGAGACAGGGTCTCATTCTCGATCATAGCTCACTGCCGCCTCGATCTCCTGGGCTCAAGAGATCCTCCTGCCTAAGCCTCCTGAGTAGCTGGGACTACAGGGATATGCCACCATGTCCAGCTAATTTTTAATTTTTTGTAAAAATAGGGTCTTGCTATATTGCCCAGGGTGGTCTGAAACTCCTGGGTTCAAGCAATCCTCCTGCTTTGGCCTTCCAAAGGGCTGGGATTACAAATGTGAACCACCACACCTGGCCTGTTTTTTGTTGTTTTTGAGATGGCGTTTCACTCTTGTTGCCAAGGCTGAAGTGCAAGGGTGCGATCTTGACTCACTGCAACTTCCATCTCCCAGGTTCAAGATTCTCCCGCCTCAGCCTCCCAAGTAGCTGGGATTACAGGCATCCGCCACCACACCCAGCTAGTTTTTGTATAGTAGAGACAGGGTTTCACTATCTGTCGACCAGGCTGGTCTCGAACCCTGAGCTCACGTGATCCACCTACCTCGGCCTCCCAAAGTGCTGGGATTGCAGGCGTGAGCCACTGCGCTCGGCCTAGACTGTTGTTGAAGCCTGTTTTCCTCTTCTCGTTCCTCACTTCATTTCTTTTCTTTTACAACCTCCCCCAATCATTGCTCTGCCCATCCGAAGGCTGTGCCTGGCACTGGACTGAACAGAACCCTCTAGCCTCAAGCTCCAAACCCACGCTCTCCAACAGCCAGGCTTTCATATGGGAAGCTTCAAAGTCTTGTGACAGCCTGGCTGAACCTCTCCAGCCTGGGCGCCCCCTCCAATTCCTGCCCGTGAAAACAGACATCTCCTCAGGCCACCTCCCAAAGAAGCCTGTCCAGAAGCCTCAGGCACCCGCTCCTGGAAGGCTGTACTCTTCACCTTCCCAACAAAGGGCCTGTCCGCCCAGTCCTGCTGAGCACACTCCTGTGCCCCTGGGCCCTGAACTGTCCGTTGCTCAGGCTGGGATGACATCTCAGAGCCTTCCGCCTGCTGCAGACTTGGCTCAGCTTAAAGCACTGCATGAAATTGGGGTGTGGCATCTGCCTCAAGAAGCATTTCTACAAACTCTGTTGCCTCTACCGCAAAAAACTCCACCTCTGAACGCTGAATGAGAACTGCATGATTGTAAGGAAGAAAAGGGGGTGGGCATTGCGGCTCACACCTATAATCCCAGCACTTCGGGAGGCTGAGGCAGGCGGATCACTGAAGGCCAGGAGTTCGAGGCCAGCTTGGCCAACATGGTGAAATTCCGTCTCTACCGAAAATATAAAAATTAGCTGGGCACAGTTGGTTAGCCTATAATCCCAGCACTCTGGGAGGCCGAGGCAGGCACCTGAGGTCAGGACTCTAAGACCAGCCTGGCCAACATGGTGAAACCCTGTCTTTACTTAAAAAAATGCAAGTTGGCTGGCCACGGTAGCTCACACCTGTAATCCCAGCACTTTGGAAGATCGAGGTGGGCACATCACAAGGTCAAGAGATGGGGACCATCCTGGCCAACATGGTGAAACCCCACCTCTACTAGAAATTAGTCAGGCGTGGTGGCACGCATCTGTAATCCCAGCTACTTGGGAGGCTGAGGCAGGAAAATCGCTTGAACCTGGGAGGTTAAGGTTGCAGTGAGCTGAGATCACGCCACTGCACTCCAGCCTGGGGAACACAGCAAGACTTCCTTAAAA
>NW_012098333.1:54165-60353 GCF_000951045.1 Mandrillus leucophaeus | reverse complement strand
GGCACACATCTATAATCCCAGCTACTTGGGAGGCTGAGGTAGAAAGGTCACCTGAGCCTGGGAAGTCGAGGCTGCAGTGAACCAAGATCATGCCACTGTACTCCAGCCTGGGCAACCGGAGTGGACCCCGTTTCAAAAACAAAACAGGCCAAGTGCATACACTCATGCGTGCCTGTAATCCCAGCTACTCAGGAGGTTGAGGCAGAAGAATCACTTGAACCCAGGAGGCCAAGGGTGTAGTGAGCCAAGATCTCACCACTGCACTCCAGCCTGGGCGACACAGCAAAACTCCGTCGCAAAAACGTAGAAAAATAAAACCACAATTTGGGTAAGTAGATATCTGGTTCCCTGAACTGTCCGGGTATGGACGGCCCTCCCATTGGATTGGGATGGGACGCTGATCTCGGATAGCACACCCATGGGTGGATAGTCCACCCATCTGCCACCTGCCAGGGTCTCCTTCCTGATCCAGCCCAGGGCATGCCAGGGGCACTCACTTGATGTAGTAGCCAGCAGATTCTAGGTAGGATGCAGGCTCCTGGCCAGACCACATCACCACGGCAGGGTGATTCTTGTCTCTGTGCACCAGTTCTTCCATCACCCACATGTAGTGATGTACAGACACGTTGTTGAAGAGCTGCCGGGGGCCAGGAGGGAAGGGATGGAGGCACGGTGTGGCCCATGGGCTGGCCAGGCAGAGCAGACGCACAGCAGGGACTCATGGCAGCACCAGGCCCACAGCGGGACACTCATCAATAACCACAATTCCATATCAGTCACACATCTGCAGCATCTCTGCGTAGGGATAGTGGCTGGTGCAGAAGGTGTTGGTGCCAAGCCAGCGAAGCAGGTTGAAGTCCTTCACCAGCAGCAGACAGTCGAAGTCCTTCCCTCGGATCTAGAGGACAGCAGAGCCTAGTGATCCCTGTCCCTGTCACAGCTGCACTTCCTCCAATGGCAGGACTCTGGAGAGCCACCCTATGAGCCCCCTCTCCAGCCCAAGCACCAGCTCTGCAGCGGGGTGGTTTGGAGCCATTTGCCTCATTGCCCTGGGCTGCCCTCAGCAATGGGACACAGGGAAGGCGAAAATGGAAGGTGACCAGCAGCAGCCCCCACGAGGACCCAGGAGCCCCAATGCACGCCTGCATCCTCATGCTTGTTGACACTGTGGAAATAGAAAGGTTTCCCATTGATGAGGAACTGGCTCTCGGTGACAGCCACAGTGCGGATCGCCACAGGGAGTGTGTAGAAGTCAGAAAAAGGCCCCAGTGATGTCTGTGCAGTCAGCCACACCTACGACAGCCAAAGCGCCAGGTGTGAGCACCCCGACAGCCTGAGCCCCATCTGGCCTGGCCTGGCCTGGCCTGCAGCAGGAAGACCCCCAGTGCACCCCAGCAGCCGCCTCGGGGCCTGCAAGCAGAGAAGCAGCAATCAGAGGCTCTGCACCCCAGCAGCCGCCTCGGGGCCTGCAAGCAGAGAAGCAGCAATCAGAGGCTCTGCCTCTGGCTGACCTTGGGACCTGCCCTTCAAAACTGGGCCTTCTCCTTGACCAGACGAGGTGGCTCATGCCTGGAATCCCCACGCTTTGGGAGGCTAAGGCAGGAGGATCACTTGAGACCAGGAGTTCAAGACCAGCCTGCGCAACAGAATGAGACCCCAACTCTATAAAAAAGATTTTGTTCTGAGACAATCTCACTCTGTCGCCCAGGATGAAGTGCAGTGGCGTGATCTCAACTCACCGCAGCCTCTGCCTCCCAGGTGCAAGCAATTCTCCTGCCTCAGCCTCCCGAGTAGCTGGGATTACAGATGCCCAGCAAATTTGCATATTTTAGTAGAGACAGTGTTTCACCATGTTGGCCAGGCGGGTCTTGAGCTCCTGGCCTCAAGTGATCTGCCCGCTTCAGCCTCCCAAAGGGCTGGGATTACAGATGTGAGCCACCATGCCCGGTCTACAGATAAAATTGTTTTAATTAGCCAGGCATGGTAGCATGTGCCTATAGTCCCAGCAACTCAGGAAGCCAAAGTAGGAAGACTGCTGCTGCCTGGGAGCTCAAGGCTGCAGTGAGCTGTGATCAGGCCAGCGTACTACAACCTAGGTGACAGAGACCATCTCAAAAAAAAAAAAAAAAAAAAAAAAAAAACCTTTGGGCCCCCCACCAAAGGTGGGAAACATCAGAGAGCTCAGAGGACCGCGCCTGCCCGTTCACCTGTCCTGGGCTCCTGCTGAAGCCAGGGCTGCCAGAGGGGGCAAAAGACCTCCCTTAAACAAGTCCTGAACCATCATTACCTCCCACGAGTACAGGTAGGCGGGGTGTTCGTGCATCAGGTCTGGCCACCAGAGGCTGGCACCTGGCACCTTCAGCTGGCCCTGGGTCCCAGCCCCGTTGGCCACGACTTCTGCATCCAAATGTTTTCTGCATCCAAAAGACGCACTTCCAACTCGAACTGGTTACTGCACTTGATGGAGATCTGGTAATTCACCAGCCCTGGAGGAGGCAAGAGAGACCAGGACTTAGGGAGGGACACGACTTGGGTCACACAAATGGGAATGCCCCACAGCGGCCACTCCCAGGCAGCCATTTGCTTCTGTTGCGCTTTTTTTTTTTTTTTTTTTTTTGAGACAGAGTCTCACTCTGTCACCCAGGCTGGACTGTAGTGCCGTGATCTCGGCTCACTGCAACCTCTACCTCTGGAGTTCAGTTGATTCTCCTGCCTCAGTCTCCTGAGTACCTGGGATTATAGACATGCACAACCATGCCTGGTGAATTTTTGTATTTTTAGTAGAGACAGGTTTTGCCATGTTGGCCAGGCTGGTCTCGAACTCCTGACCCTACATGATCCACCTACCTCAGCCTCCCAAGGTGCTGGGATTACAGGCATGAGCCACTGCGCCTGGCGTGTTTTTTTTAATTTAAAAAAACTTTTTTTGGGCCGGGTGTGGTAGCTCACGCCTATAATCCCAGTACTTTGGGAGGCCGAGAGGGGTGGATCACCTGAGGTCAGGAGTTCAAGACCAGCCTGGTCATCATGGTGAAACTCTATCTCTATTAAAAATACAAAAATTAGCCGGGCGTGGTGGCACATGCCTGTAATCCCAGCTACTTGGGAGGCTGAGGCAGGAGAAAAGCTTGCACCTCAGAGGTGGAGGTTGCAGTGAGCCAAGATCGTGCCATTGCACCACTCCATCCTGGGTGACAAGACCAAGATTTTGTCTCCAAAAAAAAAAAAAATCTTTTTTTTGGCCAGGCACAGTGGTCACACCTGTAATCCCAACACACCAACACAGGGGAGGCTGAGGTGGGAGGATCACTTGAGTCCAGTAGTTCAAGACCAGCCTGGGTAACATAGGGAAACCACATCTTCCCTAAAAATAACAAAAATTAGCTGGGCATGGTGGTGCTTGCCTGCAATCCCAGCAGCCCCAGGTACTTGGGAGGCTGAAGTGCGAGGACTGCTTGAGCCAGGAGACTGCTTGAGCCAGGACTGCTTGAGCCACAAAGTCAGAAACAGAGGATGTAGGCTGGGCACGGTGGTTCACACCTGCAGTGAGCTATGATCTTGAGGCAGAGTAGGTAGTCAAGGAAGCAACCGTGTCCTTCAGACGTGCCAACCACGGCACTGAGACGTGTGATGTGTGAACAAGCATGTACAGCTACAGCCCATGTGCACCCAGAGGATGACCCAGAACGTGCTTAGAGTAACACCTCTTCCCAGCTCCTTAGGAATTCATCATGGAAGCCTCCTAGAAAGGGAGTTTTCCCACTAATAACCAGCGCTCTCATCCTTACAAGCAGCCTGCCCTGAATTCTCTCTTTCAGGGTGAACCACGTATTTCGCATTTCACTATGTTTTTTGAGATGGGGTCTCGCTCTGTCATCCAGGCTGTCTCAGACTCCCGAGTATCTGGGATTATATAATTGAGTGTTGCAATCTCAGCTCACTGCAACCTCCACCTCCCGGGTTCAAGCAGTTCTCCCATCGCAGCCTCCCTAGTAGCTGGGATTACAGGCACACGCCACCACACCCAGTTAATGCCGTCCAGGCTGGTTTGAACTCCTGAGCGCAAGTGATCCACCCGCCTCGGCCTCCCAAAATGCTGGGATTACAGGCATGAGCCTCTGTGCCCGGGCTATTCTTCACTTAACTTGCAAAATACTTTTCCCTTTACAATAAATTGCTCTCTGCTGCATCATCTTTGCTGTGTGATTCTCATTTAAATTCTTTTTTATTTTAATTATTTATTCTTTTTGAGACAGGGTCTTACTATGTTGCCCAGGCTGGTCTTGAACTTTTGAGCTCAAGTGATCCACCCACCTTGGCCTCCCAAAGTGCTGGGATGACAGGCATTAGCCGCCACACCCAGCCTAAATTCTTTGAAACTTACAACTGTGGCCCCACAACAGCTGTCAATCATCACACCACTGCCATCCAGCCTGGGCGACAGTGCAAGGCCTCCTCTCACAAAAGAAAAAAGATATATTAAAAAAAAAAATTTTTTTTTTAATTTTTCTTAAACAAAGGGTATCCCAGCCATGCACAGTGGCTCACACCTGTAATCCTTGCACTTTGGGAGGCCGAGGCGGGTGGATCATCTGAGGTCAGGAGTTCAAGACCAACCAGGCCAACATGGTGAAACCCCATCTCTACTAAAAAACATAAAAATATTAGCTGGATGTAGTGGAAGGTGCCTGTAATCCCAGCTACTTGGGAAGCTGAGGCAGGAGAATCACTTGAACTTGGGAGGCGGAGGTTGCAGCGAGCCCAAGATTGCACTAGTGTTCTCCAGTCTGGGCTCCTACAGAGTGAGACTCCAGCTCAAAAACAAATAAAAAAAGACAGGGTCTCCCTCTGTTGCCCAGACCAGAGTGCAGTGACGCGGTCACAGCTCACTGCACCCTTGACCTCCCAGGCTCAACTGATTCTCCTGCCTCAGCAGCTGGGACTACCGGCACGTATCACTATGCCTGGCTAATTTTTAAATTTTTTGTGCTGATGGTCTTGCTATGTTGCCCAGCCTGGTCTTGGAACTCTTGGCCTGAAGTGATCCTCCTACCAAGTCCTCCTTACAAAGAGCTGGGATGACAGGCGTGAGCCACTGCACCCGGCCCCCCGAAGCTGCCTGTTCCTTGAGCACGATGTGTAGCAATGGGAGCTAGAGTGAGAGCAGCACCGTGGGGAAGGGACAGGACTGCCACCCTGAGCTGTGTGACGTTAGACCAAACCCCTCTTCTCCAAGTGAGATCAGCCACATGAGTGATCTCGGGAGCCCGTGCCCGCTCAGACAGCCTGGATTTTAGCTTCATAGGTGGTTGGGAACCTGTGAAGGTTTAGAGATGCTGGGAGAACCTTTTTCCTGGGAGAGTTTTCCAAATAGGGAACAAACAGAGCCACTCGGGGCCCCGCTGAGGGAGGATCCTACCAGAAGCTCTCATCACTGTCTCGCTCCACACGGGTGGTGACGATGATGTCATCGATGTAGGTAGTTGGTGTCGTGTACAGAAGCACAGACCGCTGCAGTCCCGCGTAGTTGAAGAAGTCAAAGTCTGTGTTCTGGACAAAGTTACCCTTGGGATACCTAGGGCGGAGGACTGTGGTTCGCTGGGCCCTTGCCATGGGTCTTTTGCCCTCAGTTCACTTGCCACCCCAGATCAGGGCCTCATCTCTGTGTAGGCCACCCTGTCCCTGGCAGGAAGACCACAGGGTGGGGTGGGAAGGTGGGTGCGTGCAGTGGAGGCAGGATGGTACCCACTTAGACGTGCCGGTCACGTACGGATGGTCCCTGGTGGCAGGGTGGGGGGCTGAGCGTGCTGTTGATGGCGACAGTGACGCAGAGGCGGGGCAAGGGCCCCACCGGGAACAGGCTGCTGATGTTGGTCTCGAAGGGGAGGTAGCCCCTTTCATGCTCTAGCGTGTCAACCCCATTCACCCACTGCAGACATAGGAGATATGCATGGGGCGGGGGCAGGTCGGGGCATGAGGAGGGGCTCTGCTATCAGGCACTCCCTCACATAACCTGCAGCATGGGGCTCAGGGCCCTGCCAGCCAGACGGGAAGAATGACATTCCAATGGGGTAGATCAGGCCACCTATCCCCCTACACAGGGCACAGCCCCCAGGGCAGGGTAAGGCCCCCACCGTCACACCCCAGGAGACAGGCTGTGGGTGGCATCCGAGGGTCCCATGCTGTTC
>NW_012098333.1:49269-53580 GCF_000951045.1 Mandrillus leucophaeus | reverse complement strand
GGGGCCTGCAAGCAGAGAAGCAGCAATCAGAGGCTCTGCACCCCAGCAGCCGCCTCGGGGCCTGCAAGCAGAGAAGCAGCAATCAGAGGCTCTGCCCTTTCCTGGCTGACCCTGAGACCTGCCCTTCAAAATTGGGCCTTCTCCTTGACCAGACGAGGTGGCTCATGCCTAGAATCCCCACGCTTTGGGAGGCTAAGGCAAGAAGATCACTTGAGTCCGGTTCAAGACTAGCCTGGGCAACAGGGTGAGACCCCCAACTCTACAAAAAACATTTTGTTTTGAAACAGTCTCACTCTGTCACCCAGGATGAAGTGCAGTGGCGTGATCTCAACTCACCGCAGCCTCTGCCTCCCAGGTGCAAGTAATTCTCCTGCCTCAGCCTCCCAAGTAGCTGGGATTACAGATGCCCAGCAAATTTTCATATTTTAGTAGAGGCAGAGGTTGAAGTGAGCCAAGATCATGCCACTGTACCACTCCATCCTGGGTGACAGCACAAAACTCTGTCTCAAAATACAAAACAAAAAAAACATGTTTTTGGCCAGGCACAGTGGTCACACCTACAATCCCAACACACCAACACAGGGAGGCTGAGTTGGGAGGATCGCTTGAGTCCAGTAGTTCAAGACCAGCCTGGGTAACATAGGGAAACCACATCTTCCCTAAAAATAACAAAAATTAGCTGGACATGGTGGTGCTTGCCTGCAATCCCAGCAGCCCCAGGTACTTGGGAGGCTGAAGGGGGTGGATTGCTTGAGCCAGGAGTTTGGGGTTGCAGTGAGCTACAATCTTGAGGCAGAGTAGGTAGTCAAGGAACTGACCGTGTCCTTCGGAAGTGCCAACCAAGGCACTGAGACGACGTGTGATGTGTGAACAAGCATGTACAGCTACAACCTATGTGCAGCCAGAAGATGACCCAGAACGTGCTTAGAGTAACACCTCTCCCAGCCCCTTAGGAATTCATCATGGAAGACTCCCAGAAAGGGAGTTTCCCCACTGATAATCAGCGCTCTCTCATCCTTACCAGCAGCCTGCCCTGAATTCTCTCTCAGGGTGAAGCGCATATTTTGTACTTCACTGTGTTTTTTGAGATGGGGTCTCACTGTCTCAGCCTCCCGAGCACCTGGGATTATATAATTGAGTGTTGCTATCTCAGCTCACCGCAACCTCCACCTCCTGGATTCAAGCCATTCTCTCATCTCAACCTCCCTAGTACTGGAATTACAGGCACACGCCACCACACCCACCTAATGCTGTCCAGGCTGGTTTGAACTCCTGAACTCAAGTGATCCACCCACCTCAGCTTCCCAAAGTGCTGGGACTACAGGCATGAGCCACTGTGCCTGGGCTATTCTGCACTTCACTTGCAAAATACTTTTCCCTTTACAATAAATTGCTCTATGCTGCATCACCTTTGCTGTATGATTCTTATTTAAATTCTTTATTTATTTTAATTATTTATTCTTTTTGAAACAGGGTCTCACCATGTTGCCCAGGCTGGTCTCGAACTTTTGAGCTCAAGAGCTCAAGTGATCCGCTCACCGTGGCCTCCCAAAGTGCTGGGATGACAGGCATTAGCCACCACACCCAGCCTAAATTCTTTGAAACTGACAACTGCGGCCCCACAATAGCTATCAATCATTGCACCACTGCCATCCAGCCTGGGCGACAGTACAAGGCCTCCTCTCACAAAAGGAAAAGGATATATTTAAAAAAAAAAAAAAATTAAATTTTTTTTCCTTAAAGACAGGGTATCCCAGTCATGCACGGTGGCTCACACCTGTAATTCTTGCACTTTGGGAGGCCAAGGCAGGCGAGTCATCTGAGGTCAGGAGTTCAAGACCAATCAGGCCTACATGGTGAAACCCCGTCTCAACTTTAAAAAAATACAAAAATTAGCTGGATGCAGTAGAAGGTGCCTGCAATCCCAGCTACCACTTGGGAAGCTGAGGCAGGAGAATCACTTGAACTTGGGAGGCGGAGGTTGCAGTGAGCCCAAGAGTGCACCAGTGTCCTCCAGTCTGGGCTCCTACAGAGTGAGACTCCAGCTCAAAAACAAATACAAATAAAAAAGACAGGGTCTCCCTCTGTTGCCCAGACCAGAGTGCAGTGACGCGGTCACAGCTCACTGCACCCTTCACCTCCCAGGCTCAACTGATTCTCCTGCCTCAGCAGCTGGGACTACCGGCATGTATCACTATGCCTGGCGAATTTTTAAATTTTTTGTGCTGATGGTCTTGCTATGTTGCCCAGCCTGGTCTTGGAACTCTTGGCCTGAAGTGATCCTCCTACCAAGTCCTCCTTACAAAGAGCTGGGATGACAGGCGTGAGCCACTGCACCCGGCCCCCCGAAGCTGCCTGTTCCTTGAGCACGATGTGTAGCAATGGGAGCTAGAGTGAGAGCAGCACCGTGGGGAAGGGACAGGACTGCCACCCTGAGCTGTGTGACGTTAGACCAAACCCCTCTTCTCCAAGTGAGATCAGCCACATGAGTGATCTCGGGAGCCCGTGCCCGCTCAGACAGCCTGGATTTTAGCTTCATAGGTGGTTGGGAACCTGTGAAGGTTTAGAGATGCTGGGAGAACCTTTTTCCTGGGAGAGTTTTCCAAATAGGGAACAAACAGAGCCACTCGGGGCCCCGCTGAGGGAGAATCCTACCTGAAACTCTCATCACTGTCTCGCTCCACACGGGTGGTGACGATGATGTCATTGATGTATGTAGTTGGTGTCGTGTACAGAAGCACAGACCGCTGCAGTCCCGCATAGTTGAAGAAGTCAAAGTCTGTGTTCTGGACAAAGTAACCCTTGGGATACCTAGGGCGGAGGACTGTGGTTCGCTGGGCCCTTGCCATGGGTCTTTTGCCCTCAGTTCACTTGCCTCCCCAGATCAGGGCCTCATCTCTGTGTAGGCCACCCTGTCCCTGGCAGGAAGACCACAGGGTGGGGTGGGAAGGTGGGTGCATGCAGTGGAGGCAGGATGGTACCCACTTAGACGTGTCGGTCACGTATGGATGGTCCCTGGTGGCAGGGTGGGGGGCTGAGCGTGCTGTTGATGGCGACAGTGACGCAGAGGCGGGGCAGGGGCCCCACCGGGAACAGGCTGCTGATGTTGGTCTCGAAGGGGAGGTAGCCCCTTTCATGCTCTAGCGTGTCAACCCCATTCACCCACTGCAGACATAGGAGATATGCATGGGGCGGGGGCAGGTCGGGGCATGAGGAGGGGCTCTGCTATCGGGCACTCCCTCACATAACCTGCAGCATGGGGCTCAGGGCCCTGCCAGCCAGACGGGAAGAATGACATTCCAATGGGGTAGATCAGGCCACCTATCCCCCTACACAGGGCACAGCCCCCAGGGCAGGGTAAGGTCCCCACCGTCACACCCCAGGAGACAGGCTGTGGGTGGCATCCGAGGGTCCGATGCTGTTCAGCAGCTGTGCCCACCCACCCGCCCTACCTGCTCCTGGCCGCACTGACCACGATGGCATAGAAGTGGGCACTGCCAATCCTCAGCACCACTCTTGTGCGCAGGTCCTCGATCCATTGCTCCAGCAGGGTCACCTCCCGTTCATACCACACCCAGCTGACAAAACACCACAGCCGCCAGTCCTGGTTGATGTCGATCAAGATGGAGGGAACCGGTATGTCCAAGGTGGGGCCCGACTGCGAAGAGAAGGGCCGGGCTCAGCTCCTAGGCCCCCAAAGGGATCCGGGACCAGTGTGCTGCACAGCTGTGCCCCCAGGCCTACCACAAGCCCTGACACATGGCGGGGACTCTTGGCGGAAAAGACAGATAACTTGCTGATGACAGGTCCACTGCCAGGACAGTCTGTGCATCTGGGCCAGTGGGGCCCGGAGATCCTCGTTGGAGCGGATGGGACCCAGTATCTCCCGAGACAGGGGAGAACCCAGGGGCACATCCCAGCCTGAGGCAAGAAGGTTCAGACCTGTGACTAAGATGCAAATGACCCACTGCCTGTCACAGGGAGGAAGGCTGGTTAGGGGGATGGGGGAGGGCTTTGCTTAGGACACTGTGAGTGAGGCCCACGCTGGCAGCCAGCCCTCTCCTCTCTTTCTCTTGTACTGAATACCACAAAGTCAGAAACAGAGGATGTAGGCTGGGCACGGTGGTTCACACCTGTAATCCCAGCACTTTGGGAGGCAGAGGCAGGCGGATCACAAGGACAGGAGTTGAAGACCAGCCTGGCCAGTATGGTGAAACCCCATCTCCACTAAAAATACAAAACTTAGTGGCTGTGGTGGCAGGCATCTGTAGTCCCAGCTACTCGGGAGGCTGAGGCAGGAGAATCGCTTGA
>NW_012098333.1:47323-48182 GCF_000951045.1 Mandrillus leucophaeus | reverse complement strand
AGAGCCTCCCGGGCCACAGCCGCCCGCCAGTCCATGCTTCCTGCTCCCCCTCTCGGCCGCCGTGTGCGGGGATCAGAGCGGCGCGGGAGGAGTCATGCGGGAGGGTCGCGTGACGCGCATGAGGTCGTCCGCGCCATCTTTGTTGAGGGCGAGTGCCAAGGCTGGAGAGGCGGGGCGGCGCCAGGCGCTGCCCAGTGGGGCCTGTGACTGGAACCGCCCGCTAGGCCTTTGGGGAAGCGTGACCCCCCCCACCCTCAGAGCCAGCCAAGAAGGGCGTCGTCTGCTCCCCATCCCAGCAGAGGCTGGATGATCCAGGGCGGCAGACCAGGACAGAACCACTGAGATTGGTGGGATCCCCGTTTCTTCAAGGGGCACCTCCACTTGCTTTCCCCAGCAGGCCCCAGCGGAGCCTCTTCCTTGACTGTTGGATGCAGCCTCTTGCAGGGATGCACGTCCTTGGGAGGCGGCTGTAGCCTTGACCCTGGGCCTCTGGGACCCCGACCCTAAGGGGCCAGAGGCTCCCTCTTGGCGTTGAAGACACATGAAGACTCAGAGAGAGAGGCCAAGTTCAGTGGCTCAAGCCTGTAATCCCAGCACTTTGGGACGCTTGAGGTGGGTGGATCACTTGAGGCCAGGAGTTCGAGACCAGCCTGGCCAACATGGCGAAACCCCGTCTCTACTAAAAATACAAAAAAAAAAAAGGACCCGGACATGGTAGCAGACGCCTGTAATCCCAGCTACTCGGGAGGCTGAGGCTGGAGAATCGCTTGAATCTGGGAGGCAAAGGTTGCAATGAGCCAAGGTCACACCAATGCCTTCCAGCCTGGGCAACAGAGCAAGACTCTATCTAAAAAAAAAA
>NW_012098333.1:44470-45893 GCF_000951045.1 Mandrillus leucophaeus | reverse complement strand
TTTTTTTTTTTTTTTTTAAGTAGAGATGAGGTTTCACCATGTTGGTCAGGCTGGACTTGAACTCTTGACTTCGTGACCCACCCACCTTGGCCTCCCAAAGTGCTGGGATTACAGGCGTCAGCCACCATGCCCAGCCGTCACAGAGAATCTTGAGGCAGCTTTCACGAGGCAGCACTGTGGGCTGAAGAGGGTCTGGAAGAGTCCTTCCTAGGAGGAGGGCAGAGATGACTGCATAGGACCACCCCAAACTTCAGCAAAGCGGTGCTGAGACCTGAGCAGCAAAGGTTTCTGTGTCCAACTGGCTAGTTTCTAATGCCTCCTGAACACACTTCTTTCTAGTAAGAATGCTGGCCGGACATGGTGGCTCATGTTTCTAATCCCAGCACTTTGGGAGGCTGATGTGGGCAAATCACCTGAGGTCAGATGTTTGCGACCAGCCTGGCCAACATGACAAAACCCTGTCTCTACAAAAAATGACAAAAATTAGCCAGGTGTAGTGGTGAGTGCCTGTAATCCCAGCTAATTGGGAGGCTGAGGCAGGAGAATTGCATGAACCCATGAGGTGGAGGTTGCAGTGAGCCGAGATTGGGCCATTGCACTCCAGCCTGGGCAACAGAGCAAGACTCTATCTCAAAAAAATAAAAAATAAAAAATGCTAGTGTCAGCCAGGCACAGCGGTTCATGCCTGTAATCCCAGCACTTTGGGAGGCCAAGGCAGGAGGATCACTTGAGCTCAAGAGTTTGAGATCGGCCTGGGCAACATAGTGAGATCCCATCTCTACAAAAAAATTTAAAATTAGCCGGGCACAGTTGTGCACACTTGGAGTCCCAACTACTTGGAAGGCTGAGGCAGAAGGATCGCTTCTACCCAGGAATTCAAGGCTGCAGTGAGCTGTGATCGCACCACTGTACCCCAGCCAGAGCAACAGAGCAAGACCTTGCCTCTATAAAAAAAAAAGGAAAAAAGAAAAACTCAGATTCCAATCCTGGAGTTACTAAATCAGGATCTCAGAACGCAGAAATCTGGTATTTCATAAAAACTTCCCCTGGAGATTCTGATCAGCCAGGTTTGGGCCAGATGAACTCTAAGCTCCCTTAAACCTTTGACATTTTATGAGTCTATTAAATCGAGTGCAACAAATGCTGAGTCCAAACTGAGCAAACAAATCCCATCTCCCTCAGCCCAGCCTCCTTGGATTCAGAAAGCCACACTGCCTGGCAACTAAGCAGAGAGAGAATTGTCATTAACCCAAAGACCATCTCTGAAGACAGACTAGCTGCGGCCAGTGTGGTGGTGCATGCCTGTAACCCCAGCATTTTGGGAGGCCGAGGCAGGAGGATCCCTTGAGCCCAGGAGTTCGAGACCAGTCTGGGCAACATGACAACACCCAGTCTCTATCTTTCTAAGTAAAAAAAAAAAAAA
>NW_012098333.1:33716-42027 GCF_000951045.1 Mandrillus leucophaeus | reverse complement strand
CTGATCCACCCACTGGTGTGGAAGCTGCAGAGGAAGGAGCAGCTCCGGGAGCTCATCCTGGACCCGCTGGCCCCTGCCTGCAGGAGGATGCAGGAGAGGGTCTGGCACCTCCTCCCCATGAGGAAGGTGAGAACAGGAAAAGCACTGGTGATAATCCTGACACTCAGTGGTCACCAAGAGCCTCCTGTGTGCCAGGCATTGTCTCCAAACCTCACATTTAGAAAACTCTCCAGCGAGGCGATGTCCGCCTTCACAGGTGAGGAAACGGAGGCGCAGTGTCTTGTCTCTCACCCCAGGCCACACAGGATCACAGTTTACATCCTGGCCTCAAAACTGGGGGAGCACAAAGACTCAGAGCTTGCTGTGGTTGGGGGGTGTTCCCACACTGGGCCCCTCATTGTGAAGATGGGTCGGTCACCGACCCCCAGAATCCCTGCCTTGGCTGTGGTCATGTCCCCTTGCTGGAGGGGCCCTCTTGCCTTCCCTAAGTCCTGGCTTCTCTTTCTTCTGAGGGTCTCATTAGAGGCCTGGGTGAGTATTTCTCCAAGTGTGGCCCCGAACCAGACCCCGGGTGGTCTGTGGAAATGCATGTTCCCAGGCCCCGTCCCAGCCCCATCATTTTCCTAGGTTTGCACAGAGGTGCCTTTCTGTGGGACTAGGAGAGTGGCTTTCCAGGAGAGAGCTTTCTCTCTGAAACTGCAGCCTCCCCAGCCTTCCCACATCCTCCCGTGTCCACTGTGACCACCATCCTTGCCATCACTTTCTGTGTCATCCACAAGTAGAGCTCCTGAGGACAAGGCTTTGCTCTGTTTGCTGCTCCAGACCCAAAGGCCACAGCAGGGGAGCTTTGGCCCCAAGTTGAGAATTACCTGGCCCAAAAGAGTGCTGAGGTGGGAAACGCAGCTCTTGCCTCAGTGTCTCGCTGCATGAATGTATCAGGGAATCCCTGCAGCAGGGGGACAGGGTGGCACCTCCCCTGAGACTGCAGGCACGAGGGTCAAAAGAGGGCTGGGGTGCGAGGGAGTATGAGGAGGCCCCCACAGGCTGTTAGAAATTCTGTGTTGGTGGCCTGCCGAGAAGTATGTGTCCCTGGACACACAAGCCATCAGCCTGCTCCTGAAGCTGCTACACTCATCCATGGGCAGGGTGTGCCTAAAGGCCCCCAAGGCCCTCACCACACTGCCAGAGGCCCCTGAGGGCTGCAAGGCTGTGCAGGCCCACGTGCATACCTTCCATGTCCTGGAGGAGGACTCTGACAGCAAGGCTTACGAGGGCGAGACTTTATGGCAGGCGACCCAGATCGCCATTGATGTCATTGAGTGGAAACCCTGAGCCCCTCATTGGGTCAGACCTAATCAGCCACCTCCGCACCTGAATCAATGCACTCAGTCTCTTTATTTCAAGTTGGAATGGCACTTTCTGTTCCTGGAGCACAGTCACATCTCTTCTCACTCTCTTGCCAAAGGTGAAATGCCAGGCCCAGAAGCACCAGGTCCTGGATGGTACAGGCCGAACCCAGTGCTGGGGATGGGTGGGAGGTGGCCTTGGTGTTAGTTTTCCTCAGAACGTAGAGAGAACTGAGACCTCCAGGGACAAAGCTGGGGGCCCTGCAGCATGCGCTGGCCTGTCCTTTGGGTCAGCACCCCGGTCAGCTCCTCGGAAGGCCTTCACCCTGGATGAAGAAGAGACAATCCGTTTTCAGTGAGAGCAGGCTCCCAGCTTTGTGCACTGTGACATCATCCCACTAAGCAGCCAACATGCCAGCATCTCCTGGGCTCCCGCCTCTGCAGTCCAGGCTGAGGAGAAATCAGAGATGTGGGAACTCATCAGCCAGGGATGGAGGTGCCTCTGTTACAAGGGGAGGGCCAGGAATACAGCCTATGTTGTGACCTAGAAGTCCTGAGCACCAAATTATTGCCTCCATTCTCCAAGGCCCATTTACCACAACATTATCAGCTTCTGGGATTTAACAAGCTGCTGCCAGGAAAGCTATGGGAGCCAGCCTGGAAGAGGCAACTGGTTGTTCACCTGTGGCCCAAACACACAAGCTGCCACCCCAGACAGCTGAGGCTGGACAAGGGTAGTGGGACAGCTAGTGGCTATAAGCCCACACTGTGGAGGGAGCCTGCTGTGTTGAGACCCCAGCTCTACACTCTGTTTACCTATGGAGCCTGGGGCAAGCTGATTAACTGCTCCGTGCCTCAGTTTTCCTAGCTCTAAAGTGGGGATAGTAATTGTGCCTATCATAAGTGAGTATGACTTTGGCAGTGCCAGGTGCATCATACTGAAAGTAAGTGCCTTGCACATTGTGGGTACCCAAAAAGCCACTTTACAGCCCCTCAGAGGAGATACATCAGCAGGCATCTGAGGGAGCCTGGAGCCCTTCATCCTGCAGGTGCCTGGGGTCCTATGCCCAGGAGAAGCTTCTCCCTTACTCCACAGCAGTCTACAGAGCACCCCCTGACCAGGGGTACGCCTGTTTGTGCAGGTGTCAAGAGGGAGCCCTGGGCTTCTCTGGGCTCTGACCTACCCTGGCAGGACTGTAGAGGGTCCAGAACCCTGCCTTCTCCCAGCCAGGTCCTTCCCTCCCTTTCCCAAACTCACAGCCTCCTCACTGCTCTCTGCCTCAGAATCAGGACTAATCTCACTATATCCTTCATCCCTGTTTGCATCAGGGGCTGCAAGAAGCTCAGCTCACCTCCCTCTCAAGACCCTGAATACTCCTTTTCTTACTCCATCTGCTGAAACCTTTTTTCCAAGCCCTCTGGAGGCCCCAGGGCCTTAGCCACCACCTGGAACATTCTTTCCTTTCTTGCTTGGACTGAAACCTAGTTCTCCTGAGACCTGCTTCCTCACCCTCGGCATCCTCCTATGTGGGGCTGCTTTCCTCCCTCCCTGCCCCTCATGCCCTTACTGGAGTGGAACAGGTCCTTACAGACCATCTCCTGTGCCTGTTTTGAGGAGCCCTCTAGTTCTGAATCCCTGCACGGGCTCTGTGGCCCTGGCCCTCTCCCCTCCCCAGCACCACACCACCAGATTGCTCTTGTAGGGTACGACGTGCTTTCCACTCGTCCTCAGACTTCTTCTTTCTTTAGCCTTGAGCATTTCCCCAGTGGAGCCTCACCACCTCCTGCTCCCTGAGGAAATGAGGCCACTTCTTTGCAATTTTGATTTTTCAGTAACGTGCTATTGTGCTCTTTAAGAGACAGGTACACATCATGGTGTGTTTAAACCTTTAGGGAAGTGGGAGGATACTGGGGGCTGCTGGGTGAGCCCCTCTATGCCATACCAAGTCAGACCAGTGAGGGAAACTGGACTGCTAAGCTGTAGGGCTACCTCCCCCTCCAGGATGCTTTTCACATCTTCCACGATCCCCTCACTGGAGACCTGCCATGGCCCAGACTCATCTTAGGCCTCCATGTGCTACTGGGGTGCCTGCCAATCAGACAATCAGTGGTGCTGTCACTGAACTGCCCGCCCGCGGGGACTCGTGGTCTTTGGTGCATTCCAGGCTCCACCACAGACTCTGCATCCACAGGCAACTGTGGTCCTGGCTGCTCTCTGCCATCAAGTTTCCCTTCCATTTTTACTTATTGCCTAAAGAACTTCATACAAATTTCTATTTAAAACCAGTTTATTGCACAGTCCCACATAGAACACATCAACTATTTTAATTTTTTTCTTCTTTCCTATCACTGTCTAAAAGTACATTTTTTTTTTTTTTTTTACACCATAAGACCCAGTGTGGTTGACTGTATCTAATCTTTCACTATTAGATGGGCAATGTTTTTTTTTTTTTTTTTTTTTGAGATGGAGTCTTGCTCTGGGTGATTCTCTTTGATTCTCTTTGTTCTCAATCCTTGAGAACAACCACATGCTCTATGGAAGCATAATCCCTCAATTGCACTCATACAACCTGTCAGTAACTTTTCACTCCCTGAGCCAAGAGCTTCTGCATTCAAGTTTCAGCAAGACCAATTTCTGACCCATGGAGCAATGGGTAACACCATCCTCACTAAGCTCACATACCCAGCTGTGGAAGCACATTTCATTTTATGGTAAGTCTACTTTGCCACCACAGGCTACTAGCATGTTAGTTTATAGACTAGCCTTTGGTGTTAAAAAGATCCAGCTCTTCGTGTGTCTCATGAGTAATTTACATAGCTGAGACTCACATTCCTCATCTGTATAATGACTATAGCAAAACTAATTCTGTCTCAAAGTAATTGTGACACTTCAAGGAGGCAACATAGAGAAGTGCCCATAGAGTATCTGATACTCAATTTATATCTGTTATTATTTTCATTCTTATAACTTAAGCACCTGCTTATTAACTACAGTCATATGGGGCAGAATGACATTTTGCTCAGTGACAGACCACATGTATGACAGTGCTCCCATAAGATTATAACAAAGCGGAAAATTTCCCTTTGCCTAGTGAAGTCGTAACTGTTGGAATGTCAGCACAATGCATTACTTAGGTGTCTGTGGTGAGGCGGGTGTAAACAAACCTACTGCACTTCAGCGTTAGAGTAAAACAACATTTCTTTTTGGTAACAATGTTAAGTAATATGTTATGCAAATGAAAGACTAACCATAGTGATGGAATTTTTAGAAAGAGATAAAACTAAGAGTCCACGAGGATTTGGAGAAACGGCTACTCACATATGCTGTTAGAGAAGCATGAATTGGTGTCATCATTTAGGAAAAAGTTTGGCATGATTTATGATGATGAAAGATATGCCGCCTTCTAACAGTCTAGTCCACAGAAGTGAGTGCTGGTGTTATTCCAAAACCATTGACAAAAATACTCAAAGCAACATTACTTGAGATAGACACATTATATTAAAAATAACTCTGGCCAGGCACAGTGGCTCATGCCTATAATCCGAGCACTTCGGGAGTTTGAGGTGGGCAGATCACCTGAGGTCAAGAGTTCGTGACCTGCCTAGCCAACATGGTGAAACCCTGTCTCTACCAAAAATACAAAAAATTAGCCAAGTGTCCTGGCAGGCGCCTGTAGACCCAGCTACTGAAGAGGCTGGGGCAGAAGAATGGCGTGAAACTGGGAGGCAGAGCTTGCAGTGAGCCGAGATCACGCCACTGCACTCCAGCCTGGGTGATAGAACGAGACTCCATCTCAAAAAAAAAAAAAAAAAAGAAGAAAAGGAGAAAGAAAAAGTGTACAACTTAAGAGATGAATATCAACTTAGAGAACAAAACTGAAACCAAATTTTTGAAGACAGGAAATAGTGTGATACTATCTTTTGTGGGAAGGAACTCTTGGCATCCCCCAAAATTAGAGAACTGTGGAGAAAGAACCCTCATCTCAGAATCTGTGATTGGGTTGGGAAGTGGAGGCTGGAAATGTGCTCAAGGTTAAACATTCCTCCTCCCTTCAAAAGAGACTGGAGTTTTACCAGTGAGCCCAGAGTGAATATTCAGTCCGCCATCCATCCTGGGAGATCCCTTTAAACCAGGAGTGCACAGTGAGGACAGAAACATGAATGTACACTAACAAGTCCTGAAAGTTCAGAGGGTGATTCTCGATTTCCCCTTGGCACACAGCAGAAGAACTGTCTCTCTAGGTTCCAGGAAATGCCTGTGAGAGAGCTGTGTCCCCCAGATTCCCTTCATCACAGATGACACCCAGTGCTTAAGCCTACACCCCTTGTGCACAATCCCTAGGAGTGCTGACTAATCCAAACCAAAGGCTCTGATGTTCCACAGGCAGAAAAGAGCAGGTGTAATGCCAAGAGACTCTCATGAACGCGGCACCCCCATAGCCCATAGAGACAGTTCTTACCATGATGCCAAGACACTCTGGAAACAACAAGCCAGATCTCACACGTATTTCCATTTTCTTTTGATTTCATACCCCCTCCTTCAGCCCCTCCTCCCAAGCAGCAGGGATAACCTGGAGGCTCCTGGGAACCTTCTCCCATTGGGTTTTTCCTGGCACGTAGTTCCCTACCTGGATGAATCTCCTCATCACTTAGACTCTCCAGCGTCAAGTCTTTAGAAACAAAAACACCAGGATAAGTCATTAGACAGAGTGACTCACCCACTCCTCCCACTTTAGCTGAAGCTGATTGATGGGCTATTCTCCCACCCCCCACGCTGCTTCATACATGATCCCCTCATCTTTCTTCTGGGTTGACAAACCTCCCTACAGCTTCTCAGGCCAGAGTTCTATATTGGCAGATGCACTTTCATGAGAACCCCAAGCCTCTTTCCCAGCAGGAACCCAGAATCGGTTTCTATACACTGAAGCTAGCAAGATTTTCCCCCGGGAAGTGAGTTATTTCATGGTACATACCTCTTTCTTTAAGCCAAGCTTTTATCTGCAATTATATAAAAGAAAACATGAGAATCAGATTCTGCTGTGCGCTTCACACAGATCTGTTATTCTCTGGACAATGATGAAAAACCAGAAGGCAGTACAGTGATTGAACCATAAATCAAAGTCCCCAAACACTAGCACAGAGGATAGCTATAGAAGAACCAGACCTTTATTCACAGAATTTAACTTTAATTTTATATTCAAATGCATATTGCTTAATCCAAGGAGGAAAATTGATATTGTGGAAAATGCCTCAGCATTCCAGTTGATAATGGATGCTGTCATTTAAAAGCACCCTAGTGTAACGTGTATCAGTTGGGAAGACACTTCTACTGAATTCCAGCCCCACAAAGAGAATAGTGTACAGTGTACATAATGTGCACTGCCAGATTTTCATATCAAAATTGAGTAGTAAAGGAATCAGGAAAGCAACATTGCTGTAGAAGATAAAATAGGGGGGTCTTACATAGGCATCATCATCATCATCATCATCATCATCATCATCATCATCTTCATCTTTGCATCGTGGTGTGCATCGTAAGAACAGGCCATCCTCAGGCCAAGCTGGAAGGACACAAAGGGAGGATGAGTGCACTGGTGGTTGGTGACTGTGAGTCACTCAGAGAGCTTTGCTGGATGTGGTGTATGGAGGTGGTTGATTAATAAGCATGGACTGAGTTGATGCTGGGCTATTCCCCTGAGTGGAAGAGGGATGGTAGAGAAGGGGAGCTGGAAACACGAGACATGGAGGCCTTGGCCTTGTACTAGAGGCATCATGCAGTAACACAAAACAGTCAACCCCAAATGGAACTAAAATGCACACTGAGGGTCAATGGAGGGTCAATGGAAGAGTGCCTTCCTCCCTCTCAAATGTTTTGAAACTCTTCGAAACAAACAGCATTTTCTTAACGTATTCATGACCGTGTCAGTACACTAGGACCCAATTATGCTGGTACTACATTTAAGCACCTGTTTTAAAGGATTTATTACTTGATTAAAAGCCTATTTTATTGGTGAAATGGACTCAATTTTACCCAAATTACTCTATTGGTCACACATTCTTTTTCATAGAGGTCATTTAAAAAATTAAGTATTAAAATGTTACAATTAAAAATAGTCATGATTTCCTCTTTGTAAGTCTTCTTCTGGAACCACTTCTACACACCCTTTTGGGCCCCTGTCATCAGGGCCTTCAGCAGCTCCTGTGTCACTCTCCCTAAGGAGATTCCCTAAAAATCAGGCTTCATTCAAACAGGCCAAACTCACACAGCCTGCTCTATGTACACCAGTAAAGCTGAGAGACGTGACTCTGAACACTTTCTGCCATGAGGATAAGTTTAAAGGTTCAAATATACATGATCTACTGAAATGAGGAAATGTATACCAATAGAAATGAACATATTCATGAAAAAATGTCCATGAGTACGGGGATGATTTTGGTTAACTAGCTTATATAAAAATTATTTTTTGGCCAAGCCCTCTGGCTCACATTTGTAATCCCAGCACTTTGGGAGACTGAGGCGGGTGGATGACCTGAGGTCAGGAGTTCACGACCAGCCTGGCCAACATGGTGAAACCCTGTCTCTACTAAAAATACAAATAATTAGCCGGGTGCGGTGGTGAGCGCGAGAACCACTTGAGCCTGGGAGGCAGAGGTTGCAGTGAGCCGAGATCATGCCATTGCACTCCAGCCTGGGCAAGAAGAGTGAAACTCCATCTCTCTCTATATATACATATGTATATTTATTTGATGCCTATTCATTCAGACATACAAGATATTGGTATAAGAAATCAAAAATTTTTATCAGTCATGTTAAATCTAACTTATCAGCTGTCAACATGAAGATCCCAGGAAGTAAAGAAGGTACCAATAAGTGGAAAGGCATCCTGTATTCATGGATAGGAAGACTAAACCTGACTAACACACAATACTACACACATGATCTACAGACTCACAACAATTACTAT
>NW_012098333.1:31546-33596 GCF_000951045.1 Mandrillus leucophaeus | reverse complement strand
AGCCCAGAATTGAATGCACACACATACAGTAAACTGATCTTCAACAAAGGTGTCAAAAATACACAATGGGGAAAGGACAGCCTCTTCAACAAATGATGGTAAAACTGCATATTCTCATTCAAATAAAGACATAGAATGCAGAGAGTGTGCTCAAGGTTGTGCTTCTCTCTCCATTTCCAAGACACTGGAGGCTTTGCAGTGAGCCCAGAGTGCATTTTCATTCTGTCCTTCAAGCCTAGGAAGAGCTCTTGATACCAGAGGTAAGCAGGAAAAACCGACGAATGAGTGTGCTGCCAGGAAATCTTAACAGTTCATAAGGTGAGGATTAATTTCTCCTATGCATCTAGGCACATCACAGAAGAATTCCGTCTCCAGCATTAAGTAACTGCCTGTGACAGAACTCTGTCCTAAACCAAAGGCTTTGAGATTTTGCAGTGGCAGATGTAGAAAAGAGCAGGTGTTCTCAGAAAGATCATCTTTAAATAATAAAGAAGAGGTGATAGAAAACACAGGATACTCAAAAGTCCATAAACATGACACTTCTCACCATGATGACATTAAACTCTGTAAATAACAAACTCAGCTTATATTTACTTTTCCTTTTTCTCTTTCTACACCCTCCCTCAGCCTCCCAAGCAGCAGGTATAACATGAAGGTTCTGGAAATGCTGTTTTATTAGATCCCACCTGAAATCTTCTTACCTACCTGGAAAGGCATCCTCTTCCCTGCTGAGATTCTCCAGAATCCACTCTTTAGAACCACCAACATCAGGATAAGTCAGTGAGAGCTGCACTCACTTCTCCTACTCCAGGTGAAGACACACTGGCTCACACAAAATCTCCTGGTTGGTCCTCTGGGTTCACACACATTTTACAGCCCCTCTGCTCATAGCTATACACTTGCAAAATCATTTGCTCTCACCACACCCCCAATATTTTTAACAGGAACCCAGATTAAGGTTTCTATATATCAAAGTCAGCAAGTTTGTTTCTCGGAAAGTGAGTGAGTTCAAGGTACATACCCTGGACATGTGATGGTGAAATCTGCAATGAGACAAAAGAAGATACTATGAGGATCAGATCAATTCTGCTGCACCCCTTACACAGATCTGTTAGTTGTGAAACTGTGGTTGAGTCAAAGGTCAAAGACCAAACATTAAAGCATAGAGGACAACAGTGGAAAAGACAAGAGCTTTTCCCACAGAATTTCTTTGAGGTTGATTTAGATTGGTAAATGTACAAGGCCTAACCCAAGGAGAAAAACTGCTGTGGAGGAAAATGTCCCCGCTTTACAGTTGATGATGGATGCTGTCCTTCAAAAACATCCTAGTGTGTCATACTTTAGGAGAAAAGAAAGTGCCACTGAACTCCATCCTCTCACAAAGAGAATTGTGTATGTGATACATAATGTGCCCTGTCATATTTTTATATCAAAATTAATTGAGAAGGAAAGAAATTGGGTGAAGGAAATAATGTATACAGTGGTCCACTTTTAACACAAAGTGCCTTGAACCGGTCTAGGTCAGCAAAGGATACAAGAAATAAGATATGCCAGGCTCCTGCTTGGATGGGCAATGCCTGCTTGTTGGACCCCCCTCCTCCCCACTTAGTTGCCCTCACTTGAACCAAAGAAGTTTAGTCTAAGATGAAAGTTTATTAGCCTGCAAAATAGCTCACTTTGTCTGTTCTTATCAGCCTGCCCAGCTACTTATGTCATAAGTCAAATACTTGAAGAGCCCCTGAGCTGACTAGGATGGCAATGCATTGTGGGCTGCAACACAATGTAGTAAGACAACCCTAGAAAAATACCTAAAACCCTTCCCCCAAAATCGGTAGGCAGCACCTGGGAAGATTGTGACTCCATAGTACTCAGCCTACGAGGAACCAGGGAAGGGGCCTGCACACTAGGGGATAAATTGCTTGTGGAAACTGTGCTGGGTGTGTCTGCCCATCAGACACCGGATCTTGCAACACTGTCATTAAAAGTCTCACTTTCAGCCAGGTGGGATGGCTCACGCCTGTAATCCCAGCACTTTGGGAGGCTGAGATGG
>NW_012098333.1:28858-30906 GCF_000951045.1 Mandrillus leucophaeus | reverse complement strand
AGCCCAGAATTGAATGCACACACATACAGTAAACTGATCTTCAACAAAGGTGTCAAAAATACACAATGGGGAAAGGACAGCCTCTTCAACAAATGATGGTAAAACTGCATATTCTCATTCAAATAAAGACATAGAATGCAGAGAGTGTGCTCAAGGTTGTGCTTCTCTCTCCATTTCCAAGACACTGGAGGCTTTGCAGTGAGCCCAGAGTGCATTTTCATTCTGTCCTTCAAGCCTAGGAAGAGCTCTTGATACCAGAGGTAAGCAGGAAAAACCGACGAATGAGTGTGCTGCCAGGAAATCTTAACAGTTCATAAGGTGAGGATTAATTTCTCCTATGCATCTGGGCACATTACAGAAGAATTCCGTCTCCAGCATTAAGTAACTGCCTGTGACAGAACTCTGTCCTAAACCAAAGGCTTTGAGATTTTGCAGTGGCAGAGGTAGAAAAGAGCAGGTGTTCTCAGAAAGATCATCTTTAAATAATAAAGAAGAGGTGATAGAAAACACAGGATACTCAAAAGTCCATAAACATGACACTTCTCACCATGATGACATTAAACTTTAAAAAGAACAAACTTGACTTATATTTACTTTTTCTTATTCTCTTTCTACCCCCTCCTTAACCATGCCAAGCAGCAGGTATAACATGTAGGCTTCTGGAAATGCTGTATTATTAGACCCCACCTGAAATCTTCTTACCTACCTGCAAAGGCATCCTCTTCCCTGCTGAGATTCTCCAGAATCCACTCTTCAGAACCACCAACATCAGGATAAGTCAGTGAGAGCTGCACTCACTTCTCCTACTCCAGGTGAAGACACACTGGCTCACACAAAACCTCCTGGTTGGTCCTCTGGGTTCACACACATTTCTGCAGCCCCTCTGCTCATAGCTATACACTTGCAAAATCATTTGCTCTCACCACACCCCCAATATTTTTAACAGGAACCCAGATTAAGGTTTCTATATATCAAAGCCAGCAAGTTTGTTTCTCGGAAAGTGAGTTAGTTCAAGGTACATACCCTGGACATGTGATGGTGAAATCTGCAATGAGACAAAAGAAGATGCTATGAGGATCAGATCAATTCTGCTGCACCTCTTACACAGATGTTAGTTGTGAAACCGTGGTTGAGTCAAAGGTCAAAGACCAAACATTAAAGCATAGAGGACAACAGTGGAAAAGACAAGAGCTTTTCCCACAGAATTTCTTTGAGGTTGATTTAGGTTGGTAAATGTACAAGGCCTAATCCAAGGAGAAAAACTGCTGTGGAGGAAAATGTCCCTGCTTTACAGTTGATGATGGCAGCTGTCCTTCAAAAACATCCTAGTGTGTCATACTTTAGGAGAAAAGAAAGTGCCACTGAAGTCCATCCTCACAAAGAGAATTGTGTATGTGATACATAATGTGCCCTGTCATATTTTTGTATCAAAATTAATTGAGAAGGAAAGAAATCGGGTGAAGGAAATAATGTATACAGTGGTCCACTTTTAACACAAAGTGCCTTGAACCGGTCTAGGTCAGCAAAGGATACAAGAAATAAGATATGCCAGGCTCCTGCTTGGATGGGCAATGCCTGCTTGTTGGACCCCCCTCCTCCCCACTTAGTTGCCCTCACTTGAACCAAAGAAGTTTAGTCTAAGATGAAAGTTTAGTAGCCTGCAAAATAGCTCACTTTGTCTGTTCTTATCAGCCTGCCCAGCTACTTATGTCATAAGTCAAATACTTGAAGAGCCCCTGAGCTGACTAGGATGGCAATGCATTGTGGGCTGCAACACAATGTAGTAAGACAACTCTAGAAAAATACCTAAAACCCTTCCCCCAAAATCGGTAGGCAACACCTGGGAAGATTGTGACTCCATAGTACTCAGCCTACGAGGAACCAGGGAAGGGGCCTGCACACTAGGGGATAAATTGCTTGTGGAAACTGTGCTGGGTGTGTCTGCCCATCAGACACCGGATCTTGCAACACTGTCATTAAAAGTCTCACTTTCAGCCAGGTGGGATGGCTCACGCCTGTAATCCCAGCACTTTGGGAGGCTGAGATGG
>NW_012098333.1:27252-28478 GCF_000951045.1 Mandrillus leucophaeus | reverse complement strand
AAATGGAACTAAAGCACACACTAAGGTTCAATGGAAGAATGCCTTCCTCCCTCTCGAATGTTTTGAAACTCTTCAAAACAAACAGCATTTTCTTAACATATTCAAGACCATGTAAGTACGCTAGGACCCAGTTATGCTGGTACTACATCTAGCATCAGTTTTAAAGAATTACTTAATTTATTGGTGAAATGGATTCAATTTGATTCAATTTTACCCAAATTACTCTATTCTATTGATCACATATTCTTTTTTTGTTTTCTTGAGACGGAGTCTCGCTCCGTCCCCCAGACTGGAGTGCTGGAGTGTAGAGGTGCGATCTCGGCTCACTGCAAGCTCTGCCTCCTGGGTTCACACCATTCTCCTATCTCAGCCTCCCAAGTAGCTGGGACTACAGGCACCTGCCACCAAGCCTGGTTAATTTTTTTGTATTTTTAGTAGAGATGAGGTTTCATTGTGTTGGCCAGGATGGTCTCCATCTCCTGACCTCGCGATCCACCCACCTTGGCCTCCCAAAGTGCTGGGATTACAGGCGTGAGCCACCGCACTGGGCTGATCACAATTTCTTTTTCATAGAGGTCATTTAAAAAATTAAATATTAAAATGCTACAATTAAAAATAACCATGATTTCCTCTTTGTAAGTCTTCTGGAACCAGGGTGTGTGCACAACCTTTTGGGCCCCTGTGATCAGGGGCTTCAGCAGCTCTGTGTCACTCTCCTCAGGAGAGTCCCTAAAAAGATCAGGCTTCATTCAAACAGGCCAAGCTCACACAGCCTGCGCAACCTACACCAGTGAAGCTGAGAGATGTGACTCTCAACACTTTCTGCCATGAGGATAAGTTTCCAGGTTCAAATATACATGATCTACTGAAATGAGGAAATGTATACCAATACAAATAAACACATTCACGAACAAATGTCCATGAGTACGGGGTGATTTTTGGTTAACTAGCTCTATTCATTCAGACATACAAAATATTGGTATAAGATACCACAAATTTGGCTGGGCACAGTGGCTCATGCCTGTAATCAGAACACTTTGGGAGGCCGAGGTGGGTGGATCACAAGGTCAAGAGATCAAGACCATCCGGCTAACATGGTAAAACCACGTCTCTACTAAAAATACAAACATTAGCTGGATGTGGTGGCACATGCCTGTACTCCCAGCTACTCAGGAGGATAAGGCAGGAGACTCACTTGAACCCGGGAGGCAGAGGTGGCAGTGAGC
>NW_012098333.1:23931-25819 GCF_000951045.1 Mandrillus leucophaeus | reverse complement strand
TCTTCTAAACAAACAGCATTTTCTTAATGTATTCAAGACCCTGTCAGTATATCAGGATCCAATTAAGCTGGTACTACATTTAGCACCTGTTTTAAAGGATTTATTACTTAATTAAAAGCCTATTTTATTGGTGAAATGGACTCAGTTTTACCCAAATTACTCTATTGTATTAATCACACATTGTTTTTCATAGAGAGCATTGAAAAAATAATATTAAAATGCCGCAATTAAAAATAGTCATGATTTCCTCTTTGTAAGTCGTCTTCTGGAATAATGGTGTGTGCACACAACCTTTTGGGCCCCTGCAATCAAGGGCTTCAGCAGCTCCTATGTCACTCTCCCTGAGGAGAGTCCCTAAAGATCAGGCTTCATTCTGACCAAGCTCACGGAACCTGCGCAACCTACACCAGTGCAGCTGAGAGCCGTGACTCTGAACACTTTCTGCCATGAGGATAAGCTTCCAGGCTCAAATATACATGATCTACTGAAATGACGAAATGCATACTAATGAACAAATTCATGAACAAATGTCCATGAGTATGGGGTGATTTTGGTTAACTAGCTTACATAAATTTTTTTTATTTGATGCCTATTCATTCAGACATGCAAAATATTGGTATAAGATATCACAAATTTGGCTGAGCATGGTGGCTCATGCCTGTAATCTCAGCACTTATGGGAGGCTGAACCGGGCAGATCACGAGGTCAAGAGGTTGAGACCATCCCGGCCAACATGGTAAAACCACGTTTCTACTAAAAATACAAAAATTAGCTGGGCATGGTGGCATGTGTCTGTAGTCCCAGGTACTTGGGAGGATAAGGCAGAAGAATCACTTGAACCCAGGAGGCGGAGGTGGCAGTGAGCAGAGATCACATCACTGCACCCCAGTGTGGTGAGAGAGTGAGACTCCGTCTCAAAAAAAAAAAAAAAAAAGAAACCACAAATTTGTATCAGTCATGTTAAACCTAACTAATCAGCTGTCAACATAATGATTCTATGAAGTAAAGAACATACAAAGAACTTGAAAGGGGCTAGGCGCGGTGGCTCACGCCTGTAATCCCAACACTTTGGGAAGCCGAGAAGGGCGGATCAAGAGGTCAGGAGATCGAGACCATCTTGGCTAACATGGTGAAACCCCCCTCTACTAAATATACAAAAAATTAGCCAGGCGTGGTGGCAAGTGCCTGTAGTCCCAGCTACTCAGGAGGCTGAGGCAGAAGAATGACGTGAACCTGGGAAGTGGAGCTTGCAGTGAGCCGAGATCGCACCACTGCATTCCAGTCTGGGTGACAGAGTGAGACTCCGAGGCAAAAAAAAAAAAAGACAAGTAAGTTTAAAGGCATCCTGTATTCATGGATAGGAAGACTAAGCATGACTAACACACAATACTACACAAATGATCTATAGACTCACAACAACTGCTATCAAACTGGTAATAGCCATCTGTGCAGAAATTGAAAAATTAATCCTAAGACTTCAGTGAATTTTTATGTGCCTCAAATAACTGTGTTAATGTTGAAAAAGAATAGTGTTGGAGGATGCAAATTCATTAGACTGAAATCGACAAAAAGCAGAGAAATTCAGACAGCATGCTTCTAGCATGGGGGCACCCGTAAGTATCACAGATATAGAATCGAGAGCCCAGAATTAAATGCACACATACAGTCAGCTGATCTTCAACAGAGGTGCCAAGAATACACAATGGGGAAAGGAAAGCCTCTTCCACAAATGATGGTAAAACTGCATATTCTCATTCAAATGAAAAAATGGAATGCTGACAGCATGCTCAAGGTTGTGCCTCTCCCTCCATTTCCAAGACACTGGAGCTTTTGCAATGAGCCCAGAGTGAATTTTCATTCTGTCCTCCATGCCCAGGGAGATGTCTCA
>NW_012098333.1:23357-23881 GCF_000951045.1 Mandrillus leucophaeus | reverse complement strand
ATCATCATCATCATCACCCCAGTCATCATCTTCACTTGGTGGTAGGCATACTAAACTCAGGTTGTCCATAGAAGAAGCTGGAAGGACACAAGAAAAATCAGTGCACCGGTGGTTGGTGACTGTGGGTCACTCAGGGAGCTTTTCTGGATGTGGTGTATGGAGGTGGTTGATTAACAAGCATGGACTGAGTTGATGCCGGGCTATTCCCCTGAGTGGAAGAGGGATGGCAAAGGAGGGGATCAGGAAAGACATGAGACATGGAGGCCTTGGCCTTGTACTAAAGGCATCATGCAGCAACACAAAACAGTCAACCCAAAATGGAAATAAAGCACACACTAAGGGTCAATGGAAGAGTGCCTTCCTCCGTCTCAAATGTTTTGAAACTCTATGAAACAAACAGCATTTTCTTAATGTATTCAAGACTGTGTAAGTACATTAGGACCCAATTATGCTGGTACTACATCTAGCATCTGTTTTAAAGGATTAATTACTTAATTTATTGGTGAAAAGGATTCAGTTTTACC
>NW_012098333.1:22767-23307 GCF_000951045.1 Mandrillus leucophaeus | reverse complement strand
ACTGTGTGAGTACATTAGGACCCAATTATGCTGGTACTACATCTAGCATCTGTTTTAAAGGATTAATTACTTAATTTATTGGTGAAAAGGATTCAATTTTACCCAAATTACTCTGTTCTACTGATCACACATTTTTGTTTGTTTGTTTGTTTGTTCATTTGTTAGTTTGTTTCTGAAATGGAGTCTCACTCTGTCATCCAGGCTGGAGTACTGTGACACGATATTGGCTCACTGCAAGCTCCACCTCCCGGGTTCACACCATTCTCCTACTTCAGACGCTGGAGTAGCTGGGACTACAGGTACCCGCCACCACACCTGGCTAATTTTTTTTGTATTTTCAGTAGAGACGGGATTTCACCATGTTAGCCAGGATGGTCTCCATCTCCTGACCTCATAATCTGCCCACCTCAGCCTCCCAAATTGCTGGGATTACAGGCATGAGTAGTAATCCTGTCTGGTGCCTGGGATTACAGGCACCAGACAGATCACAATTTCTTTTTCATAGAGGTCATTTAAAAAATTAAGTATTAAAATGCTAAA
>NW_012098333.1:22196-22717 GCF_000951045.1 Mandrillus leucophaeus | reverse complement strand
GACTCTCCCTGGGGAGATTCCCTAAAAATCAAGCTTCATTCAAAGAGGCCAAGCTCACACAGCCTGCTCTACCTACACCAGTGAAGCTGAGAGACGTGACTTTGACCACTTTCTGCCATGAAGATAAGTTTAAAAGTTCAAATACACATTATCTACCGAAATGAGGAAATGTATACCAACGGAAATGAACAAATTCATGAAAAAATGTACAAGAGTATGGGGGTGATTTTTGGTTAACTAGCTTACATAAAAATTATTTTTTTGGCCGAGTACTCTGGCTCACATCTGTAATCCCAGCACTTTGGGAGGCTGAGGCAGGTGGATGACCTGAGGTCAGGAGGTCATGACCAGCTTGGCCAACACGGTGAAACCCCGTTTCCACTAAAAATACAAAAAGTTAGCCAGGCATGGTGGTGAGCGCCTGTAATCCCAGCTACTCAGGAGTCTCAGGCAGGAGAATTGCTTGAACCTGGGAGGCAGACGTTACAGTGAGCCGAGATCATGCCATTGCACTCCAGCCT
>NW_012098333.1:15778-17686 GCF_000951045.1 Mandrillus leucophaeus | reverse complement strand
AGTACATTAGGACCCAATTATGCTGGTACTACATCTAGCATCTGTTTTAAAGGATTAATTACTTAATTTATTGGTGAAAAGGATTCAGTTTTACCCAAATTACTCTGTTCTACTGATCACACATTTTTGTTTGTTTGTTTGTTCATTTGTTAGTTTGTTTGTTTCTGAAACAGAGTCTCACTCTGTCATCCAGGCTGGAGTACTGTGGCACGATATTGGCTCACTGCAAGCTGCACCTCCTGGGTTCACACCATTCTCCTACTTCAGACTCTGGAGTAGCTGGGACTACAGGCACCCGCCACCATGCCTGGCTAATTTTTTTTGTATCTTCAGTAGAGACGGGATTTCAACATGTTAGCCAGGATGGTCTCTAT
The DNA here is from genome assembly GCF_000951045.1 of Mandrillus leucophaeus. NCBI lineage: Eukaryota > Metazoa > Chordata > Mammalia > Primates > Cercopithecidae > Mandrillus > Mandrillus leucophaeus. The sequence continues at coordinate 17,312 of NW_012098333.1, read as the reverse complement.
CTCCTGACCTCATAATCTGCCCACCTCAGCCTCCCCAAGTGCTGGGATTACAGGCATGAGTAATAATCCTGTCTGGTGCCTGGAATTACAGGCACCAGACAGATCACAATTTCTTTTTCATAGAGGTCATTTAAAAAATTAAGTATTAAAATGCTAAAATTAAAAATAGTCATGATTTCCTCTTTGTAAGTCTTCTTCTGGAACCATGGTGTGTGCACACAACTTTTTGGGTTCCTGTGATCAAGGGCTTCAGCACCTGTGTGTTGCTCTCCTGCAGGAGATTCCCTAAAGATTGGGCTTCATTCAAACAGGCCAAGCTCACACAGCCTGCGCAACCTACACCAGTGAAGCTGAGAGACGTGACTCTGGAAACTTTCTGCCATGAGGATAAGTTTCCAGGTTCAAATATACATGAGCTACTGAAATGAGGAAATGTATACCAATAGAAAAAGAGCAAATTCATGAAAAAATGTCTCTGAGTATGGGGGTGATTTTTGGTTAACTAGCATACAGAATATTTTTTATTTGATGCATAATCATTCAGACAGACAAAATATTGGCAAAAGATACAAATTTGGCCAGGCACGGTGGCTCATGCTTGTAATCTTAGCACTTTGGGAGGCCAAGGTGGGTGGATCATGAGGTCAAGAGATCGAGACCATCCCGGCCAACAAGGTAAAATCACATCTCTACTAAAAATACAAAAATTAGCTGGATGTGGTGGCATGCATCTATAGATCCAGCTACTCAGGAGGATAAGGCAGGAGAATCACTTGAAACCGGGAGGTGGAGGGGGCAGTGAGCAGAGATCATATCATTGCACACCTGTATGGTGACAGAGTGAGACTCTGTCTCAAAAACAAAAAAACAAAAAAAGAAACCACAAATTCATATCAGTCACATTAAATCTAACTAATCAGCTGTCAACATAAAGATTCTAGAAAGTAAAGAATGTACAAGTAAGTTGAAAGGCTTCCCATATTCATACATAGACGACTAAACCTGACTAACACACAATACTACACACATGACCTACAGACTCACAACAACTGCTACCAAACTGGCAACAGCCATCTATGCAGAAATGGAAAAGATAATCCTAAGATTTTAATGAACTTTTATGTGCCTCAAATAGCCATGGCAACATTGAAAAAGAATAGTGTTGGAAGATGCACATTCATGAGATTGAAATCTAAAAATAAAAATAAAAAAAAAAACAGAAAAATTCAGACAGCATGCTTCTACTGAGGGGGGCACCCATAAGTATCACAGATATAGAATCGAGAGCACAGAATTAAATGCATACATACAGAGTCACTGATCTTCAACAAAGGTGCCAAGAATACACAACGGGGAAAGGAAAACGACTTCCACAAATGATAGTAAAGCTGCATATTCTCATTCACATGGAGAAATGGAATGCTGACAGTGTACTCAAGGCTGTGTTTCTCCCTCCATTTCTAAGACACTGGAGCTTTTGCAGTGAGCCCACAGTGAATTTTCATTCTGTCCTCCATGCCCAGGGAGATGTCTT
>NW_012098333.1:10582-10908 GCF_000951045.1 Mandrillus leucophaeus | reverse complement strand
ATACACTTGCAAAATCATTTGCTCTCACCAGACCCCCAACATTTTTTAACAGGAACCCAGATTAAGGATTCTATATATTCAAGCCAGCAAATTTGTTTCTCAGAAAATGAGTTAGTTCAAGGTACATACCCAGGATAGGTGATGGTAACATCTGCAATGAGACAAAAGAAGATGCTATGAGGATCAGATCAATTCTGCTGCCCCCTTACACAGATCTGTTAGTCTGTTGATGACTTCAGAAAACTACTTTTGAAACAGTGGTTGAGTCCATGTCAAAGACAAAACACTCTAGCATAGAGGACATGCATGGAAAAGACAAGAGCTTT
>NW_012098333.1:9279-10532 GCF_000951045.1 Mandrillus leucophaeus | reverse complement strand
TGAGACCATCTCAGAGAAACAACTATGTTCAAGTAGTGAGCATGAGGGAGTCTCACCAGATACCTCGCATCTTAGTCGGTGCCTGGACCTAATAAGACTCTGCATTCTCAAGTCAAAGACCAAGGCTTTGATGTTTGCTGTGACATAGACAGGAAAAACTGGTCTTCTGGGAAAGGTAAACATTAAACACCAGAGTAAGGAAAAAAATGGTTACAAACACAGCACACAAAGCCCATGGAGGCAAATGACCTCGTCTCTATCTTATTAAAATACAAAAGGAACAAGTCACACTTCTACACATATTTCCTTTGGTTCTGACTTCATTGCCCTTTTCCTGATTTCCAAAGCAACAGGTGTCACCCAACTGCTCCCAGAGATCCTCCTAGACTATCATGCTCTACCTGCAGGTCTGCCTCAATGCAGCTGCCCTCATGGACGGTGTCCATTGGCCAATCTTTAGAGACAAAAACTCCACAAGAAGTTATTCCAGAGGGAAACTCGCCCACCCTCCTACTCCAGGTGAGGCCACACTGGGTTGTACGAGATCACTCTGCCCTTCCCTCGGTGTTGTCAGACTCTCCCTGGGCTCTGGGGAGTCAGAGGTCTCTAAAAAGGCATTGCTCACACTGGCCAGCCTTCAAGTGAGAAAGAGGAACTGAAGGAACCACCTTTCAACTTTTTCCTTCCAATGGCCCATTATAGGTCTCACCTCCAATCTCACAGCCCTGAGATTCCCACTTTAAGGTGCACGCTTTGAGTTAGAGGAGTTCAATAATCAGCCCCTCAGCCAGGCTTACAGCAGATGTGAAAGAGCATTCTGTGGGGATGGAAATCTCTCCGGTGCATGAACAGAAGGCTGCTGGGGGATTGCATGGCAGCTGCTGTAATGAAGTTCTGAAATTCTTTTTTTTTTTTTGAGATAGAGTTTCACTCTTGCTGCCCAGGTTGGAGTACAATGGCATGATCTCGGCTCACTGCAACCTCCGCCTCCCGGATTCAGGCGATTCTTCTGTCTCAGTCTCCTGAGTAGCTGGGATTACAGGCATGCACCACCACACATGGGCTAATTTTTGCATTTTTAGTAGAGATGGGGTTTCACCATGTTGGCCAGGTTGGTCTCGAACTCCTGACCTCAGCTGATCCACCCGCCCCGGCCTCCCAAAGTGCTGGAATTACAGGTATGAGACACCACGCCCAGCCCTGAACTTTTAATTGTAAATATTTAAATGTATTTAAATATGAAGAGGCACATA
>NW_012098333.1:5221-6407 GCF_000951045.1 Mandrillus leucophaeus | reverse complement strand
CCCTCAGCAATTTCTGCTGGTGTCACTGTCATCATTGCACAAAGAGATGGAGATGACAAGAGAAAGCAATGACACTCTATATTTGAGGCATTTAGGATGATGTCCACACCATGCTCTCGGCAGGCAGGAAGGCCAGGTCCTGCTCACTCCTACTCAGAAGGGGTCTCAGAGGTATGAGTACTAACCCTGTGATATTTCTCTACAGCTCCTCTCTTCTTTTCTTTTTTTTTTGAGACGGAGTCTAGCTCAGTCACTCAGGCTGGAGTGCAATGGTTTGATCTCGGCTCACTGCAACCTCTGCCTCCTGGGTTCAAGTGATTCTCCTGCCTCAGCCTCCTGAGTAGCTGGGATTACAGGCACCTGCCACCACACCCAGCTCATTTTTGCATTTTCAGTAGAGATAGGGTTTCACCAGGTTGGTCACGCTGGTTTCCAACTCCTAACCTCAGACAATCCATCCACCTCCTAATTTTTTTTTTTTTTTAAGTTCTGCGATACATGTGCAGGATGTACAGGTTTGTTACATGGGTAAAACTGTGCCATGGTGCTCTGCTGCACCTGTCAACCCATCACCTAAGTATTAAGCCCTGCATACATTAGTTGTTTATCCAGATGCTCTCCCTTCCCCTGCCCACTGACAGGCCCCAGTGTGTGTCATTCGTCTCTCTGACACTGTACATATGCTAAGACCACTCCCTTGCTGATGACAATTCTAAGTGATGGGTTGTGGGAGACTCTCTTGCCTGTTTTTGTCTGGAGAGACTGCCTGGATTCAGGTTCCTGATAAGAGTGAGGACCGGGAGTGCAGTGTGAGAAACAGAGGGCTCAGTGAAGAGCTGTGATCATCCACTAGAGTCCCTGGAGACAGCCGTATTATTTAGATGGTGTGGGTATGTGTGCAGGCGGGTTGGAAGGTAGCTAGGGGTGAATCAATGTGTAGTGATTGTGAGTGTGTCTATAAATGTGTGTTTTCCCCCCAAAATGTGGCCCCACATGCCCAGCACAGTACAAGTGTCACTTTTTCTTGAATTCCTGGCCTATGTGGTCCTCTCACCTCAGCCTCCCAAGTCATGTCATTCTTCTAATAGAAAGGAAGAGAAATTTCAGCACCACCATACGCTTTACATAAATGACCTCTTTCTTCCCTCACCACAGCTGTACCTGAAGGTCAGTTTAATATCCCTAC
>NW_012098333.1:0-876 GCF_000951045.1 Mandrillus leucophaeus | reverse complement strand
AAGGAAAAACAGGCTGCCGAGGCTCTAGTTTGAAGGACTGGGTAAATAGCAATGACTTTCTCCTACACAGAGAATGTAGGAAGAGGAATAGGTATGGGGAATAAGATAGTTTTCAGTTGGGTGCAATGACTCACGCCTGTAATCCCAGCACTTTGGGAGGCCGAGCTGGGCGGATTATGAGGTCAGGGGTTTGAGACCAGCCTGGCCAACATGGGGAAACCGCATCTCTACTAAAATTACAAAAATTAGCCAGGTGCGATGGTGGGTGCCTGTAGTCCCAGCTACTCAGGAGACTAAGGCAGGAGAATCACTTGGACCAAGGTCGCGGAGTTTGCAGTGAGCCGAGATCGTGCCACTGCATTCTAGCCCGAGTGACAAAGTGAGACTCCGTCTCAAAAAAAAAGGGATAGTTTTGGACTCTTAAGTATTGCATTGAAATGGAGCTCTCTGGTAGAAGTTAGATAGAAACCTCTGTAGGATAACTCCATTCTGTGACATCACAAGTCATGTTTAAAAAAAAAACACACACACAAAGTCAAACCATTACAGAAATTTCCTAAAATTTACACACTAAAATATGACAACTTTTTAGTTATTACTTTCCTTTTTATTTATTTATTTATTTTTTTTGAGATGGAGACTTCGCTCTGTCACCCAGGCTGGGGTGCAGTGGCCGGATCTCAGCTCACTGCAAGCTCCATCTCCTGGGTTTAGGCCATTCTCCTGCCTCAGCCTCCTGAGTAGCTGGGACTATAGGCGTCCGCCACCTCACCCGGCTAGTTTTTTGTACTTTTTTTTTAGTAGAGACGGGGTTTCACCGAGTTAGTCAGGATGGTCTCGATCTCCTGACCTCGTGATCCACCCGTCTCGGCCTCC
>NW_012098332.1:0-1083 GCF_000951045.1 Mandrillus leucophaeus | reverse complement strand
TTTTTTTAGTAGAGACGGGGTTTCAACGTGTTAGCCAGAATGGTCTTGATCTCCTGACCTGGTGATCCACCCACCTCGGCCTCCCAGAGTGCTGGGATTACAGACGCGAGCCACTGCACCCGGCCTTTTGTTTCTTTTTTATTAACTTTTGGTGATAATGATTTATTCAAGTATGTAATCAAGAATGGATGATCTTGGAAGAACTTCAGAAATGGGCTCTGAGTCTTTTTTTGTTTTTGTTTTTGTTTTTTTGAGAGAGAGAGAGAGGGTCTCCCTGTGTTGCCCAGGCTGGTCTTGAATTCCTAGGCTCAAGCCATCCTCCTGCCTCGGCTTTCCAAAGTGCTGGATTTACATTTTTCTGCCTTCCAGAAAGCTTTCTAGCTCTAATTGTACTGAAGGCAACTGATGATTAAGCAGTAAACTACATTTAAAAATTTTTTTGTTAACAAGGCCTTGTCAGAACCTTTTTCCTCACTTTGCTATAGGGAATGACTGGTGGTTCTGTGGAGCCCGGCTCATGTATATCTGTGCTGATTGATACAAAGTTGATATGTCTGTTTCTAACATCTTTACTTGTAAATATTAGATCTCCAAGACGACATAGATCCACATCTCCTTCCCCTTCTCGACTGAAAGAAAGAAGAGATGAGGAAAAGAAAGAAACAAAAGAAACAAAGAGCAAAGAACGGCAGATTACTGGTAATGTTATTAGATAAATAACTGTAGTAAAAGTACAGTGATGATAAAATTATAAAAGTTTAATTTTGAACATTTAAATGTTAAGCCTTTTATAATGTTCATTGCATATGGTTTTGAGTTTTTTAGTTTTTTTTTTTTTTTTTTGAGATAGAGTTTCATTCTTGTCACTCAGACTGGAGTGCAATGGCACAATCTTGGCTCACTGCAACTGCCACCTCCCAGGTTCAAGCAATTCTCGTGCCTCAGCCTCCCAGAGTAGTTGGGATTACAGGCACCCGCCACTATGCCGGCTAATTTTTGTACTTTTAGTAGAAACGAGTTCTCACCATGTTGGCCAGGCTGGTCTCAAACTCCTGACCTCAGATGATCCTCCCGCCTCGGCCT
>NW_012098331.1:0-1523 GCF_000951045.1 Mandrillus leucophaeus | reverse complement strand
AGGCTAATGTGTTCAGACATTGTTGATTTTCTACACAACAGCTAAGCCCAACTCCTAACAGGCTGGAAAACCATGTCATTATTCCCTGTTTCCTCATGGATAGAGTGACCATAAACTCAGTGTGAGAATGAGATAAAAAGAGAATACTATATAAGGAGTTTTAAGGAGAAATTGTGTGTGTGTGTGCGTGAGTGTGAGAGTGTCTGTGTGTGCATGTGTGTGACTGTGTGTGTGTATCTGAGTGTGTGAGTGAATGTGAGTTTGTGTGAGAGTGAGAGTGTGTCTGTGCGGGTGTGAGTAAATGTGTGACTGTGTGTGTGTCTGAGTGAATGTGAGTTTGTGTGTGTGAGAGTGTGTCTGTGCGCGTGTGAGTAAATGTGTGACTGTGTGTGTGTGTCTGAGTGAATGTGAGTTTCTGTGTGAGAGTGTCTGTGTGTGCATGTGAGTAAATGTGTGAGTGTGTGAGTGTGTGTGAGTGAGAGTGAATGTGAGTTTGTGTGAGAGTGTCTGTGTGTGCATGTGAGTGTGAGTAAATGTGTGAGTGTGAGTGTGTCTGAGTGTGTGTGTGAGTGAATGCGAGTTTGTGTGTGTGTGTGTGAGCGTGTGTGCATGGAAGTGTGGGGTGAGGACTTTTTCGTGACCTCCCTCACCTCTTTTTTTTTTTTTTTGAGGCAGAGTCTCGCTCTGTCCCCAGGCTGAAGTGCAGTGGCGCGATCTCGGCTCACTGCTACCTCCACCTCCTGGGTTCAAAGCCATTCTCCTGCCTCAGCCTCCTGAGTTGCTGGGGTTACAGGTGCCGCCACCACGCCCGGCTAATTTTTTGTATTTTTAGTAGAGACGGGGTTTCACCATGTTGTTGGCCAGGATGGTCTCGATCTCCTGACCTCGTGATCTGCCCGTCTTGGCCTCCCAAAGTGCTGGGATTACAGGCGTGAGCCACTGCACTGGGCTGCCTTCACCTCTTACTGGGACGTTGCCTGTGTATGTGATGGGTGCAAAGGCTGCAGACAGCATCACACGTGAAGGGTGGAGCAAAGTCTCACCTGCGTGGGCCTCACCCTGGGCTCCTAGACCCCTTGTGATGTGGGAGACGCAGCTACCTTTTCTGTTCACGGTGAGTAGCCAGGGTTTTCCAGGCTCACGGAGAAAGCGTTTCTGCAGGAGCCAGAGAATTCTAGCTGGTGGGGTCCGGGCCCATCCACGTCTGGACAGAGGAGCACGTTTTCTAATGCTAAGCCAATTTATCAGCTAACACACATCATTCTAACCTGGAGTCTCATGATATTTTAAAAATAAATGTCACACATAAGAGGGAGCAGAGTTTTGAAGATACGTTTTTTTTTTTTTTTTTTTTTTTTTTTATTCTGACTGTGCTGTGTGATATATTGTGGTATGGACGGTTTCTTCACTTCCCTAAGCTTGGTTTCATCATTTGCACAAGTGGGAGAGACAGCACTGTCTATTTGTCTACCCGCTCTGTGGAGTAGGCCACCGTGCCTGGCCTGTTTCTAGCATTTATTAAG
>NW_012098330.1:0-2594 GCF_000951045.1 Mandrillus leucophaeus | reverse complement strand
CTTTTCTCTTATTTGCTTCATATCTCTCTCCTTTTTTTTTTTTTTTTTTTTTTTTTTTTTGAGACAGAGTCTCACTCTGTCGCCTGGGATGCAGTGCAATGGCGCAATCTCCACTCACTGCAACCTCCACCTCCGGGGTTCAAGTGACTCTGCTGCCTCAGCCTACTGCGTAGCTGGGATTACAAGCGCACGCCACCAAGCCAGGCTAATTTTTGTATTTTTAGTAGAGACAGGTTTTCAACATGTTGGTCAGGCTGGTCTTGAACTCCTGACCTCATGATCCGCCCCACCTTGGCCTCCCAAAGTGCTAGGATTACAGGTGTGAGCCACAGCGCCCAGCCCTCCTTTCTCTTTAAGGTAAGGAATTACAAATATAACCCGCCACAGGTAAGTAACTGAAGGGCAAATGAAGTTACCTTAGCACAATGAAGATCCTTATGTTTCTTCAACAATTTATCTGCTTGCTGAATTGCCATTTTATTATTACCATTGTCAAGATAATCTATGAAAAAACAAATTATGTGACAGTTATCATACTCCTTCAACAACAAACATAAAAAATGCACCAACTGGTATGAGATGTTTTGGAAAGTATCTTAATCTGCTATATAAAACATCATGGAGGCAGGGAGTGGTGGCTTACGCCTGTAATCCCAGCACCTTGGGAGGCCAAGGCAGGTGGATCACTTGAGGCCAGGAGTTGAAGACCAGGCTGGCCAACATGGATAAACCCTGTCTCTACTAAAACTACAAAAATCAGCCAGGCAGTGGTGATGCACACCTGTATTCCTAGGTACTCAGGAGGCTGAGGCATGAGAATCGCTTGAACCTGGGAGGTAGAGGTTGTAGTGACCTGAGATCATGCTACTGCACTCCGGCCTGGGCAAAACAGTGAGACTCTGTCTCAGAAAAAAAGTAATAACATAAAATAATAATAATAAAACAAAATAATAAAAACATCAAGGGCACAGTGCAGTGTCTCACACCTGTAATCCCAGTACTTTGGGAGGCCAAGGCGGGTGAATCACTTGAGCCCAGCAATTCGAGACCAGCTCTGGCAACTTAGTGAGACCCTATCTCTAGAAGAAATGTAAAAATTAGCCAGGCATGTTGCCATGCACCTGTAATCCCAGCTACTCAGGAGGCTGAGGTGGGGTGATCATTTGAGCCTGGGAAGTTGAGGCTACAGTGTGAGCCATAGTCGTGCCACTGCACTCCAGTTTGGGCAACAGAGTGAGACCCTGATTCAAAAATACTTTTTTTTTAATTAAAAAAATTTTTTGAATTTTAAATAAAAACATTATGGATCTAATTTTAACTATAAATGGCTAGGACAGTCAAGAATACAAACTTATCCCAGCACTTTGGGAGGCCAAGGCGGGTGGATCATGAGGTCAGAAGACTGAGACCATCCTGGCTAACACGGTGAAACCCCATCTCTACTAAAAAATACAAAAAATTAGCCAGGCGTGGTGGCAGGCTCCTGTAATCCCAGCTACTTGGGAGGCTGAGACAGGAGAATGGCGTGAACCCAGGAGGCGGAGCTTGCAGTGAGCTGAGATGGCGCCACTGCACTCCAGCCTAGACAACAGAGTGAGACTCTGTCTCAAAAACAAAAAAAAGTATACAAACTTACTTGCCTATAGTCATCTCTCATCTACAGGTAATATAATCGCACTATATAATCCTTAGGGAAGATTCAAGACTATACATATTTAGATAAGATGACATTAATATTTTTATCTATGGATAATTGAGTTTAGTCACCGAAACCTTAAAATCTTTTAAAAATTAAAAACCAAAAAAGAAGTCTTTCTAGTATTCAAGCCTCAAATCTACCAAGTGGACTATGTTCCTTCAATAAAATATATTTAATGAGTACTGACTTTGCCACAGAGTTAAGTTTAATTTGCTGAAGAAAAAAATAAGAGAAAGTTTTACCCATAAGATTGGGAGGTAGGGAATGAATTCCAATAATAGCAGGAGTAGGCAAGGATGTAGGGAAAATAGTACTTTTTTTTGAGACACAGTCTTGCTCAGTCGCCCAAGCTGGAGTGCAATGGTGCGATCTTGACTCACTGCAACCTCTGCCTCCTGAGTTCAAGCAATTCTCCTGCTTCAGCCTCCCAAGTAGCTGGGATCACAGGTGTGCACCACCATGCCCAGCTAAATTTTGTATTTTTAGTAGAGACAAGGTTTCACTATGTTGGCCAGGCTAGTCTCGAACTCCTGACCTCAAGTGATCTGCCCACCTCAGCCTCCCTAAGTGCTGGGATTACAGGCGTGAGCCACCATGCCCAGCTGATACATTTCTAATTTTAAGGAATATGGAGACCCATCACAAAATTGTGTTAGGCTGAGTGCAGTGGCTCACACCTGCAATCCCAGCACTTAGGAAGGCTGAAGTGGGAGGATCACTTGAGGCCAGAAGTACAAGACCAGCCCAGGCAACACAGCAAGATCCCATCTCTACAAAAAATTTAAAAATTTGGCCGGGCGTGGTGGTTCACGCCTGTAATCTCAGCACTTTGGGAGGCCGAGGAAGGCGGATCACGAGGTCAGGAGATCGAGACCATCCTGGCTAACATGGTGAA
>NW_012098329.1:0-1003 GCF_000951045.1 Mandrillus leucophaeus | reverse complement strand
CTGACCTCGTGATCCGCCCGCCTTGGCCTCCCAAAGTGCTGGGATTACAGGCGTGAGCCACCGCGCCTGGCAACCAAGTCTTTTTAAGTCCAGACTGCATATTTCTATTATATTTAGAAGAGAATAAAGGAGAGAGGAGAGGAGAGTGAGAGCCTGGGTGCAGCTATATCTGGGAGTGGGTGGTGGCTTGTTTTGATGGGAGTTGTCAGTTGTTCTCAGTCCACTATCTTGACTTATCTTCTTGCCTCTTGCTGCTGCCAAAGATCATCAATTTACTCAGTCAGTTGAATGGGAATACTTCGGAAGTCTTAGACAAACAATTTATAATATCTTATTCCAAATACTGTTGTAATGGTCATACTGTACATAAAATTCTTATTAGGCCAGGCATGGTGGCTCACACCTGTAATCCCATCCTTTGGGAGGCTGAGGTGGGAGGATCACTTAAGACCAGGAGTTTGATACCAGCCTTAACAACATAGTGAGACCCCATCTCTACAATAAATAAATAAATAAATAGCCAGGCAAGGTGGCACACACTTGTAGTCCTAGCTACTCAGGAGGCTGATGTGGGATTATTGCTTGAGCCCTGAAATTTAAGGCTGTCATGAGCTATGATCATGCAACTATACTCCAGCTCAGGTGACAGAGTGAAATCCTGTCTCTAAAAGTAAATAAATAAATAAATATAAATATAAATATAAATGATCATTAATCTCTGATTTTTTCCTTAGGATTAATCTCCAGAAGTGTGCTACCAGTTTATTTTCTCCTATATTGCCAAATTCCACTGTAGGTTCTTCTTTTAATGACCAACTCCAAGAAGTTTCTACATGATTTATTTTCCCCAAATAGGGTGTAAATCATGAGAACATTACAAGAAAGGGCAGAAACAAGCAGTGGAGAAAGGATTCCTTATTTAATAAATGGTGTTCGGAAAACTGGCTAGCCATATGCAGAAAACTGAAATTGGACCCCTTCCTTACATCTTATACAAAAATTA
>NW_012098328.1:0-1039 GCF_000951045.1 Mandrillus leucophaeus | reverse complement strand
ATGAGGCATGTATAATTATTATTCCCATTTTAAAAGTGATGAAGGCACAGTGAGAAAGTAATTTCCCAAGACAACTACAAAGTGATGAAGCTGGCATTTGAACCAGGCAACCTTGCTGCAGATGCCACTTTCATTGGATACTTTATAGCCTAGATTTGGAAAAATTAAGTAATTTAGTCATCAAAGCAGCTATTACTTGATGGAGCTTGAATCTCAGTACAAGCTGTCCCCTAGACAAACATAGCTTTCCTTTTTCTCCATCTTTGCTTGTGTGTTGCTTCTGTATAGTGTTCTTTCTACTCCTGCCACTGTTGAGAGCTTAGGAGAAGGTTCCCTTCAAATGCCACTCCCAGGTTGGGTGTGGTGGGCTGTAATCCCAGCACTTTGGGAGGCCGAGGCAGATGGATCCCCTGAGGTCAGGAGTTCAAGACCAGCCTGGCTAACTTGGTGAAACCCCATCTCTACTAAAATACAAAAAATTAGCCAGGCGTGGTAGCAGATGCCTGTAATCCCAGCTACTTGGGAGGCTGAGGCAGGAGAATCACTTGAACCTGGGAGGTGGAGGCTGCAGTGAGCTGAGGTCATGCCACTGCACTCCAGCCTGGAGTTACAGAGCAAGACTCCATCTCAAAACAAACAAAAACAAATACCACTCCCTCCAAGATCCCTTTTTTGAAAGTGGAGATGGGCTCTCGATATGGTGCTGAGGCTGGTCTGGGACTCCTGGCCTCAGGTGATCCTTCCACCTCAGCCTCCCAAAGTGTTGGGATTACATTACAGGTGTGAGCCACTGCACCTGGCTGAAGATGTCTTTCTTTTTTTTCTTTTTCTTTTTTTGAGACAGAGTCTTGCTCTGTTGCCCAGGGTGGAGTGCAGTGGCACGATCTTGGCTCACTGCAGCCTCTGCCTCCTGGGTTCAAGCGGATTCTCCTGCCTCGGTCTCCTGAATAGTTTGGGACTACAGGTGTGTGCCACCATGCCTGGCTACTTTTTTTTGTATTTTTAGTAGAGACAGGGTTTCACCATGTTGGCCAGGCTG
>NW_012098327.1:0-988 GCF_000951045.1 Mandrillus leucophaeus | reverse complement strand
GTTCAAGACCAGCCTGACCAACCTGGAGAAACCCCCTGTCTCTACTAAAAATACAAAAATTAGCCAGGCATCGTGGTGTACTCCTGTAGTCCTAGCTACTCAGGAGGCTGAGGTCAGAGGATCACCTGAGCCTGGGAGGTCGAGGCTGCAGTGAGCTGAGATCACCTCCAGCCTGGGTGACAGAGTGAAACCCTGTCTCAAAAGAATAAATAAAATAAAATGAATAAATAAAAATAAAAACATCAAGAGAAAAGCATCAAGTCACATATAAGGGAATCCCCACTAGACTAACAGCAGATCTCTCTGCAGAAGTCTTACAGGCCGGATCCAGAGAACAGGATGATATATTTAAAGTGCCAAAAGAAAACAAAACTTGTCAACTAACAATACTATATCCAGCAAAGCTATCCTTCAGGAATGAGAGAGAAATAAAGTCTTTTGCAGACAAGCAAAAACTGAGGAAATGCATGACCACTAGAACAGCTTTATGAGAAATGATTGAGGGAGTCCTACATCTGGAAGTGAAAAGATAATCGTCACTATTGTGAAAACATGCAAAGCTATAAAACTCGCTGGTAGACGAGATACACAAAGGAGAAACACAAAAGAAGAAAAACTTGGTTGGGCAGGGTGGTTCACACCTGTAGTCTCAGCACTTTGGGAGGCTGAGGAAGGCAAATTGCTTGAGCCCAGTAGTTTGGCAGCATCCGGGGCAACATGGTGAAATCCCATCTCTATAAAAAATACAAAATTAGCCGGGTGTGGTGGTGCATGCCTGTGGTCCCAGCTACCCAGGAGGCTGAGAGAGGAGATTCGCTTGAGCCTGAGAAGTTGAGGCTGCAGTGAGCCATGGGCATGACACTGTACTCAGCCTGGGCAACAGAGTGAGACCTTGTCTCAAAAAAAAAGAAAGAATAAAAACTTGCTACTATAGAAATATAACCAAATAAAACCAAAATAATAAACAATAAGCAAGGAAGACAGGCAC
>NW_012098326.1:0-1641 GCF_000951045.1 Mandrillus leucophaeus | reverse complement strand
TTCTCCTGCCTCAGCCTCCCCAGTAGCTGGGATTACAGGTGTCCACTACCACGCCTGGCGAATTTTTGTATTTTTAGTAGAGATGGGGTTTCGCCATTTTGGCCAGGCTGGTCTTGAACTCCTGACCTCAAGTGATCCATCCTCCTTGGCCTCCCAAAGTGCTGAGATTACAGGCATGAGCCATTGCGCATGGTCCAAGTTTTTTTAACTGGTGTTCATTTGCTAGTATTTTCTACCAGGCAAGCTAAGAAAATTATTTTTTTTAAAACTTTAAAATTTGAAAAAAACACATCCATCGGCTTTTGTTCTTGGCGAATTTTCTAATTAATGTATTATGTTAGTAACAGAAGATCAGCGTGTTCCAGGAGTATAGTTTGAGATTCTCTAGTCTACAGAGTCTAAAAGTGAAAGTTAAGTAAAAGAATAACAGGGAGGAAAGTTTTTGCTTCCAGTTTTGTATTACCAACCGTAAAATTTTAGAAGACTGTAGGGACCAAAGAGTGTAGGTTAGTTTTTACCTCTTCCATGGCCTAGGAAGCACAGAAACCCTCATCAGAGGTTTCAGGGGATAGCAGTGGAATTCTGGGAAGCAGAATGCTTTAGCTGGTTGTGGGGAAGAAAATGGGTGACCAGTCTTCCCAGTGCTTCTCTGAGAAAAATGTTCCCAGAGAATTGGGTCAATAGATGATGCAAGCTCTCCACAGCTTCTAATCCCCTGTCTCCTGGAACCACATTGCTGTGCATCAGGACTACCAGCTTCTTACCTCAGAGGGTCTGCTTCCACCCTCTGCCTCAGAACATGGAAGCCATTATCAATGACTTAGAGCTGGCAAGACCCAGGTTCAGTGTGAGACCAAGGGGAGGGAGAGGTGGATAGCTGTTTCATCAGTTGGTGTAGGTTGGAACTCTGAATTAATTTCACCGTAGAAATCATGCCCTAATAGTGATTAAAAGATGTAAAGGAAGCATATCAGTCTTTGTCGAAGTCTTCTTTATCTTAGTTCTAAAAGGATAGATAAGGAATGGAGGGCAGGGCCTCCGTGTTCCGTTGAGCAGTTTTTTGCACCACACAAAGGTGTCTGGCTGAGTGCTCAAATGGGAGTTAAACGCTCTTTTTCTTTCATTAAGGCTTACATGTGTGAGGCTTCATCAGCCTCTAAAGGGCAACTTTTTTCTAATTGGCACAAAGATACCATATGGACTAGGGATGGCCCTGAAAAATGGAATCACAGTTGTAGATGTTTATATTAAAAAAAAAGCAATAAGCTAATAAAATTCTGCTTTTTTAGTCCCTGTGCTACTGAATTTACTGCTTGTTAGCATTTGGTTGGCTAGATCTTTTAATGTTAATTAAGTATTGCCAGGATGTGGAGGAGGAAGTACTGACAAGCTGTACTAGACCCACCCACATGCAGAGCAAAAATAGCTCACACAGAAATTATTGATCTTGAGCTTCTTTAATCATTTTAACTTCTTATTATAGCAAGAAAATGAACAGCTAGGTCAATTATGACCATCATTGATGGCCATTTTCAGTATCATATAGCAAAAATTGTTAGTATATACAGATTTTCTTTGTTGAACAATTTTTGCAAGATAGAACTTTTTTTTTTTTTTTTTTTTTTGGCCAGTTAGTTTTCT
>NW_012098325.1:0-1349 GCF_000951045.1 Mandrillus leucophaeus | reverse complement strand
TAGGTAGAAAGTGTACATGACTTTTCAGAAATCAATTCATGTAGTTCCAGATGGTAGAAATTCACTTATTTGTGCCCAGTTATCTTTTTTTTTTTTAAAAAAAAATTAGATGGAGTACTGAAAAAAGTAGAAACAGAAGTTAGATTTAAAAAGCAGGTATTTGGGAGGCCGAGACGGGCGGATCACGAGGTCAGGAGATCGAGAACATCCTGGCTAACACGGTGAAACCCCGTCTCTACTAAAAATACAAAAAATTAGCCGGGCATGGTGGCGGGCACCTGTAGTCCCAGCTACTTGGGAGGCTGGAACAGGAGAATGGCATGAACCCGGGAGGTGGAGCTTGCAGTGAGCCGAGATCGCGCCACTGCACTCCAGCCTGGGCGACGAGCGAAATTCCATCTCAAAAAACAAAAAAACCTGGCATAATTAGGGAAAGAAAATGTAACTCCTCATTCTGGTAGCTCGTTTCTTTTGTTCAAGTGGCATGGCATGCATGGCAATAGTAAAAGGTACTGATGAAAGCAAGAGTAAACACTGAAAATACATTTTTAGCGTATCTGCTAAACATGATAAAATGGTGATGTTTAAAATTTACTTGGCTCTATTTTAGGAAACATGGCACACAGGAAAACACATTCACAAGGTCAATGTGAATCCTTTTAAGTAAACTCATGAGAGCCTCAAGTTCAACGTTAAAGTCACATAAACATTTAATGTCTAACATGACTACATACAAGAATCATCCCAGCATTAAAACCCCACAGAATATGGAATGTTAATTGCTGTGGTGGCTCTTATGACTGAAATGGGAATCTCAGGAGACAGACACATCAAAGAACCACATAGCACAGATGGACTGCTTAGATCAAGGGTTGCAGAACCATGCTTGGAAAATGAAAGCAGGTAAAAAATCGTAACTTCCAGGAACAAGAAATGACAGCTGGAATCCTGATGATCGCTGCATAGTTTTAAAAAGCTGCTTTTAAAATATAGAAATTATTTTTGACTAGTTTAAGACACACCTTTGTATTATGTTTCAGGAATTTAAAAAATTTCTTGACAAATATAAAATTCAAAACAATAACAAATGGATTTTATTATTTGAAGAAAAAGCATTTGGACACATGTTTTTCTTTCTTTTTTTGGAGATGGAGTTTTGCTCTTTGTTGTACAGGCTGGAGTGCAGTGGCGTGATCTCGGCTCACTGCAACCTCTGCCTCCTGGGTTCAAACAATTCTGCCTCAGCCTCCCGAGTAGCTGGGACTACAGGCATGCGTCACCATGCCCAGCTGATTTTTGTATTTTTGGTAGAGATGTAGTTTTACCATGTTGGCCAGGCTGGTCTGGAT
>NW_012098324.1:0-1379 GCF_000951045.1 Mandrillus leucophaeus | reverse complement strand
CATGGTGACATGTGCTTGTAATCCCAGCTACTAGGGAGACTGAGGCAGGACAATCACTTGAACCAGGGAGTTGGAGGTTGCAATGAGCCGAGATCAAATGCCACTGCACTCCGGCCTGATGACAGAGCGAGACTGCAAAAAAAAAAAAAAAAAAAAACAATGGAGAACCCCCTTGATCAGAGTCCGGAGTTGTGGATTCCAACAGTGATCCTGAGAAGCCACCAGCTGTGGGACCTGGTGCGTGTCACCTCCCCTCTTTGGTCTCCATGAAAATGATGATAAACCTCTTATCCTGAAGAGCTTACAGATTCTCTGCCCCTGTTTGGTCACTGAGATGTAAGTTCATGCAGTAAACTATTCACTTAACAAGCAAACAAACAAACAAACAAACAAAAAACAGGGTCTTACTCTGTCACCCTGGCTGGAATGCAGTGCCGCAATCTCAGCTCACTGCAACCTCAGTCTGCTGGACTCAAGCAGTCCTCCCACCTCAGCCCCTTGAGTAGCTGGGACTAGGTGCACACCACTACGCCTGGCTAATTTTTGTATTTTTAGTACAGACGGGATTTCATCATGTTGCCCAGGCTGGTCTGGAACTCCTGGACTCAAATGATTTGCCCACCTCTGCCTCCCAAAGTGCTGGGATTACAGGCATGAGCCACCGGGCCCCAGCCTCAGCTGTTCATTTCTTGAGTGTTTCGTTTCCTCTATGACAACTATATACTCACATGTAACCATTACGCAATCAAGACAGAGAATTTCCACCATTCCCAGAAAGTCCCTTTCTGCCCCATTTGGGCAATTTTCACCACCCCAACAAGACACAGTTACCTCCTCCCTGGCTTTTAGGAGACTAATGACTTCCATATATATGAGGGTACTTTGGAAAATCTAACATAAAAGCTCATTCAGAGAATATGAATATGTTCAAAAATAATGTACTGTATCAATAGTATCAATAAGTAAGCATCATGTAGTCTCAATGGAGGCTGAAAAGCCATTTAGCAGAATTATTCACCTATTCTTGTTCTTAGAACAGAATAGGAGGACAATTCACAATGGTAAGAATTTTTGCAGAAAAACAGGAACCAGCCGGGCGCGGTGGCTCACACCTGTAATCCCGGCACTTTGGGAAGCCGAGGTGGGCAGATCACCTGAGGTCAGGAGTTTGAGACCAGCTTGACCAACATGGCGAAACCCTGGCTCTACTAAAAATCCGAAAATTATCCAGGCATGATGGCACACACCTGTAATTCCAGCTACTCAGGTGACTGAGGAAGGAGAATTGCTCGAGCCTAGGCGGCAGAGATTGCAGTGAGCCAAGATCATGCCACTCCACTCCAGCCTAGGTGACAGAGTGAGACTCTGTCTCAAAAAAA
>NW_012098323.1:0-1268 GCF_000951045.1 Mandrillus leucophaeus | reverse complement strand
GGGGTTCTGTACCCTGGCATGGTATGGCTTCTTACCTTAGGCGATCACCATAACTTTTTTTTTTTTTTTTTTTTTTTTTGAGATGGAGTCTTACTCTGTCACCCAAGCTGGAGTGCAGTGGTACAATCTCAGCTTATTGCAACCTCTTCCTCCCAGGTTCAAGCGATTCTCCTGCCTGAGCCTCCTGAACAGCTGGGATTACAGACACCGCCCCCCCCCCACCATGCCTGGCTAATTTTTGTGTTTTTAGTAGAAACAGCATTCTGCCATGTTGGCCAGGCTGTTCTCAAATTCCTGACCTCAAGTGATCCACCCAGCTCGGGCTCCTAAACTGCTGGGATTACAAACATGAGCCACTGTGCCCGGCCCACAACTTCCCCATATCCCAGTTTTTAGAAGTCAACTAAACAGCCTGTGACAACCTAATACAGCAAGTAATGAAAAGTACTTGTCACAACACCTGACTTATCTTTACTCAACAGGAAGTACTCAGAAATATGATGTGCTACTGTTCAGAGCTCTGAGTGGTCTTTTTCATAAGTTTTTTTAGTCTCTACATAGAAACACAGTTCTGTACAAATGCACACACATTTTAAGTCATGTTGATATGGACAGGAGGCAGGAAGATACTAGATAGAAGAGGGCAGTTCCCCAGCAAAGGCCCCACCCTCAAGCCTGGAAACCTGTCGTCCTAAATGGAAACAGGCATTCTTATTTTTGTGCCCAAATGTTGCCTTTTGACCCACCATGCACCCCTGTCCTGTACCCATATAAACACCAAACCCCAAACCCCAGACCCCACGTGCAGACAGACTGATGAGCAGAAAAGCAGAGGAACTGAAGAGCAGCACAGCAGAGAAGGAGAGAAGAGAAGGACACTGAGAGGTGTTCAGCTGGGGATGGCTGGAGAAGAGATCAGCCGCAGGACAACCAAACTCCAGGGGAAGATCATCTTCCCACTCCATCCCCTTTCCAGCTCCCCAATCATCCCACTGAGAGTCACCTCCATCTGGCAATAAACATTTCTGCATTTACCATCCTTCAGTTTGTTCGTGTGACCTGATTCTTCCTGGATGCTGGACAAGAACCCGGGTACTGGCCGGGCGCAGTGGCTCAAGCCTGTAATCTCAGCGCTTTGGGAGGCCGAGATGGGCGGATCACAAGGTCAGGAGATTGAGACCATCCTGGCTAACACGGTGAAACCCCGTCTCTACTAAAAAAATACAAAAAACTAGCCGGGCGTGGTGGCGGGCGCCTGTAGTCCCAGC
>NW_012098322.1:902461-974381 GCF_000951045.1 Mandrillus leucophaeus | reverse complement strand
GTTTCCAATGCTATCATGCTTGTTTATTAGGCAGCAAGTAAACAATTTTCAGTAACTGAAAGGACGGTTTCCCTTTTAATGCAGCTGTGAATCATTTGAAAATATTGCTTATGATAATTTTGAATTCAATCATGTACATAATGAAGTTATACTCTAAGGAAAAAAATCATATAACAGAATATGTGTTGACTACTGTTACCTGAACTTGAAAATGTAGTACAAAAGAGAGCTGAACTCAGAACTTTTGGGTAGTATACAAGCAGGAATAAATTGGAATAGAGAAAGCTCAGAAATGTTAAAACCTGTAGTTCGAGAAGAGAATTCTTTTTTCAATGTCAACTGCTAAAATATAAATCTAAGAAATTTTAGTTTCACAGACGAGTTGAAACTAAACCTCATGACAAGTTTCAAATCCAGAGGATGTGAGTATGTAATGTATTAATGTGTCCTAGATAAAAGGTCTAACTAAGAGTAAATCACTAATTAAATTCATTAAATTGGACAAAATGTCTTTAAAAAGGGATTAAAGATGTCATTCTCCCACCAAAACCTGAAAGGATAATGTGTCTGGAATTAAATCAAGAAAAAGAAACAAAAATTAAATTAATTTATTAAATAGCAAGAGTAAGAAATTTAACTGGAAAGGAATGTGACCATAGTTATTGGTACATGGAGATGACTACAATAAAATATATGAGGCTAATAAAATTTTTGACTGCCAAACCCTCACCATCCTAGATCACAAGACACAGCAACACTTGAGACTTAGCGCAAGCCATGGGCTGACAATCTTCTCAGGCAGGAAGAGAAATGAGATGTCAGCTCAACACCAGAAAAAGGTATGGCACAGAGAAAGTAAAATTTATGAGTTTATACCACATCATGACTTAGGTCATCCCAAGAAATTAAAATACATTGTAATAACAAGTAGGTATTGACCCCAAAAGGATTTTATTTATTTATTTATTTATTTATTTATTTTTAGTGTCAGGGTCTTCCACTGTTGCCCAAGCCGGAGAGCAGTGGCATGACCATAGCTCACTGTAGCCTTAAACTCCTGGGCTCCAACAATCCTCCTGCCTCAGCCTCTCAAGTATCCAAGATTACAGGTGTGTGCCCCCATGCCAGGCTAATTTTTACAATTTTTTTTTTGTAGAGACAGAGTCTTGCTATGTTGCCTGGGCTCATCTCAGTCTCCTAGCCTCAAATGATTCTCCTGCTTCGGCCTCCCAAAGTGCTGGCATCACAGATGTGAGCCACTGCACCTGGCCCAGGCATAATATATTTATAAATGTAAGTATATGTAGATAAATAAATACAGACACACACGTACAATATGTCAGACCTTCTTCAGTGCTCCTCATGGGTGTCCATATCCTAGTTATCCATAGAGGCCATGAGTGGGAAAGTAACTTGGTTTTTTTTTGTTTTGTGAATCCCAAAGGCAATCGGATGATTCAGAGATGTTTTTGCATCCATTCCTGATGGAAAGACTATTCAAAATTGTTCAAAAATGCCAGCTCTTGAGACTGATACTGTGAACAAATAAGAATTTGTGGTAGGATTATTTGAGGAAGTAGTGAGTGTATTTTGCATGTGGAAGGAACAAGAAATCCAATATTTGGTTATCAGGGGGCACACTGTGATAGTCCTTGTTCTGTTCATCCCATATTTCTAGTTCATCTCTTATTTACACAGTAGGATTATACTCTCCTAACTCCTTAGGAATAATATATAACTTTCTTTGATCTCTAAAATGTGAACAAAAGTTACATATTGTCACTTCCAGGCAGAAGATTTAAGAATCCATTTTAGCATAGCTTTATCTTCTTTCCCTTGGCCGCTGCATGTATTAATATAACAGGGAGTAACTGCTGTGCCAGCCTGGATACCAGAAGGAGATCTGCATGGAGGAGAGTCCCAAGCCACTCTATGATAGTTATTGAAAATAAGAAAGAAATGAGCATGTGTTGTTTTAAAACATTTATATTTGGGGTTTCATTTTTTCCCCAGTATCCTAGCTATTTAACTGAAATAAAGTGGCAATGCCTTACTTCTTACACCTTATAAGCCACTCATAAAATATTTGGTTCACAACACTTGAACCCTGGTCTATGGTTCAGGGGTCTTCTATCTCACTGCTTCCTGTGGGAGCACGACAACAGTTCCCTTCGCATGGAAACTAAAGCTGCCAACTGGTTATATTAGGCTCCATACAATTGTGGACAAAACAGAAAAGGTTCACTGTACTGGCTACAGAGCTTAATCCTAAAGCTATGAAAAAATCAGGTTCCTTCATCACAGTGGAGACAAAAAAATCTATGCCTGAAACTTTAAGAATTTTCTGGGAATTCTCTTATGGTTTCCATGTTCAGTGAAAAGTGGTTGAAAGATGACATCAAACTAAAAAATCAAGATCACTAAAATTTTTTCTTTTTTAAGTGCACATTTAGATCACCTCAACAGGTCAAAAACTATGACCAACTTTAGGTACTCTCTTAGCATAAAGGGAACACGGAAAGAGTGGTATCGTTGCAAACAGCTGTAAGAATTAACTTGCTTACTAGTTTCTAGTTACAGAAATGAGGACTGTGGAAGGCATGCATTTTGACTTTCTTCCTTTTTCACATTTATTTGTATGTAATAATCATTTTTTACTTTCTACTTTTCTACTACTGTATAAAAGAAGTGTTGGTTATGGTTAACAGTTTATTTTTTAGGTCATAGAATATTTAGGTTACTAGAAAAGAACCAACATCACTCAGAGACAGATGCAGTGACTGATGTACCCTTAGTTAATCTCATTTGGTAGAAGAATTAGAGTATTTTAATGCATGAGGAATAATTGCATCATGTTGACAAAAGCAAAATATCTCTAGTGTTATTGTCAGCAAATATAAGTGGTATCATGCATAAGATTGCTTAGTAGCCCAAAATGTGGAGTGTGCCGGTGATTTGCCTGTTGGCTCTCAGTCTCAAGTTCCTTTCTACCCTCTCCTTTCTATTGCTAAGGACAAGAAAGACTAATAATATTACCTCTTGGATTTGTGCTCAGATGTCAAGTGGCAGTTCTAAAAGCAAAAGCTTCAGCAATTTATGTAATGCAACTTTATTCTTTTTATTCCTCATACCCTAAAGCAATTACAGACATTTGAACAACATCATGTTTTTCATTTTACTCCTTCCACATTTCAGCACTTTAATAAACAATCCACTATACCGAAGTTTCTTCATTTAACTCCGAGTAACTAAATACTTGTTTTCCTCCTGGAACATTAAACAATACACAATATAGATCATATTTTCACTCTAAATCAGGAATGAGGCAAGGACTATCCAGTATCACTACTTCTTGTCAACACTAACTAGAAGTTTTTGCCAATAGAGTAAGACAAAAAAGTTAACAAATAGAAGTAAATTAAACTGTCATTTTTCAAAAATAGTATGATTATTTATGTGTATTATCTACACAGAAGCTAAGGAGGATATAGGAAATATTATTAATAAGGTATTTTAACAAATCTGAGTATTAGATCAATTTACAAAATCAATTACAAGGCTATAATCAGAAAGAGAAAGCCTACCTTTCTATAAATTGCATAGAAATAAATCTGAGATAGTTATCTGAACTTTGAAGAGAAAATTACAAAACTTTGTTTTAAAAATGTAGGGATATTTAATTAAATGGTATATTAGTATCCTATTGCTGCTGTAACCAACTATCACTAACTTAGCAGCTTACGAAATAAATTTATTCTTTTGCAGCTCAGAAGATGAGTCTAAAAAAGGAGTTTCATTAGGCTCAAATCAAGATATGCACAGGATGGTGTTGCTTCTGGGGTATCTGGGGGAAGGATTCCTTCCACACACTTTCTAGTTTTCAAAGGCTGCTTGCATTCCTTGTATCACAGTGCCTGACCAAAAATTCCATCACTGTGATTTCTGTTTCAGTCATCACCTCTCTTTCTCTCATGCTCCTGCCTCTTTTTGTCAATTGTAATGACCTTTGTGATTACTTTGGGCTCATTCTGATAATTATGGATGCTGTAGTTTGAATGTGTACTGCAAACTTCATGTGTTGAAAACAACTTTCAGTGCAACCATGTTGGGAAGTGGTATGTTTGATGGCATCATAAAGAGGGTTTGCAAGACAGGGTTCTTCTCTTCTCCTCTTCCGCCAGGTGAGGACACAACGTTCCTCACCTCTGGAGAATGCAGCATTCAAGGCATCACTTTGGAAGCAGAGACTGAAACCTAAGCCTCCAGCACCTTGTCCTTGGACTTCTCAGCTTCCAGAACTGTGAGAAACAAATTTCTACTCTTTATAAATGACCCAGTCTGTGGTACTATACTACAACAGCACAAATGGACTAAGACACAGGATAATCTCCCCAACTCAAGAGCCTTGACCTATTCACACCTGCAAGGTGTCTTTTGCCATATAATATATTCACAGTTTCCAGAAGTGAAGATTTGGATACCTTCTAGTGATCTGCCATACATGGAGGAAATCTGTTAAAAAATAAAAGGAGTAAAGGTGGTAAACATGCTATGTCTCTCCACCTAATAATAATAACAATTACAGATTCCAATCAAATTCCCATCAAAATGTTAGTAGAAACAGGACAAGCTATTTTAACTTAAATGTAAAGGAGAAAAACACTAACAATAGCAAAGATAAATGATGAATATTATAATGGGGAGAAAAACTTACTTGTTAAGAAGTGAGATTTTTTTTGAGAACAGTAGCTTTTAAGAGAGTGTGGCATTAGACCTGTGCAAAAAATTACTGCCCCAATTGCTTTTAAGGTACAGAAAAAATAAAACTAGATCCAAATATATCATACAAAATTCAATTATAGAAAATTTAAGCCATCCCTTTAAAGCTTTGAGAAGAAAATATATTTTAAACACTGTTTCCTTAAGCAAGAAATAAAAACCATGAACTATTAAGGAAAATATTGATTTTGCCACAATAAAAGTCGTAACTTCTGTACATCCACCATTATCTTAAATGCATTAAGGGAGTAAAAACAAGCCAGAGATTATAAGAAGATATTGGCATACGTAGACCTAAAAAAATCAATAGCAACAAGATTATATAAAACTCCTCTATATCGATAAGAGAACAATGAAAAATGAGCCAAGCACCTTAATATATATTGAGAGACAAATTAACTTGAAAAACCAAAAATATATTTGTAGTCTTCCTTATAAATAGTAACATGCAAATTAAACACAAAATGAAGTATAATTTGCCACCTATTAGTTAAGCAAAAAATTTAAAACTCTGACAAAAGTTGAAAATGTTGTGGAGCAATAAGGACAATTGTTTTCTATCATTAGGAGAATTAATTGAAGCAATCACTTTCAATAAAAATTTGACTTACTGAGTAAATGCAAAACATATGTTCCATAAGATACGACAATTTCCTGTGAGATATATATTCTTGAGGAATGCACTTATACACAAGGAGACATGTAAAATAATCTTAAATACAATATTGTTTGTAAAACTTTAAAAAATGGAAGCAAACTGTATGACTCCAGGAGAATGAGTAAACATATTATGCTATATTTTGGCCCAAGCACATGTAGTATCCTAAGGGGTTGTATCATTCTATTTTTTGTTTCATATTATGCTTGCCAACACCATAAGTAACAAGTCTCTGTAAATTTTAAATAATTGCTAAACTATATGTTTTGAATGGCTCACCAGAACAACAATAGAATATAATAAGTGATTTCAACAGAAACCCAGACTCTCAATTTTTATTATTTAAGCCCAAAGAACAACGGGCTTTAAAGTATTTTTCAAGATAGGAAACATGGAAACAAAATTCAGAATTTCTGATATTAAAATAAAATCTAAAAGTAATAAGAGAATAATTCAATTAAATTGAAGAAAATGTACCATAATTGAAGAATTTAGGCACCGTCATTGGAAAGAAAACATATCACATGACAATAGAATGACCAGAAAAAATAAGCACACCTCACCCAGAAGCAGTGTGTGGATAAAGGGAAAAACTACCATTTCTAGTGTAGAAAACATGAGAGAATATCTCTAATACTTTTGATCGAAGTTTAATATTTTCTTTTTGAGCAGCAACAGAGTAAACAAGGATGAAGAAGGGTTTTCAATGTTTTAAGAAAGGAAAAGAGAAATAAAGCTTTGTCAGACCATTTATCATCTTGAAACAGTAATATGAAGTCAAATTGTGAAATGTACTTTGAAAAAGCAAAACTGAAATCTACAAGGACATGTGATTTAGGAAGCAGTTGTGAACAATCACACACACACCCCCGAACACCAGAAGATTATATGAGCTGAACAACAGAATGTCCTTACACAAAATAACAGAATCAGGAATACAAAATTAGTACTAAAGCCTTAGGAAAAGAGCGTTAATGGGTTCTAAAGCTTAAGCTTCACTATCTTCTGGGCAAGAAACTTAGAACAACGATTGCACAATGAGTAAAGCATTAGAAGCAATACCATCAAAGTAAAAAACATAAATAGGGTATCTATTAACCACAGTCACATTCAAAATGGTACTGACTGTTTCAGCCAATGAAGAGGAAAATACAAATTGAAAACAAAATTTTCATGCATATAAAAAACAAGAGAATAACTATCATTAATCTTAGATGATGTGTTTGTGTATGCGATCAAATATATAGAAAACTCATTAGAATCAAGGGATGAATTATTAGATATAAGAGGAAAAATCAACAAGATGGTCAGGTGCAGGATAAATAACTAAAATCTGTAATTTTCCTGCTCACTAGCAATAACTATGTAGAAAATAGGAGAAAAATGACATTCAGAATGATATGAAATAGTTTATAGTAAATCCAAAATAACTGAGAAACATATATTTTTAAAACTTTTCTGAAGGCGATATCAGAAATTAAATAACTATATATGTTATCCTATGTTGCTATTTAGAAACATTCAATGTTACAATTTATACCTTTCAAACTATGAATATAATGTGATAATGAAAATCTCAATAGGATTTTTAAGGTAAATCAATACAGAAAATGAGACATAAATCTGGAAAAGATGATGTAGACATTTTGGCATTGGAAGCTTTTTTTAAAAAAGTACCTGAAATTCACAAAGGAGAAAAACAAAAACAAAAAATGAAAAATTCATCAACATGTACTTCATTTACAATGTGTGCAGTCACTACTTCTGTCTAGTGCCAAAATATTTTCATCACTCTGAAATAAAAACTCATACATAGCAAATTGTTTCCCCTGTTCTTTTCTTCCTATCCCCCTACGAACTACCAATCTGCTTTCTGCCTCTATGGATTTACCTGTTCTAAATATTTCATATAAATATGATCTTCTGTGTCTAGTTTCTTTCACTTAGCATGTTTCGAGGTTTATCCACATTGTAAAATATATCATTACTTAGTTCCTTTTCATGGCAGAAGAGTATCCCATTGTGCATATACATATATACACACATACATATGTATATATACACGACATATTGCTTATCTATTCATATAGTGATGGATGTTTGAGTTGTTTCTACTTTTTAGCTGGAATATGAATATTCAGAATGTGAACATGAGTCCACATATATTTGAATCTGTTTTAAATTCTTTGGGTATACACCTGGCGTTAGAAGTTTTTAAAAGAATGTCAGAGGTTTCTCCACTAGATGATAAAATATATTGTAAAACTATGGCATTGGGGCAGTGATAAATAAACAAATTGATGAAAATAGAGACAACTAGATCAGAACCAAATCTATGTTTGGTTATAATATATGTAGATGATATTTAATTTTGTGAAATAATAAAGAAACTTTTAATGTAATAACAAAAGTGAGAACACAGTTGGAAAAAGTAAAGCTAATTTAAATGCCTATTCATTACGAAAACTTACAAAGATAAAATCCAAATATTTCAAATAAATAACTGCAAAAGTCAAATTATAAAGTATAAAAAGAGTATATGATTATTCACTTAAAAATTTGAGGCAGAGGCTGGACGCGGTGGCTCATGCCTGTAATCCCAGCACTTTGGGAGGCCGTGGCGAGCAGACCACGAGTCAGGAGATTGAGACGATCCTGACTAACACGGTGAAATCCCGTCTCTACAAAAAATACAAAAAAAAATTAGCAGGACGTGGTGGCAGGCGCCTGTAGTCCCAGCTACTCGGGAGGCTGAGGCAGGAGAATACTGTGAACCCAGGAAGCGGAGCTTGCAGTGAGCCGAGATGGCGCCACTGCACTCCAGCCTGGGCGACAGAGTGAGACTCCCTCTCAAAAACAAAAAAATTTGAGGTAGAATAAGATATATACATACATATATATAAAACAACATTAAATATATATGTATGGAGAGAGCCTTTAGAAAGTAAAGGTCTCTTAAAACAAAAACTAGTATACAAAAACAAAAATTAAAACATTAATAGATTTAATCATACTATCTTAAAAATCACATATATGATAAAATATACCAGGCCGAGTGCAAATATTAGGTTGGTGCAAAAGTAATTGCTGCTTTTGCCATTGAAATTAATGAATTTATTCCAATGAATCACTAGGATCAATGACAATAGAAAATTAAGGAATGGTTTATATGCAGTATTTGCACTCTCCGTGTAAATATAAAAGGATACAAAATACCAGAGGTCATTTTTGTAGTATTTATTTACATTTAAAGTGACCTGGTGTTTCCATTCAGCAATTAATTTTTAGGAAACTAACCATGAAGACTTTCTCATGTCCATATGTTGCAGAGAAGCAACATTTTTAACAGATAATTTTCCGTGTAAACACGTAAATTGCTTTTCACTAGATTATATTGTGCGAAACACAGGGGGCAAAAATGAGATTTTATATATTTGGCTAGAGATATTTTATTTAAATATATACTTGCATATATAAATACATATGTATATTTGTACAGATATATTTGTACAAACATATATATTTGTACAGATGCTCCTTGACCTACAACGAGGTTATGTCCTGATAAACTTATCATAAATTGAAAATATCATGTCTGAAGTGCATTTTCCATTTACAATATTTAAAAATTACGATGATTTTATCCTAATGTAACCTTGCTATGAGTTGAGGAGCTTTAGAAAAGCATACCACCTTTCCGTTACCCTAAAATCTAAAACTCATTAAGTAGCATGATTAAATCATGTCTGTCTATATACATGAGACTGAAGATCTATTCTAAATGGTCAACACCTCCTTTTAGTAAGAAAATAGCACTGTTTGTATTTTTTAAATTATAAAAAAATTCATTCATTTTTATAAAGAGCTTAATTTATGTTTGTCCTTAATCATATTTTTACATTTATACCCTTCACCTGTATAGATTTTTCAAATAAAGTGTTTTTAAATTATGCTATTTCCAAAGCAGTACTGGGTCCAAATTTCTGAAAGAAAAATAAAGTGTGAAACAAGTGTGTTAACTCTTTTCTATTCCTCATTAAATCTTTTTGATAAGTCCTTTATCAGTGAATTTGAATTCAAGAAGTTCCCAAGAAATCTTTCCCTGAGATTTGCAATAAGATGTTGAGAAAAGGGAGATGAAGAGGAATTTGGCTCTTATGTGTGTTTTGATCATCTCAGTTCCACTTTTATATTTTTATGTAGTCTTATAAATAAACCTGCCAGTCACAGTGTGTCACACCTGTAATCTCAGCACTTTTGGAGACTGAGGCAGGAGGATCACCTGAACCCAGGAGTTTGGGACCAGCCTGGGCAACAGAGAGAGACCCTATCTCTACAAATAATTGAAAAATTAGCCAGGTGTGGTGACATGCACCTGTGGTCCCAGCTACTTGGTAGGCTGAGGCAGAGTATTCCTTGACCATGAGCCCCGACCATGCCAATGCACGACAGCCTGGGCAACAGAGCAAGACGCTGTCTCAAAAATAAAAAATAAAATAAAATCTTGTTTTGAACAAAGGGTCTCAAGTTGAAAGAAAATGAGAGAGGAAGGATGATGAAGAAAGAGAGAGAAAGGGGAGAGAGAAAAGAGAGAGAAATACTTCTCTTGAATGAATTCATAAATGGAGAGATTTACTTCTCATTGCTCTGATAATTGAAGAATTAATATTAATGTGATATGTATCTGTGAGACTGGAGTTAATGAATATGATGAATATAAGAAATCTTTAGACATATTTTCCAATTTAAGTGATTATAACTGAATTTACGTGTCAGAATACTGATGATTTAATTTAGTGCTGATTCTATCATTTGAAGAAAGCAATATACAGATAAGAACATGAATACAAGCAATAGTTTGGAATTTGTGCTGAAAAAATTCACAGAAAAGAAACAGTACTGACAAGAAAACACCTTATATTACTGTTTCTAATTAAAATTGTGGTACAGTATTTGTTCATCTATAGGCCTATCACATGTGGAACTCATACCTTCTGTTTTTCACATAGAACTCAATAACTACCTTTATTGTATAAAAGAAATATGGATTCATAGTAACATTTTGTATACTAGAGTTGATTTTGGGTATATGTGAAGTATAAAATAAGAATTTTAATTTGCTCTACTCTAATCAATATCTTGCTATATCACAATTCCACTATAGTTTGGAGTAAAAGAAGTACAATTATAAAAGAAGCTATCACAGGTTTTAGGAGTCTTCTAAGTTTAAACTGTATGAGGCCAACTCATAGGGTCCATACATAGCAGATAATAAAATGCTTATAAATTATAGACCCAGTACACAAGAATGTACTTAAGTCAAACCAATCTGGCAAACACACAACAGATACCTTTGTTTTAGATACTTTCCTAATTGCAAACTAGATTTAATGAATGAAAGACTTAAAAATTGCAGTCACTATGAAAGATTCCTCTTTCGTTTTAAATCAGTTGGATTTCATGTAAGGGCCTCATTGTAGCTTTAAAAACCTAAAACAACTTTATCATGAAACAACTGCAAAATTAAATAACAGCATCTATTTAATTTAAAATTTGAGTTATGAATATACTGGAAAATTACATAATTTATGGATGACATTTCTTAACCTAAGTTACTGGGAACATAAAACAACCCACACATCCCTCCTCTTCCATTCACCAAAGAAATAACCACCTTTTTAAAGGCAACATAACCCACCAATTACTCTTGACAAATCATTTTTACGGAAAACCTGAACATCTGTGCTAAGACATTCAGTAACAAGTCATTATTCAAAGGTTATGATTTTTAACAATCTAAATAAATACACCCTTCCGTTAAAACAGTGCTCTTTAATTGCAGGATTTTTTCCCCCCTTTAAGTTGTGAAATACGTTTGTGGCAAAGCACTCTCAGTTTGTTTGTTTTTTTTTCCAACCCTGCATAATTGCCATGTTCATTGCCAACACGATAACCATTTTGGGGGGCAGGGTCGGGGGGGCTGGGTTCTGAAGTACTCACATTTAAATGGCACTAAAGAACAAATAGTCTTGCTAAAATTATTTTTGCACTCAAGATTGATAGAAAAATATTGGGTTTTCCATATTCTTTCCATGTGATTTTCCTGTCATAAAATTTATGTACCTCTTGCATTCTCACACTTGAAAACAAGTTTATAAATGGATATGTTCAAGAAAAACAAATGACCATATCAGTATCTATCATGGAAAACAAGTTGGGAGTATAATCAAAACTAACTTACGGTTTAGATGTTGCAAAAGAAAACTACTTCCCCCTTATTAAGTCAATTGCAATTTCTTGCAAATCTTTTTGGTTTTTAAACTTATCACTTTTGAAATTTTGCATGGCTATTTCCCATCCACTCTCACTGTTTTCTTTAAAGTGTTAGAATGTCACCAGTGGAAAATTTTGAAGAATTTGAAAAATAACTAAGAGGGAATATAAAAATATCTCCAAATAGCCCCTTTTGTAATAATTTTTACCAATGTGTTTGTAAACACACACACATAAGACACACAATATGAAATAATGAATGATCTTTTTAATCTTCAGTCTCAATTGTGGAAATACCTCTATTTTCGTAAGTAGCAATGAACATTATCCGTTCAAATTACTGTGATTTGTTTTACTATTAGATTATATGAATAAATAGTTCTATGATTATAATGACAATAATGACAGTATCCTACACCTATTTATTGCTTATTATGTGCCAGATCATTTTCTAAGGGCTTTTCCAGTATTCACTCATTTGAATTATAAATATTTTCACTGTTTCTCTTCTTTGAAAATCAAGTAGAGAGTAATATTCTTCAATAGACTGAGCAGTTTTCTGATTATGATTATACATACATTTATAAGAAATAAGATGTTATTTCTGACTTCCACAGTAGTTCTACAAATTTATACTCCTACCCAAATAAATGAGAAGCATGTCAGAGAATTCAAAATTCACTACTCATCCATCTTTATTGCTAGCAAAATTCAGTGTCTTTTATACAGCTCTTATCTATTTCTTATTTTTCTCTATATTCTTTTCTCATTATTCTTTTGGGTAATTCTTTTCTCATTACTCATTGTAAGAGGTTTTTCTTTTTAACTGCAAGAATCTTGAGATGTGAAAATTGTGTATTTATTTTCTCAGCACAGTAATGCTTGTATAGGGTTTTACATGTGATATGGTTCTACCAGCTCTCTTCTCAACCATTGTAAAGAACTGTTTTCCACTCTCTTAAGGCAACCATTTTCCTAAAACTGGTTGGTTCTTGTTCCTTTTTATCAAATATTAAAATCTAAAGTTTGTGTGTGAGATTAATGGTTTTTCTGTTTTAGGTCTCATCTATGGATTTTTTTCTAGAAATTGAAATGGTAAAACAGTTACCTTCCCCTCCTACTCCCTCCACACAAAATACATCACCTTTCTGGAATTTCTTTTTTTTTTTTTTTTGGTAGTTGGTATCTTTACTGTATTCTGTGTCTTTCCTATATTTTATTTAACATTGTTTAAATAGCTTTCTCATTTTCATGCAACACTTCCTTTAATAGCTTCCAAAAACAATTGATGGGAAGTGACTTTTTTGTGAACACACATAAGATAAAATTACTTATTCAACCTTCACACTTGATTGATACTTTGACCAGATCATTCTCTTTGGAACTCTTTTTTCTTCAGATAGTTGCTCGATTCTTTTCTAAATTCTAGTGTTTCTTTTAAGAAGTGTGATAACATGCTAATTTCCAACAATTTTTAGGTGACATGTTTAATGCTTATTTAACTTTTTTTCTGGAAGTATTTAGGTTTCACTCATTATCATAGGCATAATGAAATATCACAAAGACATGGATTTATTTGTTTTCATTTTTATTTGTTTTCTGGAATGAATATTGAATATTTATGTCCACTCTTCCATTTCATTTCTGACGTAATTATTATTAAACATTGAAGGATATTTTTACAAATTTAACTTCAGTCACTTTACTAATTTTAAGTTGTTCTTGCCTGTCTCTGAATGCTCATTTGGTTATAGAATGCTATTCTTCTCCTACATGCAATAACCTGTCTTGATAAATATTTCAATTAACCTGATTATTGATATACTGGCAACAACACTATTTTTAATTAGTCCTCCTTAAGTTTGCTTCGCAAATATAAAGCCACATGGTTTTGAACAAACACTGAGGTTATAAAATCAGCTTCTCTTTGGAAGCTTTCCTGAAGCATTTTGAACTTTTAGAGTCCTCTATTATTTGAGATCCCAAGTCTAGAAAATTGAGACCAAAATCTCTTTCCTTACAATGTTACCAGCAGCACCTATAAGTATGGGTGAATTCATCCTCTTTTTGGGGTTCTAAAAATTTGCTAAGGTTTCTTATCCTCAAAAATTTATTTTTCTCCCCATTTACAGACCTAGCACCTATAAACCAGGTACCAGGCTGATATTCTCGGGAGAGTTTTCTAGATACTACGTCCTTACATAAAGTCAGTCCTTGTTACTTAATAGTAATTTGTCATACTTGATTAAATTATAATCATCATCAAATGCAATACTCTAAGTATGGCTTTTTTGCAAACTGAAGTTTTCCAATTATGTCCTAGCAAAAGAGAGAACAGTTTCTTATTGAACTTACTTAACAATGTTGCCACAAGAAGTAATGAGACGCAGCAAGAGGTTTAAAGTACTTCACTTTCTTTATAAATCTTGAGTCTGATACATTTAGGTTATATATAATACATATATGTGTATATATATGTGTTTATATATACACACACACAAATAAACAGATTATTAAAATAATATCATTAATATATTTTAAAGCTTAGTAAAATTTCTTTTATTTTAATGTCATCCTATGTAATTATTTCTTGTCCCAATGGCTCCTCTGTCCATAGCCTGCTTTCATGAAGTCGTTTATTTCCACTTTAAAACAATTCTGAAAATTCTCATTCTGTTCACTAATATGGACTATAATTGGTCTGCATGTTATCATTCATAACGGCATAATTCTTTGCAATATTAACAATTTAAAGTACCCATTATAGACCTTTCCATGATATTCTGAGACTGTTCTACTTTGTAGAAGATACCAACTCTGGACTGTACCATAATTGAAGACTCTGCAGGCAAGTGTCAGAATAAAATAAAAACAACTTTAAGTTAACAAAAGTAATTGATTGTGTATAATTTATTACACTAAGAGTAATATAAAAATGGAGAAGAATAAGACAGCTATTACACAGGAGTTAGATCAGCTTTTCACTGAGGGTAAAAACATGTTATGGACATCTAGGAAATTGTAAAAATCCAGGGTATTCTTCCAAAGTGTCTTCCTTCTGAAATACTCACATTAATACCATTTTACTTAGACAAACTTAACTTAGGGAAAATTGAGTTTCTATACTGATTTTAAAAGTCTATCCACATATTTCTGACAATCATGAGGAACCAATTTGAAAAAAACAGGAAGCATACCAAACATTTAATTATTTCTCATCTCTTTTTAGATGGTGAAATAACAAATATTTGTAATTTTCCAGTGGTCTTACTTTAATAATAAAACATATCCTGAAATGTTATTTTAGTTTTTCTAAATTTAAGATACAATTTTGAAAATTATTTTTATAAATTTAAGATACATTTTTAATAAAACAATTTTGTCCAAAGAGGGGTACATAATTAAGATATTATTATGGGTGCCTGAGAAACAATACTTATTTAATCAAAGTGACAATAAGATATTTTAAAATAAACATAGAAAGATAAGGAATTCTACTAAAGCAGTTTCGATCTTTTATATGTAAAGCTTTATCCTTTGTATTTTTTTAATAATCAAGAACATGATAAAGTTAACATAAATTCAGAAAATTATTCTGGTAATACATAGAATCGCCGCTTTCTAGGCAGGTTACATACAAGGCAGAAACTTTAATCAGGAAGCTCACCCAATCTGAAAAAGTTTGACAAGATTTTAACATATTCCACTGCTTATTTTATGACTTTTTATGACTTAGTATTATAAACTACAGGAATTAAAATTCATTTTTCTCATGTTTTGTGATTTTGCCATGCTTTGTCATGTTCTGAAAAAAATTGAACTTTACTTTTGAATGAAACTACTCCTTCTTTCCATAATTTTTTTTTTAAAAAGCACACAGTTATAACTCACTGTCACTGTGGCTCCTAGTATAATCTCTATCAAACATATTAATTATATTTTTTACCTAAAATAGCTAATTTCTATTTCATAGACAAAATCAGGAAACAGATGAACGAGAACTTTGTTATCCAAAAGTATTTTTGCAGACTCACAGAGGTCATAAATACAAATGTCACAACTTCTTTATTGATGTGCAATTGATACACAAAATTTTGCATATTAATTGCATACAATTTGATGAGTTCAGACGTATGCATACACCTGTGAAGTCATCACCATAATCAATGTAACAGACAGCTATTACATCCAAAAATTTATTGAGTCTTTTTTTTACTTGTGTGTGCTAAAAACACAATATGAGAATCACCCTTTTAATGAAGTTTTAAGTGCACATGAATGTATTGTTAACTATAGTCACCATGTCATATAGCAAATCTTTAGAGCTTTATCTTGCATTATTGTACCTTTATACAAATTGAAATGTAATTTTTTCTTACAGGCATGAACATTTCTTTTACACCTCTTAAAACGGCCAAAAAAATGAAAACATTCATTAGCATGAACTAAAATGAGGGCCACTTCTCTATATTATGTAAAAATAAAATGTAAAAAGAATTATAATTATGCTTAGTAATCAGTTTTAGCACTGCAAATTACTTAGATTTTATTTAGGTATTCAATGATTATCCACCAGTTAAGTCCATTATATATTAATTCAGGGTTTAAAGTTATCCAAGTATTTTTACTGTTGATATGAAAAAAGTTGACCTGAAGAATAAATCAATTTTGTTTAACCCATTATATTTTTCATAATATTAAACATTACATAAAAGTATGTTAGCTTATTTCATCAGTAAACCTGCATTGCTTAGGAAGTTCAGAAAACTAGTCTTGTTAAGTCTTGAAAAGGACATGTATGTTTACATTATATTTATCATTGATAACTTACAGAAAAAATCAACTAAAATTTTTAAAACCAAAATTATTAAATTAATCTGATTTTTCAAATATTTAACTTTATTATGATAATTTGTGTTTTTAACATATTTCTGAGTTTCTGAATTATTCTTTTATTTTCTTTATTTCTTCTAAAAAAGAATGGAATACCTGTGGAGAACGTGCAGGTTTGGTACATAGGTATACGTGTGCCATGATGGTTTGCTGCACCCATTGACCCATCGTCTAATTTCCCTCCCCTCATCCCTCACCCCCAAAAAGGCCATGGTGTGTGTTTTTCCCCTCTCTGTGTCCATGTGTTCTCAATGTTCATCTCCCACTTATGACTGAGAACATGTGGTGTTTGGTTTTCTGTTTCTGTGTTAGTTTACTGAGGATAATGGCTTCCAGCTTCATCCATGTCCCTGCAAAGGACATTATCTCATTCCTTTTTATGGCTGCATAGGATTCCATAGTATAAACGTACCACATTTTCTTTATCCAGTCTATCATTAATGGGCATTAGGGTTGGTTCCATGTCTTTGCTATTTTAAATATTTCTGCAATAAACATATCTGTGCATGTGTCTTTACAGTAGAATGATTTATATTCCTTTGGGTATTCACCCAGTAATGGGATTGCTGGGTCAAATGGTATTTCTGGTTCCAGATCCTTGAGGAATCACCATACTGTTTTCCACAATGGTTGAACTAATTTGCATTCCCACCAACAGTGTAAAAGCATTCCTATTTCTCCAGAGCCTCCCCAGCATCTATTGTTTCCTGACCTTTTAATTTGCCATTCTGACTATTGTGAGATGGTATCTCATTGTGGTATTGATTTGCATTTCTCTGATGATCGGTGATGCTGAGCTCTTTTTCATATTTTTTTTGGCCATGTAAATATCTTCTTTTGAGAAGTGTCTGTTCATATCCTTTGCCCATTTTTTGATGAGGTTGTTTGTCTCTTTCTTGTAAATATGTTTCAGTTCCTTGTAAATTCTGGATATTAGACAGTAGGCAAGCAGTGAGTCAAATCAAATCATGAATGAAGTTCAATCCATAATTGCTACAAAGAATAAAATACCTAGGTATACAGCTAAAAAGGGACATGAGGGACCTCTTCGAGAACTACAAACCACTGCTCAAGGAAATAAGAGAGGACACAAACAAATGGAAAAACATTCCATCCTCATGGATAGGAAGAAGCAATATCTTGAAAATGGCCACCCTGCCCAAAGTAATTTACAGATTCAATGCTATTCCCATAAAACTACCATTGATATTCTTCACAGAAATTAGAAAAAAACTATTTTAAATTTCATGTGGAATCAAAGAAGACCCTATATAGCCAAGACAATCCTAAGCAAAAAGAACAAAGCTAGAAGCATCATGCTACCTGACTTCAAACTACACTACAAGGCGACAGTAACCAAAACAACATGGTACTGGTACCAAAACAGACATTCACACCAATGAAGCAGAACAGAGACCTCAGAAATAACACCACACATCTAAAACCATCTGATCTTCAACACACCTGACAAAAACAAGCAGTGGGGAAAGGATCTCCTATTTAGTAAATTGTGCTGGGAAAATTGGCTAGCCATATGCAGAAAACTCCCCTTCTTTACACCTTGTACAAAAATTAACTCAAGCTGCATTAAAGACTTAAATGTAAAACCCAAAACCACAAAAACCCTAGAAGAAAACTTAAGCAATACTGGACATAGGCATGGGCAAATACTTCATGACAAAAGCACCAAAAGCAATTGCAACGAAAGCCAAAATTGACAAATGGGATCTAATTAAACTAAAAAGCTTCTGCATAGCAAAATAAACTACCATCAGAGTGAACAGGTAACCTACAGAATGGGAGAAAATTTTAGCAACATACCCATCTGCAAAAGAATAATTTTTCTTAAAGCCAAAGACATTTAGATTATTAGAGTCTGGATTTCTTTATAGTCTGAGTTTGGACAATATTATATTAATAGAAGTACATCTTTCAATTTTTAAACCTGTTGGAATAGATATTGTTTAATTTAAAAGACGATATCATCTAATGTATTAATACTTCTTGGAGGTAGAAAAATTATTCAAACTCACATCACGAGAGGTTAAGCCATTTTCAATTAGAGACACACAGGCAGAAAGAAACTCTGAAACAAAGAGAACTTAGACTTTCAATTCGACCATTTTAGTCTAAGGTCAAGTTAAATACAGAAACATAAAGTCTTCCCATTTGAGATTTCCACTTCTGGGAAGATAAAGTAGTCATACTATTCCGGATCCCTACCACTTAAGTGCAGCTAAAAGCCTAGAACATTTTATATATAAACAAACATATGAATACACTGAAAGGTGAAGAGGAGAAATGAGACCTACTAGAACCCTTAAGACCCAAGGAACAAGGAACACAGCAGTGAATTCCATGGGGTTTCTTTCCACCTCACATATCCCAGATATAGAGGTGAGGAAGCCAGAAACTGGGGATCACTGATGAGTGCAGACAAAATGAATAAATAAACCCAACAAAAACCTGCCCTTTCTATCCAAAGAATCAGGGATGGAGCAGCTTAGCAAGACTTGAAAATTCAAATAGTAACTCCTGTACTCCTGGTGAAAACCTGTGGCCCTATTCTCAACTGTGCCAAAACAGGCTTAGTGGAAGCCTACATTTTTACCTTTTCCAGGCTGTAATGATACCACAACACTAGTTAGAGAAGAAACACTAGGAAGGCCCCACATTATATAGCCAGTGGAGACCATATGGGGAGCATGGATTGATTTTCTTTCTTTCTTTTTTAACTCCCACCAGCAGTAATGAGAGGCCTCTCCTTCCCCACTGCAGTAGAATAGAGAACATCCAGTGGAATTCAAGACTTTCACCACAGTCCAGCTGAAACGTGGCATCCACAGGTTTTATCTTGACTTTCTCTGCTGAAGTTCTAGAAGAAGTCAGTGTTAAATCGAGTTGAGCCTAAAGCTGCCTCCTTACATATTTTAAGTTAAACCTAAAGGTTTCTCTGTACAACGTGAACTATAACCTAAATGGAGTCGTATACAGACTGTAGCCTACACTTGTGCCAATCACTGAGTTTTGGCCAATCAATTGGAGCCACTGTTTGAACCATGTACAAATAAGGCAAATGCTGAGGTGTACCTGATCCAGCTGTTTTTGTACCTCACTTCCGTTTTCTGTAGGCCAGTTTCCTTTTTCTGTCCATAAATCTTCTACCATGTGTGCTGTGCTGGAGTCTCCGAACCTACGCTGGCTGGGAACACTGCCCAATTCACAAATCATTCTGTGCTCAAATTCCTTTAAATTTAATTTGGTTGAAGTTTTTCTTTTATCACCAATAAAACTGAAGGTTTAAATAAAATCTAAAAATCTTATAACAATATCCAAAATGTTCAGGTTTCAATATAAAACTATCTCATCATAACAAGAATGAATAAGATCTTAAAATGAATTTAAGGCCAATAAATAGATTATAGCAATAGGGTAACAGAGATGTTACAATTATCTGGAAAATATTTTAAGGCAGAATCACAAAAATGTTTAAATGAGGAATTACATAAATATTAGAAGGAAATGAAACAACTAGAAATTGCTGATAAAGAAAAGAAGTCTCCGAAAAAAAGTGAAGTTACAAAGAAGAACCAAATAGAAATCAAGAACTTAAAAATACAATGACAAAATTTTAAATAATAATAATAATGGGGCCAGACATGGTGGCTCTTGCCTGTAATCCCAGCACTTTGGGAGACCGAGACGGGTGGATCATGAGGTCAGGAGTTCAAGACCAGCCTGGTCAAGATGGTGAAACCCCATCTCTACTAAAAATACAAAAAAAAAAAAATTAGCCTTGCATGGTAGTGGGCACCTGTAATCCCAGATACTCAGGAGGCTGAGGCAGGAGAATCGCCTGAACCTGGAAGGCAGAGGTTGCAGTGAACCAAGATCGCACCATTGCACTGGGCAACAAGAGTGCAACTCTGTCTCTATAACAAATAAAATAATAATTGCCATGCTCAACAGCTGAATGAAGGGGACAAAAGGAAGAGTCAGATAATTATAAGTTAGAGAAATGGAAATTCTTCAGTCTCAACAATAACAAGATAACATTTTGAAAAAACCAACAGAGCTGTAACTATCTATTGAAATACAGCAAAAGATCTAGCAGTCACATCAGCAGATTTCTGGAAGGATAGGAGATATAGCATAAGGATTAAAAAGTATTCAAAGGAATAAAAAAATGGAAAACTTCCTAAATTTTGCAGAAGATTCAAGAAGCTGAGTGAACCACAAACTTGACAATCCCAAAGTAATGCTCAACAAGTCATGGCATAGCCAAACTTTGAAAGAAAAGACAAAAAAAATATTGAAATCAGGGTTAGAAAAACAACTTATATTAAGGGAAAAAAATTCAAGTGACAGAATACTTTCAGAAATCAGAAACCATAGAGGCCACAGAGAAGTGGTATCACATTTTTCAAGTGCAGAAGAAAGAGCTATCAATCAAGAGTCTATATCCAGTATAAATATCTTTCAAGAATGAGTAAAAAAAATCAAGATATTCTCAGATGAAAGAAAACTGAGAGAATGTGTTACTAGCAGACCTAAAAGAATGCCTAAAGGAGGATCTCTACATAGAAACAAACAAACAAAAAACAGATAAAAGAAGAAACCTTGGAATATCAAGTTGCAAGATACAAGATCAGCATACCAAAAATCATATTCCTATATACTAGTCCTAAACATATAGACTTGAATTTAAAATAGATTATAATTTACAATCACTAAAAATAAATATGCTTAGATGAAAACCTAAGAAAACATGCGCAGAATGTGTATGTTGAAGACAACCAAATCCTGAGAAAAGAAATTAAAATGATCTAAACATATGGAAAGGAATAACATGTTTGTGGAATGGAAGACTTGCCTTGGTAAAAATGTCAATTCTTTCCAAATAGATATGCAAAATGTATGCAATTCTTATTAAATCCCAGTAAATTTTTGTATTTATATCTAAGATTATTCTAAAATCTGTATTGGAGAGCAAAGGAACTAGAATAGCCCAGCAAATTTTAGAAATATAATAGTGTAGAAAACTTCAGTCTAACTGATTTCAAGATTTCTTACATAGCTATAGTAATCAAAACTGTTTGGTATTGGTGAAAAGATAGACATATAGATAAGTAACACAGAAGAGAAAATTCAGGAAAAGATCCACAAGACACATTTAAGAAAGGCCCCAAAGGAATTCAATGGAGGAAATATAACCTTTCAACAAATATTGCTGAATTTTCTTTGGTGAAAAATAAATAAATAAAGCTCAACTGAAACCCTACATGTTCTATAAAACTTAACTCAAAATGGATCACAGATTTACCTGTAAAATATAAGAGCATAAAACTTTTGGGAAAATGTAGGAGAAAATCTTTGTGAACTAGGGCTAATCAAAGTGTTCTTAAACTTGGTACTAAAACAAAGGTGGATGAAAGGAAATGTTGATAAATTGGACTTCAGCAATATTGAAAATTTAAACTGTGTAAAAGATCCACTAAGAAGATGAAAATACAAGCTGAACACTGGGAGAAAACATTTGAAAACCACGTATTTGACAAAAAATAGCATCCGGAATATTTTTTAAATTCTCAAAACTCAATATTTAAAAAATAGTCTGAATGAGAAAATGGGCAAAATGCATAAAGAGATATTTCATGGAAGAAGATATACATATGGCTAAAAACCATAAAAAGATGTTCATCATTTTCATCATTAATGATCGCAGAAATCCATATTAAAAACAAAACGAGATACCACTCCAAACTTACCAGAATAGTTGAAAGAAATAAACAAACACAAACAATACCAAATGCTAGCAAACGTGAGGAAACTGGATATTCACACACTGCTGGTAGGAATATAAAATGATACAGCCTCTCCATAAAACATTTTGGCCACTTTTTCAAAACATTAAACATTCAGCTGTTGTACAGCATAACAGTTATACTCGTAAGGAATTATTCCACAATAATGAAAATGTATATTCATACAGAAACCTACAGACAAATATTTACAGAAGCTTCATGCTTAATGGCTCCAGATGAAGCAATGCAGATGTCTTTGAACCTGTGAATGGGTAAACAATTTGTAGTACATCCATACCATGTGGTTCATCTATACCATGTACTCAGTAGTAAAAGGAATTTCATATTGATACCAGCAACCACCTGGTTCAATCTCCAGAAAAATACACTGCATGGATAAAGCTATTTCTAAAAGATTACATACTCTATTATTCCATTTATATAGCATTTTTGAACTGACAAAAGCTAGAAATGGAGAACAGAATCTTGGCTGTGGAGGTTAAGGAAGGGGTGGGGAAAGTTAGAAGTGGGTATGACTTGTGGAAGAAAGGGAACCCTACCACATGGTTGGTGAAAATGTAGATTGGTGCAAGCATTATCAAAAACAGTTTAAAGTTTTCTAAAGAAATTGAAAATAGAACTACCGTGTAACCCAGCAATCCCTCTTCTGGGTAGACACCAAAAGGTGATAAAATCACCGTTGCATAAAGGCATCTGCATGTCCATGTTCATTGCAGCATTATTCACAATAGCCAAAATATGGAAACAACCTAAGTGTTCATCCATGGATAAATGAGTAAAGAAAATGTAGTGCCTATACACAAATGGAATATCTTTCAGTGTTGGGGGAAAAAAAAAAAAAAAAAAGGCCCTGCCACTTGCCATGACATTGATGGAGCTGGAGAACCTTATGCAAAATGAAATAAACTAGACACAGAAAAAAAAAAAAAAAAAAAAAACCCTGCATGCATGCTACAATAGAAGCGCTTAGTTTTCATAAATTTTGCATGATCTACTTTATAGGTATAATCTGGGGGGAAAAAAAAGGTCAAATATATGGATATGGGAAATGAAACAATGGTTGCCAGGGTTTAAGAGGTAGGAAATAGGAAATGTAGGGTAAAGGATACAAGGCAGCAGATACGTAGGCTGAAATAAGTCTAGAGATCTGATGTAGAACTTGAGGACTACACTAAATAAAATCACATTGTATTAGGGATATTAACTGCTCTTGTCACCCAAGAAAGTAACTATGTGAGATAATAGATGTTAATTTGTTTCATGATAGTAACCATTTTACTATTTATATGCATTCTATAGCATCATGTTGTAAACTTCACATATACACTATAATATTTATTTCTTTAAAGTGGGTGTGGCCACAGAAGGGCAAGATAAGGGATTTTGGGGAGGGTTGAAATGTTCCATATTTTGATTGTATCAATGTCAGTATCCTGGACATCCAAAACTACCTGCTTATAATTTACAAACAGAAAAAATCACGACCCTCATGTGAATATAATTTATTCATGTCAAAGATTTTCATCTATGATTTAATAAAGGAATCAATAAGATGTTACAACCCATTCAAATGACAATTGAGACACATACACATGCATACAAACATGCAATCAAGAATGCTGAAATGAACCTTGTAATGGGTGCACAACTGGTTAATAGCCAATAATATTAAAATACCAAATACATATATAATACTTATGGTAATTTTGTATAATGTTTATAGTCAGTATTTCTAAAGGTAGAAAACCAATTGCATCTTTACAAAATAGTAACTTGCATTTGTATGGGCAAGAATCACTTGTCTTATTGACAGGAAGTAGTTTTCTACAACTTAAGTTCTATCTCTACAGATTTATATGAAGTAGCGTAGACAGTCAACAACAATCAAAGGCATGCTACAATGCTAGCAAGTAGTTTTCAGAAATTTTACCAGACAGTGCTTAGGACTGCATTACAGAACACCCTTAATATGTTTTTTGCGTTTCTATAATTGTAATATTTTTTCTTGAAACGAATTGAATACTTTCTCAAGCAAAATTTTTGGGATTTCACTCGATTGGAATTTCATCATATTGAAATGTAAGTGTATTAAGATCATTGTATTCAGACACCAAGTATGTTTTCTATTACATGTCATTTATTTCCCCAGGTAGAGTTAGAGGTTTTCTTGTAACTTTTACATATATATGTGTGTGTGTGTAAATATGAAGATATGTTTGATTTATTTATTTATTTATTTATTTATTTATTTGTTTTGAGATGGAATCTTGTTCTGTCACCCAGGCTGGAGTGCAGTAGCATGATCTTGGCTCACCACAACCTCTGCCTCCCGGGTTCAAGCGATTCTCCTGCCTCAGCCTCCCAAATAGTGGGACTACAGGTGCGCACCACCATGCCCCCCTAATTTTTGTATTTTTGGTGGAGACGGGATTTCACCATGCTAGCCAGGCTGCTTTCAAACTCCTGACCTTGTGATCCTCCAACCTAGCCTCCCAAAATGCTGGGATTACAGGCATGAGCCCTCGTGCCTAGAAATATGTGAAGATATATACTTAAATATTTTATTCAATCAAAATGTATTTTTATTTTAGTAAAAATGTTCCATTTTCCCATTATAAATTCTATCTTTTTATTACTGTTAAAGGCAATCTGGTCCATTTGTTAATATATGTGACTAACCGTAATCTTCTCTGCTTACAGGACTTCATATTTTCATTCAGGATATTATTATAGATATTAAAAACTTAATATTATAAAAATGAATACTATTGGTTTGGGTTCAAATTTCCAAAGATAGTGACATTTATAGATTTTAAAACTAGAAAAGGTCAAAAACCAGGTGGCAGTAAAGGTGACATGCCCTAGACAACTGTATTAGAGTCAAAACACAGCTCTAATACTAAAGACAAAAATTCAAATAAAATTGTTTCTTGAATTTGACATTTTCACATATACACATAAGATATGAATTGCAGGTGTATGTGATTTTAAATACGTATTTGTATTCCAATTATATTAAATACTACAAATAGATTATTAACTATAAAATAATTCTAAAAGCTATTACAAGTTCATTGG
This sequence comes from Mandrillus leucophaeus, assembly GCF_000951045.1. Taxonomy (NCBI): domain Eukaryota; kingdom Metazoa; phylum Chordata; class Mammalia; order Primates; family Cercopithecidae; genus Mandrillus; species Mandrillus leucophaeus. The sequence continues at coordinate 948,875 of NW_012098322.1, read as the reverse complement.
CTGGAATATTACTTTTTGTTCCCTTTGGGACAAGGAGGGGTTCCATAAATGTATTTGCTCTATATGAGACATAGGGTGCATATCATTTAAAGAATAATAATTTGCCTAATACTTTCTAATATCTTCAAGGTATTATATATGTAGTACATCTATAATAACCTCAGAAATTTTCTCGTTTACAATTTTTAATTTCTTAAAGTATGCCTTTTTCTGTAATATAGTCTTAATGAATAGAAATTACTTTGAAGTGAGAGTTGTAAGTTGGGCTACCGTGATTGTAGTAATTACTAAGAACCATCTGTCAAGGCAGATTTCCAGGAGGGTAGAGCACTGGGTAAGAGGCCTCACTTCACAGCAAAATCTAATTGAAGAAATTAAAGTTGCAAGCAAACTATCTCAAGATGCTGCAACTCCTAAGATAATCTCTACCAGTAACCTCCATTATGAGTCTCTTTGCTATCTGATTATTTGCCAACTGATTTAGAAAAATGGTTTCCATAGTCAAAGTAATTTGCAAACTTTTCAGAGAAAACAAATTTAATTTTATAGTTAAATAATACGAAACCTATTAAAAATACCCTGGGCTCATGTTAAAGATAATTTAGATACAAGAAATGAGAAGAAGTGAATAAAATTGACACATGGGTCTTTTTTGTAGGTAAACATTAACTGCTTTCAATTTTGTGGGGTGCTTTTTTGGGGGAGGGACTACATATTTGTTTTCTGTTTCAAATACTTTTATTGGTCCTTAAAGAAGTTACAGATTCAAGACAATTAGTGTACAATGAATGAACGTGGGTGCCTGTTGGCAGACGCTCCCTACAACCACCACTGCCTCCACGCCTTTTCCTTCAATCTTAAGGAGACAAGGGGAGAACTTAGAACTTAGTAGGTGGCATTAACTGTAATATGAGATTAAATCAGACTCCCTTCTTTTTTTTTTTTTTTTTTAAGACGGAGTCTCGCTCTGTCGCCCAGGCTGGAGTGCAGTGGCCGGATCTCAGCTCACTGCAAGCTCCGCCTCCCGGGTTTACGCCATTCTCCTGCCTCAGCCTCCCGAGTAGCTGGGACTACAGGCGCCCGCCACTTCGCCCGGCTAATATTTTGTATTTTTTAGTAGAGATGGGGTTTCGCCATGTTAGCCAGGATGGTCTCGATCTCCTGACCTCGTGATCTGCCCGCCTCAGCCTCCCAAAGTGCTGGGATTACACGCTTGAGTCACCGCACCCGGCCCTTTCTATTTTAACTTTTATATTAGCTTCAAGGTGAACTATTTTATCTCTAAGAAATAAAACACGCTAAAAAGTTGACCCAACTGTATCCAACTTAATCTTTTTGATTTTAGATAATCTCTATGTGACTTGTATCCTACATATGTAAATATTGTTTCATTTACACTTTCACTTTTCTAAATGTGCCTAAGAATTACAGTAATTTAAAATGGCGATTATTGGCAGATGTATTATATATGCCAATAAATTGTATATAGAGAGATAAACATACTAAAGGAATTTTCATTTCAGAAACTTTGGAACTTTAGAACAGTTATCTCAAAAGAATCCCTTGGTAAAAGAGTGACTTATTATCTAACTGTAGTTTATTGTATATTACAAATCTACTTTGAGAATATTAGAATTCTGTTTTTTCTTTTGTTTTTTAATTGACAAAAATTATACATAGTTATGGTGTGCAAAATTATGTTTTAATGTATGTATCTTTGTTGATTGGCTATAACAACCTAATTAACATATGTATTTCCCCAAATACGGATTTTTTAATGTGAGAACACTTAAAATCTTTTTTATCAGCAATTTTCAATTATGCAATATGTTATTAATTATAATTATCATGATGTGTAATAGCTCTCTCGAACTTATTTCTCCTATCGAATTGAAATTTGTGTCCTTTAATATACACCTCCCCAAATCCCCGGGTGGGTTTTTCTAATACAGCTGTTTTGTTGTCAAGTTTTAGAGAATAACTAATTACATACCACTAATTTTCTTTTTCTTTATTGAAACTTATATGTTTTTTTGAACATATTTATAATCTACCTAATTTTTGTAAACTCATATGCATAGTGCTCTGCTTATTTCAGCAGTATGCAGCATCTTATCAATTCTATGCAAAATAATATATTGGAAATTTAAAAGTGATAAGTACGACATAAACTTGGAATTCTAACAGAGATCCAATATTTTTCTATATGAAATAAAATTTGGGGTAAGTTTAGAACAGTTGATCAACATGTTGTAGACAATCAATAAACAAGACAGAGATTGATATTTAGCTTTAAATGGCAAACATCAGGTCGGGCGTGGTGGCTCACATCTGTAATCCCAGCACTTCGGGAGGTGAAGGCGGGCGGATCACGAGGTCAGGAGATCGAGATCATCCTGGTTAACATGGTTAAACCGCATCTCTACTAAAAATACAAAACAATTAGCAGGGCGTGGTGGCAGGCGCCTGTAGTCCCAGCTACATGGGAGGCTGAGGCAGGAGAATGGCGTGAACCCGGAGGCGGAGTTTGCAGTGAGCCGAGATCGCGCCACTGCACTCCAGCCCGGGCGACGGAGGACAGAGAAAGACTCCGTCTCAAAAAAAAAAAAAAAAAAAAAGACATCAAATTGTTTCACATTTCACTGAATGATTATTTTGGTAGTATGTGATTATAATCTTGCTTCCTACTCTCTGTATTTTAATTTGATTGCTTGATTTGTCTCTATGAGGAAAGGCCTGCGCCATTTGGATATAATCAAGTCAGGATCACAGAACTATAAATATTTATAGTTTGAATATATTTCATTTTATATTGATATACCCAGTTCAGGGATTTTCCATAAGATCACCTATTTGGTACCAAGAACAGCTCTGTTAAATAGATATTATTTGAAGCCTTATTTTACAGATGAGGACATTAAGACACAGAATGTAGGTGACTTGTTGAAGTTCTTTCGTTGTGTGTGGTAGTCTGGTTCTAGTAACTGTGTTCTTCAGCTATATCCTTACTGCCAAATCCAAACAAGTTAAAATAAAATTGTACCTAAGGCTGACTAATGAAACCTTCTGGACCTAGAGATGCAGAAGTTTATTCCATAGCTATGGTGCTCTTTAAGTGGATTTTGGGCCACTGGAATGACTACCAAAAAATTTGGCAAGACTGAGTCTTGTCAATGCATTTCTCCCATTCTGTAAAATTTCTTAAGTTGCAGCTCCTCTTGTACCTCTTTTCCTCATCCAGATTTATATAATCATTAATATAAATTAATGGCTATAATTCAAAATCCTTTCAATTTTGACAGCCCACAAAGATTATCTTGACCATTATCACTACCCGTTATCAGCAGAAACCCCACTAATTAAATATATATACATACATATTTATATATGCATAATTCACCAACATCTAATTTCTTTATTTTTAGACCTTAAGTATTGAATTCTGGCTTACCAAATATGTTTATTTGAAAAAGACATATTCAAGATTGGCCAAAAAGTTCCCACCATTTCCTGCCCTTGTTTATGGCAAAGATTGCTGTTTAGTCATAACACTTATTTTCGTGAAGTCTATATAAAACTTCTAACTGTGTCTCAACATAACATTCTTGGGAGTTCTGTCAATGACTAAGAATTGGTACAGGAATTTAAATTCTCTTTCTGTGACTACTTATTCTATTCTTCTCAATGGGAAGACTTTGGTGCCACCTGCACTAGAAAGGTGCAAAGAAAGCTTATTAGCAACTCCTATAATATCTTTAGAATCTGTATGTGGTAAGGCAGTTCCTTACAGTGCTGAGTCATTGGCAGCAGCGATTCCAGGCTTTAGATCTCAATCGCTACTAATGAAAATTATCTTAGGTCTTTCGGTGACCTCAGCCTAGGTCTTTGAACATCTCTTATCTCTTAGTGTTTATTTCTAAATAGCATATCTTTGAGAAGGAAGATGGGAACAGAATACCCGACAACTCACTCTAGAGAGTGAGTATTTGCCTAACAGTTTCATGGTATCGGCACTAAATTTACTTTCTGGTGTTTGCAAGTAACTAGTTACCAATTTTAAACTTAAATGTGTGGATTATTTATTTCTAAAAACATAACGGATTCTATTTCATCATCATGTACATTTAAATTTGCTCCTTTGTGTTGGGGAGCAAAGGTTGAAATTAAAGTAGGGAGTTTGAAGAATTACATACAACCTCATCTCTGCCCAGACCTGTCTATATCAAACTAAAATATTTGGTAAAACAAAATTTGAGAGTTACTATTTTCAGGTTAACTACGGTTTATGAAACTCTTCTAGTAGATTAAGAATTTTTTGTTTGTTTTGTTTTGTACTTAGGACAATTTTTGTTAGTTTTATTTTTAAGATATATGTTTACTTATTTTAATAATTGATGCAGGGGAACTTTGGTCATTTTTAAAGTTTAAGCACCTTACCCTTGAATTTTTTCTTTTCTCTAGGGAAAATATAAAAATAATACATTATAATTCTTAACCACTGTTATGAAGTAATAGTTATTAATTTAAGCAAGTCTTGAAATTTATGTGCACCTTTCTCAAAAACAAACTTTTATACTAAGGCAATACATAAAATATAAAATGCTTGCAAACATATTATTAGAAATTGCGCCAGTTTGCTGTTTAATATTGCTTAAATAACTCACGGCATTATGACTGGCATCATTGTTGCCGATCACATTGATTCCAGAAAAACTTACAAAAAGGCACAGGATATTTTTCTCTTTGAAGGAATATACCTGGTTATGGTAAAAATCATTCGAGACTTCGTATCATAATAGAAAGTGTCCAGTTGGGTTCAGACATATGAAAAAGGAATTGATCTACAAACACAATCGCAGGAAATGTATATTCTAGTTTAGAGAAAATTAATATTTAACTCCTAAAATTTAAATATTAAATTAAATGTTAATTTCATATTTTATTCTTGCTGTGTTTGTGATTGTGGGAACTGCCTAGCATATGAATATTTTTAAAGCTCTCTTGCACTTCTTTAGGGAACAAGCTTCATGTTACTAGGCAGTGGCCTCCTCCTATCTTGAAGGCCAGGCACAATCTATTGTCTTCCAAAGTCCAATCCCTCCTTTCTAGTCATGCTTCCTGGAAGCTGTGGTGAAGATATCATCAATGCCTCTGAATGGTAGTCAAAATAAAATAACTACAGGGAAACTAGTAAAATAAACACGTATTACTCTTCGTATACCTATCCCTTTTATGTCATACAGAGACTTTTATGTAATTAAATTTTTATTAAATATTCGAGGAATTATCAATGATTACTTATTTTGAATAAATTTAATTTATAAACATTACTATCACTAAATATTTGTTTCTTGTGTTTAAATGTATACTCCAGTGTTCTTGAGATTAAACAAGAAATCATTTTATGTACACAAAATAAAAGAAGAGATATGTACTCTAGTTTGGAGAAAATATGTTAGCTTTTAATACTTCTCAATTTACACTTCCTAAAAGCGATGCGTATATATGTTTATTTAGCAAATATTACATAATAAACTATGCTTTACGCACACTGTGATCTCAGCACTGGTCCAAGAAGAAATATAACTTACATTAAAGACAGTTTGCTGGACACTGAAGGAAGGTTTTTTTATCTAATTTATATCTGGTTTTCTGGGGAAAAAATATGCTTTCAAATATAGTTTGCCTTCTTTCATATAGTTCTGTCATATAATTATCTGCCAATTTAAAAACTGCATACCATGGAATTAATTATGGAAATTTTAAAAGCTGATTGTAGAGCGATTAAAAAACAAGATTATTTTCTAGTAAGATTATTTCATAAGTAAGATAGAGATTCCTAATTGCTGGACAGCTGTCACCTTTAGGATTTATTCAAACAGCTCAGCAGCTGAAGCCATAAAGCAAAAACAACAGCTGCAAACTATACCTCTAGCCTCTGCGACACACACATACACACACACACACACACACTCTCATTCAAACATATTTATAATTGCTTATTCCAAATTATTCAAGAATGGCTTTCTCAAACCAGCCACACATTAGAATCCGCAAAAGGAACTTTTGCAATAAATCAGTGTGTGAAGTCCAGCCCATGCTAACTAAATCCAATTATTTGAAGATGGTCCCAGGAATCAGTTTTTATTCAAAGCTCTCTAAGGTGTTTCTAAGATGATGTCAGAGTAGGGAATTTAGATCTATTGTGAGTGGGAGAGCAATGGTTGAAATTAAAGGAGGGAGTTCACAGAATTACTCTTACTCAAAGCAGGTTCCACTAACCATCAGTGTCAGCATTACCTGGGCTATTTACTTATTTATATTGGGGGTGTGTGCGTAGTCATAAATCATTAAAATATGAATTATTACTGCTTTAATCCTATCCTTTAAGAAACTGGACTTTCCATTATCTTTTTTATTTGTTCAGGTTAACTATGGTTTATGAAACTCTTTTAGTAGATTAAGAACATTAGGATTTATTCAAACAGCTCAGCGGCCCAAGCCAAAAAGTAAAAACACTTGCAAACTACACCTCTCCCCACCACCACACAGACACACACACACACACACACTCACTTAAACATATTTATAATAGATTATTCCAAATTATTCAAGAATGCTGTTTCTCAAACCAGTCACACATTAGAATCCGCAAAAGAAACTTTTACAGTAAATCAGTGTGTGAAGTCCACTCCATGCCAACTAAATCCAATATTTGAAGATGGTCCCAGGAATCAGTTTTTATTCAAAGTTCTCTAAGTTGTATTCCCTATATACTCTCTCCACTTTTTATTCAGTAATTAACAAATAACTTCTGTTTTGCAATGAATAATACACCTATTATTTTCTTTGGTGAAGCTTTCTGAACAGATTTTATTTCTAAAAGTTTTCTGATTTTTTTAATAAAATAAAGCCAATATTTCCATGTATTACATTTCCTTATTATTGATTCAGTTGTTTAATGTTATTACTAACTCATCTGATAAAAAATATATTAAAACCTCAGTTAAAACTCAGGTAGAGTTATTTCACAATTGTGTAAAGATTTTCTTTACCAATACATATTTTCAGTAACATCAACATCAGAAAAAGAATGCATTTCAATCATACAACACTGGTCTATTTCATTATTTAAGATCACAAAAGGACAAATTTCTATGTTTAACATCTCACTTAAGAAGGAAATTGGCAGATAATACCGAGGAGTATAACAAATTAACCAAAAATTTAATGTCTACTTACATCAAATTTCTTTTGCAGAGATGACAATATTTTTGAATTTTACATTTCCAAGATTCTATTATTTAGAGTTTTTTTCAAGATGTATTTTAATCAATGTCGTAGTGTCATGAAAATAATTGGCAACCTTATTTTCTGAAACGTTGTACCTCAAAAGCCTCTGCTTCTTGTTAAATTTTCCTGAATTATTAAATCTTTTTAAGTTTATAAAATTTGTCTCGTGGGGCCAGGAGCGGTGGCTCACGCATGTAATCCCAGTACTTTAGGAGGTCAAGGCAGGCGGATCACCTGAGGTCAGGAGTTCGAGATAGCCTGGCCAATATGGTGAAACCTCGTTTCAAATAAAAATACAAAAATTAGCAGGGCATGGTGATAGGCACCTGTAGTCCCACCTACGCGGAAGGCTGAGGTTGCAGCGAGCTGAGATTGTGCCACTGCACTCTAGCCTGGACAACAGAGCGAGACTCAATCTCAAAAACAAACACACAAACAGGGAAAAAACCCAAAAACTCTTAAGATAATGTTTGATATATTTGGGTGTCTGTCATCAAATGGTCTAGTGACTTATTAGAATTAAGAGCAATATAGGAAAAGGTAAGAAAAGAAAAGCATCACCAAGACTGGGGGCTGGTGTAGGTAATCAGGATGGTGCAGTCTGTGCTGTCCCTATGCCTTTACAAATCCTCCCTAGATAACAGGTGTTCAGAAGGTGAGGGCAAAATCGTTATTTTTTAGTCTGATTCCTTTTTTTGTCTGCTTCCAAAACAAGACTGTAACAGTTCCCTCATGTAATTGTAGACGTAAGTTACCTATGTCTACAATTGTAATGAATTTCTATTAAGGTTTACAAGCTTTTTTTCTTTTTTCACGATAACCAATGACAGATGCCCACACTGGTCTTTTGCAAAGAGCAATAATTTCACATCTTCAATTAAGCAGGTAGCCAATATGAAAGTTACCATATTAGTCTACAACTACATCAAAATCAACATTTGCATTGTGTATTAATCAGTGTATCAATTAAGTTACTGCAACAAAAAGACCTATATCTTTAATAGCTCAGATAAAATAGAACTTTATCTTCCTCTCCCATGTAACTATCCAGAGGGAAAAGGGAGGTGTGTGTGGTTAGGCTGCTCTGAACCACAAGAAAACCAAGTCTTCAGTTCTTTTCATCTGATTTCTGACATCTTCTAGGGGTATTTCATAGGAACTAAATTGGTTTCTATGCACTAAATTGCAGTTCAGTCTCCAGTAGGAACAGTCAATTTCCCAATAAGGGTGAGGTGCAACAGTTGCTCACAATTCACCTTCAACTTGAGAGAGCTTCGTCACAGGTACATCAGGAACACCTTCTAAAACTTTCCACCGTAATTTTAAAACAGGCTGAGTAAATGTAGTCTCCTGACTGTTGCATACCTTGTTAAAATGTGAGGGTGTTTCATTATAAAATGAAGAAGAACAATATGGATACTGAGTGACAATTACCATCCCTTCACATATTTATATATGCAATATGAAACTACAACATGGCGTAAATCATTGGTTCATTTCAGATGTGTTTCTTTCTAAATTTTCACTCCTAAGCTAGTCAATGTAGTTTCCTCATTGCTAGCCAGTGAGAACTCTAGAGCATTTCTTTGTAGCATGTTAGTCCTAAAAACCTTTCTGAGTTGAAATTAAAATTAAACTGCACAGCAACCTCATGATACTTACTCTTTCCTTCCCTTCTATATTGAATACCTAGTTATGTTTAGCAATTTTTGTCTTCAATTTTTTAGAATTCCCTCTACTTAAATGGCTTCTGTGCACATCTTAGTTGTCATTTAGTTTTCATTTCTGCTTTATCATGTTGTTTTTTATCCCTTTGTCTTTTTTCCCACAACTTTACTAATTACAGACGTTCAAACAGAAAAGGGTTCAACTGGATTACTGGTTCACTCTAGACTCAAGCAGAAATATTTTTTAAATAAGTTTATTGTTTACTTTAATGCCAAAAGACAACTATACTAGATAATTGGTTTGAAACACACACCAAAATGTAAATACAAATTGTTATGTCAACAAAGCAACTTAGAATATAATAGCACCTTCAAACTTCATTAAAACAATAAAACTCTTTGAGCCTTTTATCAGGCACCACTAGATGACAGGGTACTAAAATTATCTGTATCATTTCTTCTTTGATAATGAACTTTATATTATTCTTTCTCTTGTATATCCTTTGTCTTGTGTAATCCAATAGAAAATGCATATACACTTTTGTGGAAAAGATACCATTTCTGATTATGTGTCTTTAAAATTTTACTTATTATATAATTTCTAACTTCTCATAATATCAGAAACACCTTCTAAAACTTTTCAGTGTAATTTTCATTCAAAGAAATAGAACATTAATTGAGCAGCTACCATGTGTTAAGATAACCTATCCTTGGGAATTCATAATCAAAAGAAGAAAATGAGGTAAAAAAATATCAATTAAAAAAGTAAAATTGTGCTATGAGCAGGTTGTAAAAGCAGTGCAGAAGATGGGAATATAATCCTTTGATATAATACAATGAGAATGGTGCTTTACCTCTGTGGTTTTTCTCTTTCCTTCCAATAAAAATATAACCCCTGTTTAATCATGATTAAAACATCAGATAAATCCAAAATAGAGCTATTTTGCAAAATACCTAACCAGTATTTCTCAAAACTGCCAAGATGATCAAACACAATGAATGTCTGAGCAACTGTCACAGCCAAGTTGATATGAGAATGCAACATAGGAATAGCAGAAAAGAAGAATCGGAGATAATCTTTGGGTTGACTTTTTAAAGAAAAATAGAAGCTATGCAGGCTAACAAACAGGAAAGGAATACAAGGTATTTGAGGCTAAGGCAAAAGAATTAGCAATGCTCTAGACATATGGAAAAACACAGCATGTTCATGGGACTTAAAACAGTTTCCCATGGCTACAGAAAAGATCCCGTATGGCTATGATAAAATATAATGCTGGAATGTTATACAGGGGCCAGATGATAGAAAGCCTTCTGTGTTGGGCTATGAGATATCAATTATTTTTCTGAATTCCATGGAGAAATTTAACTTGGAAACCCTAGGGGACCCACATATACAGATTTCATTTATTTCTTTGAAGAATGCATCAGGTATGTGGAGGAGATTAAAGACAAAGTGACCAATAGGGAGGCTATTGATATAATTCAGGTAAAAGAAACTGTGACCTCAATTCTGTCAATGGCTTGAGGTAAGGGGGAGATAGGCAGATATTTGAGAGTATCAGTAACAGTATTTTTTGAGCAGCTGGTTTTAAAAGAAAATAAGAGAGGACGATCTTGGGCATTTTTCAGGTGTAACTGACTCGGGTGAGGAAGCCGCTATTAACTGAAATGAGGAATGAAGGAGAAATTAAAAGTCTGGCGACAATAAACTGATATATTCTATTTTAGAATGCAGTATGGTGTCATCAAACTAGTGACAAGTTTGAAGGTAACCATATGTGACTTCTGGTTATAAAATTTACTAGTTCTGAAATCTTGGGAAAGTTCTAAACTGAACATTTTGCATCTGTAAAATGGAAAGGCTGTCACTACAGAGTACTCATGAGGCTAAGAAATAATACATGCTTAATATCAGCTCAGTGTTTTCCATATCAGAAGCAAGCAATACATAGTAGTGGTATATTTGACAGTGTCCCCACCCAAATCTCATCTTGAATTAGAGCTCCCATGATCCCCACGTGTCATGGGAGGGACACGGTGGGAGGTAATTGAATCATGGCGCTGTGGTATTCCCATGCTGTTCTCTTCATAGTGAATACGTCTCATGACATCTGATGGTTTTATTAATATAAAGCGCAGTTCCCCTGCACATGCTCTCTCACCTGCTTCGATGTAAGACGTGCCTTTGCTCCTCCTTTGCCTTCCACCATGATTGTGAGGCCTTGCCAGTCTTGTGGAACTATGAGTCCATTAAAACTTTTTTTTTTAAATAAATTGCCCATGTGGGGTATGTCTTTATTAGCAGCATGAGAACAGACTAATACAAGTAGTAAATACCATTTTCATTTTATCATTATTCAGATATGTTAAATTAGCCATATCAGCAAGATACGTAGGTGAATCAAAGTTTGAGAGTAAATGAACTATAAAAATTATCAGTGTGAGTCACTAAAATTAAAGCCATGGGAGTAAATGTAACTTTAGGAGATTATCCTATCTTTTAAGACCTTTTAACCCTAAGATTTCTCAGCAAACTTTAGGTAAATCCTGCCTCTAATCGTGTCTTATCTCAATTCAGGTTTTATTGCTCTCTTTTCAGTGCAATTGCCTGTATATAGTATGTGAAGAGGTGAAAGTAGTTTAGGAACTTCAGATGAAGATTAAGGTAAACTAGTTTTCCCAGTAGCTTATCTGACATTCTCACAATTCCACTATCATTCTGCCATAATGTCTCTTTAGTGCTTGTAGCTTAATTCAGTGAGCAGTGTTTCCAGTCTTTTACTTACTTGAATTTTTAAAAGCAGTTACTACTGTTAACTGAATTCTTTTTATAAATACTCTTTTATCTTCCCTTCTGAGAAAACCAACAATCAGGGTTTTCCATTATCCCTTCTTCCCTCTCCTCAGTTTTCATGGCAGGATCAATACAAGCATCAAAATGTAGAATTTATTAAGGTTTACTCCTAAGCTCTCTACATATTTCATTGTGTAGGAGTTTAAAATTCATATCTCCAGTAGGAACTTCTATTCACTATCTCTGTTTGGAGAGCCCTCTCACACATGACATGTGGTGAGACAGTTCACATTCTTGGTCCAAGCTAGAAAACCCAAGTTATGTTTCTTATAATCTCTGGTATATATATTGTATGTACCAATATTTCCTAATGCTCTTTGCCTCCTATCTCTCAAATCCAAATAATTCTTCCTAAATCTACTTCATTCTCCTTAATTTAAAAAAATGCCTGAAATACATTCATTTAAGAACTTAAAAATAGAAAGTTTATATATATTCCACATTCAGGTTATCCTGTTATTAATATGTTACATTAGATTGTCACGATCAGTGAACTAGTAATGATACATTATCCGTAATTGATGTCTATACTTTGTTTGAATTGCCTTTTTTTCCCTAATTTCTTTTTAGCTTCATAGTAACATATTATGCTTAGTCTCCTTAGGTTCCTCTTAGCTGTGCTAGCTGCTGGGAATTTCCTTGCTTTTGATGACCTTGACAACTCTGACGAGTACTGGTCCAGTATTTTGGAGAATATTTCTCAGTTGGGCCTTGTCTGATGTTTCAATTACCTTTATACAGAGATTATGTGATGTTTCCTTTGGGCAAGGGGGATGCTTAGAGGTAAAATACGAGCCTCATCACATCATATCAAAGGCACATATTAATAACAAAACTTATGAAGGTTTATGTCAACCATGGTCACCTGGTTGAATTAGTGTTTGTTTCATTTTTCTACTGTAGAATTATTGTTTTTCTTTTTCCTTTTACACGTTGTGCTCTTTGGAAGGAAGTTGCCATGTGTAGCGTACACATAAAGAGTGGAGAGTAATGCTCCCACTTGTTTAGGGTACAGTCTTTATATAAGTTATTTGGAATTCTTCTGCATGTGAAATTTGTCTCTTCTTGTCCATTTTCTTATTTAATTGTTTATTAAATCACTATAGATTCAAGGGTATTTATTTTATAATTTGGCCTCTATGTACTGTTATATTATGCTATTATTTAAATTATTCCAGCTTTGACCACTGGAGCTCTTTCTGTTGGCTACTGCATCCTTTTGACATAACCCATCATTGTGCTTTGTTTGAGCACTTCTTACTCTGTCATAAAGAGGTGTTTCAGGCCGGGCATGGTGGCTAATACCTGTAATCCCAGCACTTTGGGAGGCCAAGGCGCGCAGATCACCTGAGGTCAGGAATTTGAGAAGAGCCTGGCCAACATAGTGAAACCCCATCTCTACTAAAATTATAAAAATTAGGTGGCCATGGGGACAGGCATCTCTAATCCCAACTACTAGGGAGGCTGAGGCAGGAGAACCACTTGAACCTGGGAGGTGGAGGTTTCAGTGAGCTGAGATCGTGCCACTGCATTCCAGCCTGGGCAACAGAATGAGACCTGGTCAAAAAAAAAATAGTAATAAATTTTAAAAAAATTAATAAAAGATGTTCCAGGCCTATCTTATATATTCCTTGCCATAATTGGTTAACAATCCAAATTTCCCTGTTTTCTTTTATCGGAGAATGGTGTTAGAAATCAACATCTGGGTCTAAGGGTGTTTTTTGCTACTGTAACGTCATAGCTTCTAGGCACTGTCAGTGAACAGAGCAAGGAAATATGTGTGTTTACACTAACTCGTGTATGTACACATATCTGTAAATGTTTCTGTATGTACCATGGCTCATTATAATCTTAGCCTGAGTTCTAATTGGAGTCTCCATCTCTAATCCATTACCATGTGGATAATTCTAGCCTCCTCCTCTTTCTTACCTATAAATTCTCACTGTAATAGTGTGTAAACTGGCTCCCATCAGCTATGATCCATTTATTCAATTGTTCAACCCCAAGATGTGGATATAACAGCATAAGAATTGTCAGCTCCTGCCCCTGGGATTAAACTTTATCAACTAGATACAGTGATTGTGTATAGTTTCCCCTCTTTAGTTTTACAGATTCACTAATTTGTGAAGTTTTAGTTTAGCACACCCTCTTCCATTCAACTCACCAGTAAGATTTTGTACATTTGTAGTAAAGTTAGGTTCCTTTTGTTACAGTTTACATTCCATTCCGGGATCCCCTAACCAGTTAAACAACTTAAATAAATTGTATACATTAAGACACTCTGTGCTATAAAGTTATATGGATTTTGAAAAAAAAATTGCATAGTATCATGTATCCACCCTTACAATATTATGTGGAAAATTTTACCACCCTAAAATCTCCCCTATACTTCAACTGTTCAGTTCCTCTGAATCTCTGCAACCACTGTTTTATTTGCCATCTCTATAATTTTGCCTTTTCCAGAATGTCATATAAATGGAAATGTAGAACATATTATCTTTTCAGACTGGCCTTCCTTCACTTACCAATATGTGTTAAAAATTTATCCACATCTTCATGTCGCTTGAAATCACATTTCTTTTCATCATTGAGTAATATTTCATTATACAAATGTATCAGAATTTATTTATGCATTCGTTTACTGAAGGACATATTTGTTGCTTTTTCAAATTGTTTTTCACTTTGTAGGCAAAGTATATTTTCAGGATGAAAATCCTGTGCAGTCATGACCACTCCTATATAATCCCACTATTGTGACTATAAGTATCTGTTCTCTGTTCTTAGATTCCAGGTTCCAAATTATTATAGTAAACTTTTTTTTAACCTCAATGTCTGCATTTCTCTGCTCTTACAAGATTATTTGCTCCTTAAGAATAGTTACAACATGAATTTTATATCTTAACAATTTTTTTCTTAATCCAAATTCATTTAGAAATGTGAAGCACCCTTTCTCTTTAAATCTATTAGCACAAAGTAAAAGCGAGCAAACAAAAAAACACACTGAGTCCAAATACGTTTACATGCAATTTTCTTTGTGACTATTTTATGAGACTATGTTGTTCCTCCTTATAACGATGACATACTGATTTTCTGCATTTCTTATGTTAAAATCTTAAATATTTGACCCCCCTAAAACTACATTTGGTGAAGAGAAAATAGGAGTTGAGGAGGAATTAAAGATGATTTTTTAATTTGTAAAATTTAACGTGGTGTTATATTACATCCTAAAACCAAATGGAAAAATTGAATGAGAGCTGGATTTTTTTGACATCACCTCATTGTGTATCTTTAGAACATGAAAATAATAGCTATAATTGAACTATTCTTAAATTACATTTTCCCCAGAGAATATAAATACTTTTTCAGGATACTTATTATATTTGATGATTATAATTCCATCAGTTTGACTAATTAAATTTTAGTTAAATTGAGATTATGTCTTGGTCTTTGTGATAAAAATAAACTTAAGTAGCAAATGCTTCCTCTTGTTTCTTTTGAAAGTCTAAACTTGATCAACTACAAAGAATTATTGCAAAATTATTTTTATTGTAATGTTTACATCAAATGCTTCTGAGTAAATAATTGGCTTTAATGCCAAATTTTGCAATACTTCTTAAGTATTGATAAAATAAATTTATTTCCTCATGGAGAATTCTTTTTATATGTTCATGTCAAATCACAATTTTCTATAAAGTTTACATCACCGAAAATACTTATAGTTTCTCTGGAGTATATATTTTTTTCTAAATCTCTGTGACTTGTGTAAAAGATTGCTAAAATCAGATGAGAGACACCTGAGGATTTCAAGAATAAGCAAGGATAAAATTGTGATAATTTTATCACTAGTTAAAAATCTAGCCTGGGTCATCACTATAAATTACTGTTTTCCCAAAGTGTTATTAAAGTACCATTTTGAGTGCTCTTTATAGTTAGAATTCATTAGTGATTCCAAATATACATATATTGGTCACTAACAAGTCAATCATTTATCTTGGTAGAATTAATAGTAATGAATAATGTTTTTGCCATGAAACCTACTATAATGTTGTAGAGTGAATAAAGCATTTTTAAATGGGAAATTTAAGCAGTCATAATTTTGATATTTTAAAATATCTTGTTCAATTTCTCATAAACGGAAGTTCCAAGGAAATTGTACTACAGACAAACCACTTATGGGCAGACAAGGGAGGGTTTGAGCAAACAGCTATTTCACTGAAGAGGATTCTTACAAGTGTAATGATTTAGTTAAGTGAAAAAAAAAAAAGTTAAATTCCCAGATTTAAGGAGACTAGGAATTTGTAGGTATTAAACCTGAATCTGGAAATAATTCCAAGGAGACCTGAAAAGATAATTCCAGAAAGTCAAATATCATAGATAATATTTGGGGAAATAAAGCCTTAAGACTTCCATACAGTGAAGTTCTTGGCCTTACCCTGCATTCATTATCATTTATGGCCATTTATTATATCACTCTTGTATAAAAGAGTTTAGAAAAATCAGAAAATACTCTTATTTGGTAAATGAACTTGAAACAGCAAGCAAAATATAAGATATTAGTTCAATGATAAGGAAAACTTATAAAAATGCTATCTAAGTCAGATAGACAGTGTAATCTAGAGGTCAGACATTAAGTCAGGAAATGATAATTCAGTCAACACAAGCTGATCTGGTCCACTATATAATCTTAAATAAAGCTGGAAAATTAGAGCCGTCTGCTTCTTGGCTACTTTTATACTATCCTATGGACAGCTAGAATAGAATCTTATACCTGAGAATAACTGAGAACAGTTGGTTAAGCGAAGCAAATATAGGGAGGCTGAGTGAAGATGGACCACGTTAACAGAAATGTTTCTGTATATTTAGGCTGTTACATGCAGACCTACAGACAGATATATGCCTAAAACTTATGTGATTCATTGTTTGTGGAAGTGAAAATTCTATAGCACAAAACAAAATAAATTATTGAAATATATTTTCCTTTAAAAATTAATGGAGATATTTAAATTCTTTGTAGGTGTTTTATATTTCACTGTCATACACATTTCTGTTAAGGGTGAAGCATGGCCAATAAATAAATAAACAAATAAATAAATAAATAAATAAATGATCAGGACCTTTGTGGGAATCTTCTCAAATTGGATACATCTGGTGTGTTTTTTGTGAGGCTGATGGCAATTTTCATCTAATGAGTGGATCTCTTACACATCCCGTGATCATCAAAGAAGGAGATTTTATGTGAGAAAGTCTTCTGAGAACAAAGCAGAAAGAACACTGATAAGAATTACTGAACATCAAACTATGGCTGATTGCACTGATTCCAATGTAAGCAATATTTCTTTTCAGTTATTCTCATCCCTAGGGCCATAATTAGTTAATAAGAAAAACACTTTAATGATACTATATTTAATTGTCACTGGAATACTTCCAATGACAATTTTTTTAATTTTATAATTGATAAAATCTGTGAATAACTTTTTACATGCTTTCTTATGAAATTCCTGTACATTATGTAAAAATATAGCTAAAATATTTGATCAAACCATATTATAAAATATGGATTGTAATTACAGTTAATCCTCTTCTTTTACCTTTAAATATTAAACATTTCTTACCTACTGTTAACTAAAAATAGAATCACATGCTAACTGCCAAATCAATTTGTCTTAGCCATATGTATTTTAACTTTTATTGAATGCATAGGGAAAGTTTGATAGTGAGATGAGAATTTAGTGGAGTTGTCTCTGATTGCCTTAGCAATGATTATTACTTAATATTTCCCCAAAGCAAAACAGCACATTTGCATATGTTTAACTTATAATATCATGCATTTTATACTTCATAAATACCATATTTTAAAAATTTACATCATCACTCCTTAAATGAGAAAGACTATTATCTTCCTTTGATTATTTTCTTTTTATAACTTATTATAAGTGGGTATATTAATTACATCCTCATCCTTGGATGTTAGCCTTTCGTAAAATATTATTATTTAATCTTTTCTAAGTATTTAGTTATTTTTTCCAAATGTTTTTCATAATATACCTCTAAAGATTTTTATAGGTTTACATAAACTGAAGAAAATGAAGTTGTACTATTTCTAAGAAAGAGTATGCCTGATTTCACTAATTAATTTGACATCGAGATAACTTTGCTAAAAGCAAAGCACACACTTTCCATAAATTGAATGAATGAAATCGGAATGTCGTTGTTGTTGACTGACATATTAAAGTCAATGAAGTTGTATTTAAAATATTGTATTGCCAAAGATGTATTTCTATTAACACTGTGCTTCATTTTTTCTACCCTTTTCTTAGGATATTCATTCAAAAGAGGTACCTCTAAGTGAAAAGAAAAACAGTTATAAATAATAAACATTTGAGAAGTCTTGGTGAAGCAATTCGTATGCTTTTCAGAAATTGTAAAAATAAATGCCTCTACATGACTGAATAAAACAGAGTTTGCATGTTGGTTCAGTTGTTTTTGATAAATTTATGTCAAAATATAATCAAATTGTCAAGGGATAGATTTTTTATCATAATTTTGCTGATAATTTCCATATGATTTTGAACATATAAGTCAGAAAGAATTTAAATAACTGTGTGACATTGATTTAACAAAACACTCTCTTTGTGAATGACCTTGGCTCTGAGAATACCAATCATAAGAAGATCACTGAAGCAAATGCAACAATATTCCTACAGTAGGATTCAGTAACCATCAATGAGGGCATATGTATACACATTACATATATAAACTTATTTATTTTTTTAAATATATAATATATATAAATATATAATATTTATATATAAATATATAAATGTAAATATATGAATACTCAAAATATACTACATATATAGTATAGACATATATGTAGTATAGACATATGAATATGTATACACATACACTCAGGGAGAGGGTTTTGTAAAGTACTTTTCTGTTTATCAAAAGCAATTATCAAAAGCATTTTCCTGTCATTCATGACTTAAAATGAGATTCTTAGTAGTTTCAGAATATTTAACCTTATTGATATATATAATTTATTAAATAATTTTTTTAAAGGCAGACATTTAGACAATTCCAATTTTTGAAATATGTTAACCCATATCATATTATTTCATTAAGGTAGAAATAATCATGCGGCATCAAAATATATTAATGTATTTTATATATATATTCTGAAAGTTATATTCACAATAGTGGCATTATATATTTCTATCACTAGAACGTGCGCATTTATTTTACCTACTCTTTGCCAATTAGATATATAAATTGTATTTTATTTTTTAAAATTTATCTTTCTTTGATAATTACTGAGGTTAAATGTGCTTTCCAATTCTCTGTATTTTACCTTTTTGTTGAACTGTATCTTAATTCTTTCAAAAGATTGTATTAATTAGGCTCGAGAATTGATTATTTCCATGTTTTATCAAACCAGTAATCATTTGAATTGCATGAAGAACAACCCTGGCCATAAATACCCAAAATGTCTAATATTATATAGGATAAGGTATCTTTTTGTGTATTTTTAAAGGTAGGTTTTTTTTTTTTCTTTTTTTTTTTTGAGACGTAGTCTCGCTCTGTCGCCCAGGCTGGAGTGCAGTGGCGCGATCTCGGCTCACTGCAAGCTCCGCCTCCCGGGTTCCCGCCATTCTCCTGGCTCAGCCTCCTGAGTAGCTGGGACTACAGGCGCCCGCCACCTCGCCCGGCTAGTTTTTTCTGTTTTTAGTAGAGACGGGGTTTCACCGTGTTAGCCAGGATGGTCTTGATCTCCTGACCTCGTGATCCACCCACCTCAGCCTCCCAAAGTGCTGGGATTACAGGCGTCAGCCACCGCGCCCAGCCAAAGGTATATTTTTTAGTGGTAAAAAAGAGACACTAATGCACATATTTAAATTTATTTGACCACAGTTTCAAAACCCATCCTAATGAAAATTTAGATACTTTTGCATAAATATAAAAGTAGTTCTCAGAGGTTTTTTCCCTGAGTTTTCCTATGTCACTAGTGAAGAATTAGAGGGTAGATAAATAATTTATTCCTCTAGAATTGCCTAGTAATACTCTAAATGTCTAATAATCCAAAAGGCAAAGATGTGCAGGACTAAATCCATTTGTACTACTTTTAGTACAAGATTATGAATATACCTAATTAAGATAAGGAAATAAACAGAAAATATGACAAATTAAATCTAGATACTTAGTTTCATTTGACGTTTTTTATACCCACAAAATGTTAGGTTATATGGTATTGTATATGTCCTTCACTGTCTTGATGGATCAACATCGTCTCCCAGAACTTGTCTTAAATATTAATTATTGGAAAATCATTGACCCACCAAGGATTATATTAAAATGCCTAGCCAAAAAATTCCTGGAAGCTGCATTTTTTTTTCTTCCAGATTACTCTGTCTCTTTCACCAGAATCAAGCCACAAATGATGTACATTCCCTTAAAAAACTTCTTCTGATTTTGGTGAAATCTGTTTGTGTCTCCTCCAAAATTTGTGTTGTGGCCACTCCAAAATTGGTGTTTGTGACCCCTCCAAAATGTGCATGTTGAAGCCCTAACCCCCAGTGGGATAGTATTTTAGAAGACTGGGTGTTTAGTGGTAATTAGGTTTGGATGAGGTCATGAGGGCAGAGACCTCATAATGGAATTAATGTCCTTGTAAGAAAAGAGAGACTGGAGGTTTCTCTTATCATCATGTATGGATACAGTTAGAAGCCATCTGTCTGAAAATCAAGAAGAGGGCACTTAGCAGGAATCAACCAGCACGTTGATCTTGGACTTCCTGGCCTCCATAACTCTGTGGAATAAATGTTTGTTGTTAAACCACCAAATATCTGGTATTTTAGTATAAGAACCTGAAATGACTAAAACAACATCTTACACTTAGTCACTAGTGTTGTACCTAAGTAACAGCAGATATAGCTGGCAGGGTCTTCATGCTTTTGATTCTAACTTACATGCATATTTCATTGACAATTAAGCATTATTTAGCTAGTTACTTAGGCATTCCTAAGGAATTTCTATTAATCAATGCTTGCTAGGTCTTTTAACATAATTATTTGAATTAAAGCACAATAAGAAGACCATTTAAAATATATTGGCAATTCTTTTTAAACTGATTAATGTTTTAAATCAGTTACATTGCTTCTGATTGAATTAGCATAATTTTTACATTTTCTTGCTGCAAATATTATAGATATGAAAGTGTGGTTGAAATTTATCTATTATATCTAAAAGGACATCCATTTTCAGGAAGTCATTTTAAAGATTTTCACATACATCAATTACAAAAACACAAAAATCATAAGTAGAATAAAATTACATGTTTAAAATGCAAAGTAATTCAATAAATTCTGGCAAACTTTTAATGGAAATTACTAAACTGGATAAGGCAATATGTGTAACATATATTACCAGAATTGTGCAATATGTTATTCTTGATTATAGTTCTTTTTCAAGATTGAAAATCATGACAATGATTAAATTAAGAATGTAAATGTGGAATAATATGGAGTAGCATGTGCATATCTTCATTGTCCCATTTGTACTCTTGCCTAGTTTTCTATTTATTTCTGATAGTTAAATTTGTGAGAAAGCTACGTATATGGAATTGTGTAGTTTATAGATACAATTAAGTAAAATGACCTTTCAATAAATAAGCTAAGATTACAGATTTGGGTCAATGGTTTTTCCCAAATCTACAGTCTTGGCTTTCTTTACACAAAATTTTCAACAACAGAGGACCCTGGTAATAGAAAAATATGAATTATGAACTGTTTTACTGAGAGACTTATATTTATGTCAGTGAATGAAATTTACATGTTGTCCGAGGTATCTTATAAGGAAGAAAAACACTCAAGGCCAGGCGGCTTCTTTGCTCTACAACAGATGATGTAATATGCTACTAAGGAAAAAAATATATACATTATCATGTGTTCTTTATGTATAATTTTTTATTAGTGATATTTGTGTAGTCTTACAATTAGACATATAGACAGTACACCAGATAATTAGTTTCAGATTTATAGACAAAATTTATTTCACTGGTGAGTCATTGTGTTTTCAGGATAGATGAGGCTTAATGAGAACACATATGTTTATGCTAAATAATCTGTAACACCAACTGAGGTTGCACAGTCCCCTCAACATTAGGAAGATTGATTTTGCCTCAGTGTATCACTTTGCAACAGAAGTACCCTTCAGGTAAGTTGAAAAAGTTATCAAGCATGTAGTTGAAATGAGCAGTGACAATTCCAAGAGAGGCAGGAGAATTGTAGCTCGCCATTGTGAAAGCATTTCAGCTCCCAAAGAAGACAAGCAGTCACCTTTCAAAATAAAGTTGACTACCGATTATGGCTATTGTTTTCACTTTTCTTAATCTTTTGCTGGTTTAATAACATTTGCAAATAAAAATATACCTTTTTTCTTTTAAGCATAAGATATATTAACAAATAGCATTATATTATGTTAGGTACCAATTGGAAGGAGTACTTAATTATCATTGTCAGAAAAATGGAATATATTCAAGAAATTCTGAGGGTTCTTCAAGTGCATTCATTTCAACACTAGCTTGTACATTATGTTAATTACAACCTGGCCGTTTTCTATAGTTTCTTTCAGCAAGCGTATTGATTCACAGATTTTATTCACCAAGCACTTCTCAACTCTTAAGCTTTACATTTTTAAAACTAGTCAGTCCCTCTGTTTTATCAATTTCTCTTGTGTTTCAGATCTTTGTTTAATTCTCCTCTTCAAGTTCTATCTAAATAAATTAGATATAATATTAATATTTCCCCTTTTTCCTGAATGAATTCAGATAATAAATCTATAGTTAGATATTTTTAGCAAGTGTAATGAAACATTTCAGAAAAAAGAAATTACACATAAGAAAAATTTACAAGCCTAGCACCTTGAAAGTATTGAGGCAAATTGCTCAAAAATAGATTCTTCTTACTCTAGATATTGGATGTAGGAAATGTTTCTTTCCTCAAAGTATTCCAGTAAATTTTCTTCCTAAATGTGTTTTTACAGATTCAAAGGCAAATGAAGAGCAAGCACAACAGCAAGGGAGAGAGAAATATGGAGAGGAGAGAAAAGAGAAAAGGAAAATGAAAGGAGAAAACTGTATTCTTCTAATGTAGCCTCAGAAGTCGCATACAGTTGCTTCTGCCTCATTCCATTCCAGAGAAGCAAGCAACAAAGGCTGGCCCAGAATCAAATAGAGGTAAATTAAACTGCCACACCTCATCAAAGAGAACTAGCTGAATAATTTAGGTACATATACAAGCCGCAATTCTATATAGCTATTAGAAAACGAGACTACTACAAAAATTATTGTCATTAAGTAAAAACTAAAGGAGCAGAAGAGTTTATATAATATGCTACTAAGGCAAAAAAAAAAAAAAAAAAAAAGAATGCTTACCTGAAAAAAATTGTTGGAAGGAAGCTAATAACAGTGGGTGGCCTGGGCTATGTAGAGTTGTTGGGCCGATGGAGAATGAGAGAAATTGTTTTTTAAAAAATGATTTTGTTTACATGTTTTGGATTTTAATTTTAATTCATTCTGTATCTAAAATTATTTTGTATAAATACATTATGCCAACCTGAGATATAATTATATTAATCAGTTCCTTATGCATGGAAGTTGTCTTGTACTCTGCCCTTCAACATTTTGAAGGTAGGGATAACACAGTAGCATATACACCATCCTTCAGAAAGCATCGGAATATATTACTGTAGATGAATGCCAATAAGAACAAAATACACACTAACGACAGGGTAGGATATTTCTCATATTTACTTTTCATGATTTTGAAGCAGAAGCAGATCTATTCTTTCAAAATGTGGAGTGTGCAATAATTTAAACAGTAAAGTATAAATTGAGATAATCATTTTAAAACTCGAGTTTGGAAGACATTTTGTTATGACAGCAGATATACCTGAGGGGATACCATTTTTCCATTTGTGTGCTGTTTAGACCATAATTAACTCACAAAGTTCATGCAGAGGTTATAGTGAACCACAATGTTTATAGAGAATTAAAGATCTATTCCACATATTTTTGGAATGGAATATTTTCTATCAATAGATGTTTTATGTGTCAAAATTTTTATTTGCATATTATTGCATTAGCCTGTCTTTGGAAACTTTATTTAGCATGATATACAAATTTCAAATAATTCTTATTTTACAGAGCAAGGGTAGCAATTTAAAATATTTCTCAAATCACTAAAATGACATTGAAATTGTTAACTAAGATACAACTCAGTTATTTTATTGTAATTATGTATTAATTGGACTCTTTACTTTTAAAATCAAGTATTCAATTTCTCAAAATGATTTCAAGATATACACATAATCTATCTGAATATTTAATGTGTGGTGTTGTTACTCCACGTTTAATATGATTGTTTAAGATATGACGCACTGTGCAATTCTACAAGATTTCAGTGTAGGATTTGATGGTTCTTTAGTATAAATCATATTTACATTTGACACTAGCCAAGATGTATGATGGACAAATACAATGTTACAGTTATACAACAGATTATACAGTGATAAAATACTGTGCCAAATATTTTAAATGCTGCAAAATATATATAGATTAGAAAGGAAAGAAGGATGAACTTGTATCTTCTCCATTTTGTGCTGAAATGCAAGTTAGAGATTCTGTGTGGTATAGAGAACATAATATTGGACAGCAGTAATAATATATATGGTATAGACATTTCTGTTACTGAAAGTAAATTCCACCTAGGAGAATTAAGATCCCTGATCTCAGTTTGCTTGTTTCAACTACAAATGAAATACACAAAAATGTCACCAAAGTAGCTTTTAATTTTATCTTTGTATGGCTAGATAAGGATTCAAAATAAAAATGATAAATAAATTAAGACAGAATGAAATAACATGGCATCGGTGCTAATACAAATCTTATTTATAATAAGATATCCAGTGAATGGCAGAAGTTTTTCATGTAGAGTTTACTGTTCACTGTCTTTCATTCATGATGTACTGATTTTCAATTGATTATTAGAGATGATCCATATTTGCACATGTGCATGAATCAGGCAATTAGTGTGCATGAATCTACCCAATTCATCTTCTATCCCCTGAAATGATACAGTGAGTATATTAACTTGTCTGTAGATTTGTACAAGGTAATTTGAAATTTCATTTTAATTTGGGAAAACACTTAGCAATGTAGAAAAAAGAAAGCTAGTTGAAAACGGAATTATTGATTGGGTTTGAGAATTGATTTAGGAGATAGGAAGGTTAGAGAAAAATTTTCAGTGATCAATAATAAATTAAGGTCAATTAGCAGAGGAAGAAGGCTAGAGAAAGAGGCAACATAATATCACATCAAGGAGATTTAATTACTGAGCCTAAAGCAAAACTGCTACTTAGTTAAGAATTCTTGTTAGTAATGAAACTAATTTATCCTTTTTGACCCATTTTCCAGGCAGCCTCTTGATCCAACCTGAATACTAAATCAGGCAATTAGTGTGAAACAAGATATCTAGGTTTCTCAAAGATATTCATTTTATTTTTATAAAATTAGGCAAGAAATCCTCCAACATGCCTTTCTGAGAGTTTAGAGCTTAGAAATAAAAATTAAAGGATTTGAATCAACCCAAATATAAATCAAACAAAAATGAAAGGATTCCCAACCCTGTGTTTTACTCTCTACAAATGAAACAGGCTAACCATGGTATTCAACTGGGCAACATTTCCAGTGTTCTATTTCATAGAATATTTTGTTCACATATTCTAATCCTTTTATCCCTCCAAAATATCCTGTTTGGATTCAGTCAACATATATGTTCATCATTTATTTGTTGTGTTTTATTATGTGATGGAGATTGTTTTAAATACTGGTGATAAAGCAACGAGTAAGCATAAACAATCCCTACATGCTGGAAGCAAATTATATTCTTGGGAGGGTAACACAAATTAACAAAAGAAATCAGGAAAAGGTATGCTATTTTGCATTGTGATAAGTACTATAGAAAAAAATAAAGCAGACAAGCATAATTGTGAGCATGGCAGGTATTGCAATTTTGTGTAGGGCAATCAGGGAAGGCTTCTTTTAGGAAGTGGTGTTTAACTAAAGATCTGAGAGAGGAGCATGAGTGAGTTGTGAAGATATCTTGGGGAGACTGTTTTAGGCCAGAGAGCAGCAAGTGGCAGGAAGTTGGAGAATGTCACATGTGCTTGAAACAGATATTTACAAAGTAATTTGACTTAAATTTTAGGAAAGACTTAGCTGAATGGAAATGAAGTAAGCTAGATGAAAACAGAAATTACTGATGGCATTTGAGGAATTAATGTAGGACATTGGACATTTAGTGGGTATTGTGTTTTTGAAGAATAGGGAGGACGGTGTGGCTAGAGACTGTTGGCCAGCAGGGGCAGTAGCAGAAGATGAATTGGATAGCTCATCAGCTTTATTGAGTGCCAACTGAAAAGGAACAAGAGTGCAAGCTATTGCAATAACCCACGTAAGAAATGACAATGGCTTGGGGCAGAGTAGTAAACCTGGAGATAGGGAAAAGTGATTAGAGTCTGGATATATTTTTAAGGGAGAGCCAAGAGAATTTTCGGCAGTATTAGGTGTAAGAAATGGGAGAAATAAGTGAGTCAAAGATGACATCAAGTTTTTAATCTAAGCATCTTACAAAGATGGCTGGCATCCACCAAGATAAGGAAAACTGCTGGGAAAGTGAGTTTTTGAAGGAAGGTGAGGAGCTTGATTTTGGGCATATTAACTTCAGAATGTCTATTAAATATCCAAATGGAGATTTCAAGCAGGCAATTGGGATATATGTATATGGAGTTCAGGAGAAAATGATACAATTGCAGGTAGAAATTTGAGACCATCAGTCTTTAGATTTCTAAAAATAGGTTTGGGTGTGATCACCTAGGAAGTAAAAGAAGATGAAAACTCATATATTTTCACTTTAATGACTGAACCATGGGCCACTCTGATGTGCAGAAGCCAGGAAGATGGGAAGACACCAACAAATAAACTGCTAGAAAGGGGCTAGAGAGAGAGGGAAATGGTGGGTCTAGGTCAAATCTTAGAATCTGTTTTTTTAGAGGGTAATTTGTCTCTGAGTTTGAAGCTGAGTTTTTCATTTTTTTTTTTTCTGTGTCAATGTCATGTTGATATAAATGATATCTTCATTACTAATTCACTCTTGATTTTATATGGAGCCCACAAAAATAAGCAATCTGTTTTCTTCCAAACTGCAAATGAGTATTTTACAGAAAAACCTGAAAAAATAACCTTAAATAAATTTCCTCAGAATGTAAGAGAGAAAGGGTTCGCACAGATAACTTATTGGTTCTGGATCATCTAGGGAAGCTCTGATTTCAAATATTGTGTGATTCCTATAAGCTATCAACATTTCACCAGGACCAGGTGCAGTGGCTCACACCTGTAATCACAGTACTTAGTGAGGTACAGGCAGGAGGATCACTTGAGCCCAGGAGTTCAAGTGACAGCTCAATGTAGCCTGGGCAACATATGAAAACTCTGTCTTTACAGAAATTTAAAAATTAGCTAGGTGTGATGGTGCTCCTCTGTGGTCCCAGCTACTCAGGAGGCTGAGATGGGAGGCTTGTCTGAGCCTGGAAGGTTGAGGCTGCAGTGATCTGTGATCATGCCACTGCATTCCAACCTGGGTGACAGAATGAGACCCTGTCTCAAAACAAAGAACAAGCAAACAAAAACCATTTCACAGAAATTTCAACATGAAGGTTTCAAAAATGTATTTTCCGAATTTCCTTTCACACCCAGAAGTGACACCAAAGTCTCTTTCAATATTCAAGGCATTGGTAAAATATACATAAATTTGTGTTTCCATATATATGAATAATATATTATCAGAATGTATCACTTTACATGGAATAAATGTTCAAATGCATTTAACTGTTTCAGTAAGGTTAAATATTCTATGTTTAGTTTACTCTTTCACTCTCTATCACACACACACACACAATGCAGATTTAGTTGAGGAAAAAATTAACTTTTATTGAGGAAATGAAATAAATAATCAAAAATGTATTTGATTTACTTTTAAAATATATCCCCAATCTTTTGAAAGATCTATCAGTAGCCTTTGAAATTTTTTTCTTATTTGATGATTCTGTAGAACATAATTAACAATTTTACAGTATATTTTTCAAAAAAAATGTAGGAACATAAAGTATTTATTTTAATTTTCTTAAAAATCACCACCCTGCCCCATAATTACATTAATGCATTTCCCCATGGCTGCAAATTATTTATACACTACAAAACAACAAAGTAAATGCTTTTATCTTCCACATAATTTGAAATAAGTGCATTATACACATATCAAAGTGCATGTACATGACTAATTTTAATAATAATTTAGTACTTATTATAAACAGACCAAACACTTGTAATTATCATGTTTTATAAGGTGAGTAAACTAGGAAGAACCTTACAAAGCAACTAGTGTTTATATTTTCACAGTTTTACAAATGAAAAAACAGAGACCAGTATGGATAAAGTTGAAAGCCCAATTTGACATAACAGACACGGGTTCTATTTGTCTAGCCATTATTCATTGCATTTTATCAGTGACTTAAAATTCAATCATATGCGAATCCTTAATTATTATGTTTGCATGCAAAACAACTTTAAGCTGCCTTCCAAAATAAAAGTCTTGATTAAATAAAATATACGTTTGTATTTAATACACTTTTAAATTTTTAGAGCGATTTTAGATTTTTTTTTTAATTGCAACAATAGTACTGAATTCCAGTATACCTTTCACCCAATTCTCCTCAATGTCTGTATTTTCTATTACCATGACATATTTGTCAAAACTGGTCAAATAACAGTTTACATTATTATAAACTAAACTCCATATTGTTTGAATTTCACTTCTTTTCTGACTGTGCCAGGATCCAATCCAGAATACCACACTGCATTTAACCACTGTCTCTTCATTTTTCATGACCTGCACAGTTTTGAAGATTACAGGTACTCTTCTCCATCACAGCATTTTAAAGGGAATATATGCAATAAATAAACATGATTAATCACCCATGATGTTTAAATTGTTCACTTGGTTAAAATAGCTCCACTCTAAAATTACTTTTCTCTCCCTTTGTACACTTTATCAGTTGGAAATGTGCCACTAAGTCCTGCTTCTCCGTCTGGAGAGTAAAGCAGTAATTATTTAACATCCTCTTACATATTAAATAATTTACTATATAAATGTTTTCTCACGCATATTTATTTTATACTTTAAATTATAATCCCAAGATACTTGACTTACTTTTTGGCTCTACTTGTCCCCACTGTGGCCACTGGGAGTCATTTCAGGTTGGCTCCTGTGTCTCATTGATGTGCCTCAATCCATTGATGTTTTGGGTACTTCCTTGATTTCTGGTACTACAAGATGCAACAGTGTCACTTTATATTTTCCTGTCCCAGCTATAGAATCAGACCTTGGTGCAAAGAGCCCTGATTCCCTTTATTTGAGAATGCAATTTAGAAACTCCTGTCAGAGTTCAGAATATGCTCATTGTGATTGAAGTGTCACTTGCGAACTGAGCTAGTAAATCTACATATGTATACTAACCCAAGTTTACATCACACATAGATACACATTATAGATATTATTATTCGTATATCTATGTATCTGTGTTCCTATTAAGCTATTGATGAGCTCATACTGATGTTTCTAATTCTACCAGTGCCACATAGTTCTTTCTAGTTTACCCAAGTATTTGTAACTCCTAAGGTGAGTTCCTTGAGTCACTAATGTCTCTAAACCATCCCCAGTGGAATAGGGCAGCAATTCTTGTTTATTCGTCATATTTTAGTGGCTTGGCTTTGCTCTGATTTATATGAGTAGTTAGTTTCTATGACAAAAACATTTATTAAGCATCCAAAAATACTGATCCACCAATAGCACATTATCAAAATGTGTTACCAACCAATTGGATGCATTATTAGAAAATTAAAATCATCTATACTAAGAGATCAAGCTTGTATGACAGCTAATTTTACTTTCTGAAAATAATTAAGCATTAGTGTATTCATGCATGGATGTTTAGTCATGGGCAATTATCACACTAAGTGAAGCATTTGAATGTATATCATACATTTTCAAAACATTTGAGAATGGTATTTTTCCGTAGTATTTTCTCCATTTGTAATATTAGGAGAAAAAAATTGCTGAAAAATTATTTTATAAGTTTCACAGAAAATGAACTTGACAATGAAAGAGAAAATATTGGCACAGTACATGGTGAATGGATGGAACATAATACATTTTTATTGTGAACTATCAATTCTAGTTAATAATGGCTACTAACTGTTTAATAGAAAGTACTGCACATTCTCCCTGTAATTCGTATGGCAGACGTTTGATTTCAAATGCTACCTGGCCTCACACATACTTTATCTCATCATTAGAAGAATGTATAACTGTTATACAAAAATATAAAATTGCTTTTATTGAGATGCATATGGACCATTTTGCACTCCAAATTCATTTGCTTTTTGGTCACATAGTTTGGCAAAAAGGAATAACAAAAAGTAATGTATATATTTTTTGGATTATGTGCTTCAGAAGATCATGGCAGGAACTTGATGATAATAATTTTATACTTCTGCGAATAGACAAAAGAAGAAAATTGCAGGGATGTTTAATTTACAGAGCAAAGTGTTATTTTGCATGATTGTCTCATTCTGCCTATATATAGGTTCCTCACGGGGATTCCAGAATGACATTCTTGTCAATCATTTATATAATTCTAGCCATATTAGTCTTTAATAGTATTCTGATTATGAGAAAATAATTCAGTGCGAGTGTCTGGAGAACTTACATGTTGGGAGTGAAACTCAGTTAACCCATATGAAATGAAATAATATTAGTTCTTATTTATTAAGTTGAGAGTTCAATTAGATCTTCAGGACAGGCTTATGCTATGAGACCTTAAATTGAGATCATTCTGACTTTCTGTATCTGTTTTTCCTTGTACAGAATCTAAGGTGGATCTGTAATAGCAAACATTACTCTATAATAAGTGTTATTCAATTAATGTTATAGTCACTAGCTTAGACATAAGTAACATCAGGGATGATTTATAATCAGTATTGAGCTAAAATATATTTCCTTTGCAGCTCAGTCCTTCACCTGCATTCCATGAATTCTTTGCTTTCGTAGAAATCATTTTCTACTTCAAAAAACCATGGTGAAATTGAAGTCATTTGAATAAGTTTCACTATGTTTTAAATCTAGTCACTTAAATAATATGTTATTTATTTTCCCTGCTATGTTTATCCAGCACTCATGAATACAAATATTTGTAATGATAACCAAGATCTGATCTCATTTCCTTCTGAGGACGTTCTCATTTCATTGTGTGTAAAGATGAGACTCAAAGAATATATTTTTATCTGTATCTTTATAAGCATCCCACCCAATTTTAGGTGAAAACTGAGGTTGAAAGCCAGCCACCCATAAAATACATCTGTTTATACTAGAAGTAGTATAAACAGGTGAGTATAAACAGATATATTTTATTTCTAAATGCTCATTGCTTTGCAAAATATGTTCTTACCATTTATTTATTTTTCACAGCTGGTTGAATCTTGACCTACTCTGTAACACTGCATGCCTTCCCAGTAAGGTGCCCATTTTATAACCTCCTCTTTGAAACTGGAAGAATGCTCCCACCTGCTGAATAAAATATGAATGGAGATTAAACACTTATGATGAAAGAAGTAAATGTTTATGAATAAAAATCCTAGGTGTATGAGAAAAAATGCTATACATGTATATTAAAACACTTTCTTTTCACTAAATGTACGTTGTATTTTAACCAAAAAAGTTAGTTGTCTCGCTAGTTATATGTGAATTTAAAAGATTTCAAAGAAATATTTGTTCAGCACTGTAAACATAACTGTAGGGAAGTTCAAAATTACCCTCTGAAAGTTCACTAATTGAGTCCACTTTAACTGACAACAGACAGATAAACAGGAGAAAAGGTATACAAACTTACTACTCTGCAAGCACACAGGAACCACAAAAAGCATAAAACTCAAAGAAGGACCAGATGGTTGAAGCTTAAATACACTCTTCATAGGAGAGAGAGAAGAGCAGGATGTAGGCAATTTTACAAGAATAGTAAATTTTGTTTTGTTTTGTTTTGTTTTGTTTTGTTTTGTTTCGTTTTTGTTTTTGCGACGGAGTCTCGCTCTGCTGCCCAGACTGGAGTGCAGTGGCGTGATCTCGGCTCACTGCAACCTCCGCCTCCCGGGTTCACACCATTCTCCTGCTTCAGACTCCTGAGTAGCTGAGATTATAGACACCCGCCACCACGCCCAGCTAATTTTTGTATTTTTAGTGGAGATGGAGTTTCATCATTTTGGTCAGACGGGTCTCAAACTTCTGACCTCATGATCCACCTGCCTCGGTCTTCCAAAGTGCTGGGATTACAGGCGAGAGTCACCGCACCCGGCCATAGAAATGGTTTTTAGGGGAGATGGATGGGCCTGAAGAACGGACAATAGATTCGGCAATTTTGTGTGTGCTCTGGTTGTGGTGTCCACTCCAGTCTTCCTTCCTATGATATACATCAATTTCCCCTGGTTGATGAGATACCTGGGGAAAGGATTTATGACAATTGCATATCATCTGGAGGATCTGGCCTTTAGGTAGATAAGGGAACTTCAGAAAAAGCCTTCCTTTGTTTTGCTCCTCCCCAGGTGATCTGCTGGGGTTTAAAGTCCAAAATGGTGTATATTGGAGGTTGCTTCCTGAGCCCCAGCATAACAAAATCTTGTCTTTTTCCTGGGTCCAGGTATGATTATTAGCTTCACATTCTTGCAAAGATTCGGAGGGTGTGGAAGGGGAATGTTAGAAAGAGGGACACTTGACACATGAAAAGCATGTAATAGAGGGAAATTGCCAAAGACACTTATTTCTTGAGGACAAGTTGGTGTGATCTTGGGAGAATTGGAAAAAAGAGAAAATAGTAAATGAAAGGAAAATAAAACTAGGTTAAAGACTAAAACTAGTAGTTAAGGAAAGAGAAATCTGTAAAGTATTTTGAAATACGAGAAGAGAAAAACACCTATTATAGTGCCAAATATACTCTAGAAAGGCAGCTAATGATTTCGTGTATTATATTAAATCTAACACAAAGTTACTAACAATGGTTTATTAAATGAAAAGATTTTAAATGCCAAATTTTGAGACTCAAATGCATTAATTTTCTCATTCTCTTACATAGATTTCTAAGGAAGAATATTATAAAATTAAATCCTTTGAAAATTCATTTAGGAAAATTTTACTATAGGTAAAATTTTACTATATAGGTAATGATTATAACAAATGTTTATTGAAAAATATAAAATCTATATAATTCTACATGTATAAAATAAGAATCCATAATTCCATTTTATGTCATATAAACATGAAATAATAAGTCCATTATTACATGTCAAAGATAAATTCAACCAAATTTTTGGCTTATAGTAAAATAATTTAAAAATTAATAATAAAATATAACATGGTAACAGGGATAATACAAATGACAGAAAAAAGCTAAAATTAAAAGTTCTATTATTTGAGTTTTGTAGTAGCAAATATTATGAATAGTAAATTCTGGCTATACACAGTTTCATATGTTAGGATCACTTTTATAGAAAACTAATCCTCATACTAAAAGTACATTTAATTCATTAAGTCCTCTGTATACAGTCAGACATAATATATTTTACTTCAACTAAATTTAGCAAATCAACTTTTTGAAGAAATTTCGGATTTCATCCAATTTGTAAAATTTGTTAGTGTAAAGTCATTTATGACATCCACTACTTTTTATTGAAACTTAATAATGTACTTTCTTCTTCATCTTTGATGGCAGTTATTTGGGATCTATGTCTCTCTGTCTCTCTCCTTCTTTCTCTGCCCCTTTGAATAGTTACAAAAAAGAAAAAAAGAAGACTTCTATCTTTTAGATTTTTTCTACTGTTCAGTTTCATCTATTCTTGATTTTATATTTATTGTTTCTTCATTTCCTGAGTTAGAAACTTAAATCATTGGTTTAAATTCTAAGTAACTGTTTTTATTCTGGTTTTCCTCTTAGTGATGATGATGTTTAGTTTAGTTTCTCATCTCCCCAATTCCCTGGCAACCACCGAATTACTTTCTGTTTTAATTTTGTATGTCAGAATATATACTCTAAATAATTTCAATATTTTGAAATTTGTTGAGACTGTCATCCAAATCCCAACATATGATTTATTCTCATAGGACCAGCATATGGTTTATTCCCATACACACACATACATTCATTTAAGCCAAATTGGTTAATGTATTCCTCAAACCTTCTATGGGATTTCTTATTTTCGTCTCCCTGCTTAATCAACTATTGAAAAAGGAGTGCTTAGTCTCCCAGTAGGTTAGTGAGGTATACACATTTGTAATTCCAACAGGTCGATGAATCAATTTTAGCATTATGAAATAATGTGTATAAATTGTAATGCTTCTTGCTTTATGTTGTCTTTGATATTTATATAGTTTCAATCAGAAATTTTGTGGTTAATGTTTGTAAGGTATATTTTTTCAGCCTTCTGTGTTCAATCTTTCTGTTGTTCTTACATATAAATGGTGTTCTTTAAACAGTATAAAGATGGTGGGGTTTTGATAGCAGTCTGAAAATCTTAGACTTTCTCCTTATGAATTGTATTCCTTTTACATCAATGTACTAAAAATACAGCTAGATTTAAACATTCACCTATACTTCTATTTTCTTAGGTTCATCTATTTTGTTTCATTTTCACTTTCTTTTATTTTGTCTAATTTGGAATTAATCAAAAATTTTAACTATGTTTTTCTTTTATATTAAATTGCTAGATACACTTTCTTTTAATATATTTTAGTTTTTATGAAAGAGACAACAAAATGTATTCTTAAAACTTATAGACTGATTTTAAATGTTACTATCGCTAATTACATAATAGTACTTAAACCTTATGATCTTAGGAGTTTATCTGTATTCTTCAGAAATTTTGCACCATTGTTATAAGGCATTTTAATTCAATGGATAAAAACTCCATTACTCATTGCAATTATTATTTTGTGATATAAAATATGTTTATATTTACCAACCTTTCTGGTATAGCTTATTTTCTCTTGAATTTTTACACTTCCATTTCAGGTCATTTTTCTTCTTTCTAAATAACCAATTGGTTGTTCTTGTTTTAGTATAGGTATGCTGACAAATTTAGTAACCTGAAAACATTTTCATTTCACATTTCTATTTTTTCCCTATAGGTATACAACTTTGGTTTGGCAATTATTTTTTGTTTTGTTTTGTTTTGTTTTGTTTTTCTATAAAGACAGAGTTCCATTTTCTTCTAGTTGTCATTGTTTTGGTTGAGAAGTCATCTGTAATTTTTGTTGTTCTTTCTTAGAAGATGAGGTATCATATTTCTTTGTCGTCTTATAACATTTCCTCTCTCTTTTGCACTCTCTCTATTTTCTTATTCATTTTTGTGTTTTCTGCAATTTTACCATGATGTGCTTAGGTGTTTTTAATTGATAGCTCTCTTACTTGGGATTTGTTGAACTTGAATTCGAGCTATCCTTTTGTCACTTTTGAAAGTTTTCCTTCACTGTATTTTTAATATCGCTTTTTACATATTCTCTTTTCTCTTCCCTTTCTGAGATAGTGGTTACATAGAACTTTGGAGGATGCACCATATTATTCAGCTTTGTTCTTATTTTTCTGTTTCTTTATTTTCTAAAGAGGAGTTGTTGGATTTATTTTGAATGTTTGTGTTAATATTCTATTGTTGCTAATCAAATTACCGCTAATTTAGTGGCTAAAAACAACACACATTTATTATTTCAGATTTTCTGTGGATTAGGGATCTTGGCACACATTGACTGAGTCTTCTGCTTGACATCTCACAATGCTCAAATCACAGCATTTTCCAGAACTGTAGTCTCATTTGAGGCTCTGTCAAGGAACTAATAATCTTAATCCAATCAAAATAAATTGATCTCAATTCTCTTTCTCTTTTGATACTGTGTTTTTGGTACACTTTGTCAGGTGTACCATTGAGAACTTGGCATTTTTTGCTTTTTTTGTTTTGTCTACCTTAGCCCAGAAGGCTACAGGAGGTTCTATTTTGTCATTCAGAGGTTTCATGTAGTTCTCATCTCCTGCTCTATAGGGCTTTAAAAATCTAAAAAAAAAAATTAATAATAACAACAATAAATAGTGAAATACTTGTATTTGAGGAAGACTTACTCCCCTGTACATCCTGTTTGGTAAGTGCCCTATGATTTTTGCAGATTTTATTCGTCTTTTTTTGTATCTTACATTCTTGTTCCCCAGCCTGCTATGCAACATGAAGCTTCGTCAGATGTCCCAAATGGAAGATGAACATGTGTTTCTGACCTTCAAATTTTCCATATTGTCACATCAGCCCCATACATTAGCTAAAATATGCTTTATTCCAGCAGAGGTTTTCTTCTTTGGCAATACAAATACTCAGCTTATTCCCTCTTTGCTTCCAGTTCTTTAGTAACACTGTTTAACATTGTTTCTTCCCCTTGTTTAGTAACATTCTTTGTTCAGTGACATTATCTACTAGTGGGAAGGAGGATGGGAATTTTCTACTAGTAGGGAGGAGGAAGGGAAACTTAAATAGTTTCTCTTCCTTTGGGTACTACATTAATAATTTATTTAATTAACAGTTCTTTCACATCTCACTGTGGTTTCAGTACTTTACATTTTATTTTATATGTTTTTTGTTGTTGGGAGAATCAAGCTACTGTGTCCTACTACATGTTCTTGGGGAGAAGTTTCAGAGTAAAAATGTGAACTTGCTCTTATCCACTATAAAATATCGCATAGTCACCCTACTTAGCCACTTTTCTTTTTTTCTTTCCTTTTTTTTTTTTTTTTTTTTTTGAGATAGAGTCTCATTCTATTCCCTAGACTGGAGTGCAGTGATGCCATCTCTGCTCACTGCAAGCTCCACCTCCCAGGTTCATGCCATTCTCCAGCCTCAGCCTCCCTAGTAGCAGGGACTATAGGCGCCCGCCACCACGCGTGGTTAATTTTTTTGTATTTTTAGTGGAGACGAGGTTTCACTGTGTTAGCCAGGATGGTCTCGATCTCCTGACCTCATGATCTGCCCGCCTCAGACTCCCAAAGTGCTGGGATTACAGGCATGAGCCACCACGCGTGGTTAATTTTTTTGTATTTTTAGTGGAGACGAGGTTTCACTGTGTTAGCCAGGATGGTCTCGATCTCCTGACCTCATGATCTGCCCGCCTCAGACTCCCAAAGTGCTGGGATTACAGGCATGAGCCACCGCACCTGGCTGCCACATTTCTAATTTTAAAATTATAAGAGAAATGGATGCTACTTGCATCTCAATTTTACTATTTAGAAAGGTGAAGCACAAATAATTAAAGCCACTAGCACAAGATCATACGGTTGGTGAGTGATGAAATCAGGTTAATTGTTAAATATTCACTCTAGAGACTGTAGTCTAAATCCTATATACACTTTAAATTCTTTATTCATATTTAACATTTTCTACAGGAAAAAAAAACTATCTTTATTCATTTTTATTTTAGTTCTATTTATTTTTGAAGTCTAAATTGACCCTATTCAGGTGTACAGGCATAAGAATGACTTACTAGTCTTCTTTAAACCACTGTTTTTATATATGCTCCCTTCTGAAACCCCACTAAAATGACGTTACTGGAAAAAATTTAAATCCAAAGGACAAATGGAAAGAGAAATGAGAAAATAGAAAACAAAAATTTTAGAAGTTAGCAGATGGACAAGTGAGAACAAATTCACAGAGTGGAGAAAATTAAAATCTAGTCCTGAAGAAAGAGAAACCAACAAGAATCAAGATAATTTGCAGAATATATATTAAGAATTGGAGACACTAGGTGCTTTTAATATAAAGGTATACGGTAGAACTGCAAACAGCATTTTCTTTCGATGAGCATACATATTTTTTGAGTAATTGGAGGAAGAATGCTAAATCTTCATCTTTTATGATACCAAGCCCATTTTGTAATGTATATACACTTTAAAATTCAATAAGTATTATTATAGGTATTGAATTTAGAAATTAGGCAAAGTCAAATAAAAACAAGTAAAAAGAAGTTATGATCTGTGTTCTCTGGGCAGTAAAAATTTATATAAGGGCTTGACTTCTTTTTTTGTTGTTTTTGTTTTTACACCTTATAGTACTATTTGCCTTTTAAAACTATTTACATGTCTTATTGCAAAAAGCATAAACATTAAAATTGTAACAAAGCAGCTAAGCATGATGCCTCATGCCTATACTATCAGAGCTGTAGGAGGCTGAGGTGGCGGGGATTGCTTAAGGTCAAGAGTTCAAGATCAACATGGACAACATAGCGAGACCCTGCCTCTACAAAAAATTTTTTAAATGAGCCAGGTATTGTAGCCTGTGCCTATAGTGCTCTCTACCCAGAAGGCTGAGACAGGAGGATTGCTTGAGTCAAGGAGTTCAAGGTTGCTGTGACCTGTTGTGATCATGCCACTGCACTCCAGAGTGGGTGACAGAGCATGATTCCATCTCCCAAAAAAAAAAAAGTGATCTTCAATCTGACCTGATATTCCCTTTAGATTCTTCACAAATCCCCATTTAAAAGGCTTTGGTTTAGTATCAAAAATCCCAGGACAGGTTTAGAGCAATATGTTTTTGAGTAGTTGCTAGTGGTGTCATGCTAGTGGTATCATCTAGTGGTTTTCTAAGGGTCATGAAACAAAATGACTTCTCAGGAATTGAAAACATACCAGAGTTTTCATATAAGAGGATAAAGATAAACTTTTTAAAAAATTAAGATAAGTTTGGGTAAAACATTCTTTGCTATATTTATGTTGAAATAGCATGGTAATTAATTTCCACGAAGATAATGGTATGTTTTAGATTGCTTTATACAAGGTATATCTTTTCCTTATACATATTAATTAGATCTTGGCTGATATATGCCTATATAATAAAAAAGAATGTCTAATATTAATAGAACCATGATACATTGTATGTTATTAACAATATTCTTGGATAGCTACAACTTTGGGAAAATTAACCAGTTACTCCCTAGTGTCCTATCCAAATATTATAACAAATTCTAAACTTACAGAAATTTTGAAGAAGAAATTGAACACTGTCTAATAAATTATGTACTAACAACAAAATTATTAAATAATTCACAATATAATCTATCAAGTAGAACTAAAATGTGTAATTAAAGCATATTCAAGGAATATAAATTGCTTTAGTTTGCATAAAACAGATCAAATATAGGAGACTGGTTAGGGTGGTGGCAGGAATTATAGGGAAAGATACAAACCTTCTTGGAAGTCCGGGAGGTTTTGCAAAAGCTTCGAAAGAAGATTTGGCTGGAAGCAGCCAGATTCTCTGATCAAGAGCCTGAGAACAAATGGTAGATAATAAGACAATGTAAAATAACTTATCTAGATACATTTGTTTACTCCTGTCTCCAGAAACCAACCTTGGATCGTTTGCGCACAGGACTGCTCTCTACTCAGGGGAGTTGACAATGTTTATTACCCACAAATTGTGTTTACTCAAAGCCTTTGTCATTAAATCTGTACTAAATAAATGCTAGTGGGGCCAGCTTATGGGGACAGCATTCTCTCGGTAGCTGCTGGACTCTCTCATCAGAGTTGTAGAGCCGTGCGGTCCCCTAGCCGCATTTTCAGGCAAAATACCTGTGTCAGCGAACTTCCATCTGTCACTTGGCAGGAGTCTGCAGGTCATACTGGGTGGGTGGTGCCCCACATGAGGATTGCTGCAGCGATCACGATGGAACCCTCAAAAATGAAGATGAAGGGACTGCACAGTCAGTAAGTCAGTTAGTCATTGGTACTCACTTGGGATTTCCAAGTTCAAGGGAATTGTTCAGTCTAGGATTTCATCATGGGACAGCAGTTATCAGCTCAATAGAAACAGTATATGAAAGTATTGAAACAGCTGCTTAAAGCTAGTGTAGCCTAGGTTTTGCAGGCTCAATTAAGGGACCTAATGTAACCTGTTGTTTCACATAATCCATGGTTCCCAGAAGAAGGCACGCTAGACGTAGAGCTCTGGGAGCAAGTGGGGATAAGTCATAAATAACATAATGCACAAGGGCAACAGGTCCCAGTAACATCTCTAACATTATGGGTCCTAGTTAGGGTGGCTTTGGTCCCATTCTACATAGAAGAGCCTCTATAGAAAGGGAAGAGAGCAGGAACCATCACCTACATCACTGCCCCCTCTTTCTCCTTCAGCCCCATCCTTTCCGGACAAAATTAACAAGGAGGAAATGAAGGTTTTGCCTGAGCCCCCCTCCTCCAATAAAATGGAAAAAAGACAAGGGATATGCTACAGCCATGGGACCCTGTCTTAGGCAAGCAGCTTTAGAGTGGGAGCTCTTGGCCTGCCCGGTAATGCAAGATTGACAAGGCAATCAGGCATATTAACCCATTTCTTTGAATGCCTATAAAAAAAGAAGAAAAACCATTGAAGAAAACGGAGCCACTAGCCTATTTACGAAATAAATCATTGAAACCATGCAGACAACTGCCATGGGGTATGACCCCATGGGACTGGTTAGTCCTAGCTAAAACGACTTTGGAGCCTAGCCAATACCTCCTCTGGAGGGCAGAATATGATGAGTTATTCGAACAACAAGCAAACCAGAATCAAGTGACCGGGCAAGTCATAACAGCTGCTATGCTCCAGGGGATGGGTTCCCACACAAATGTACAACAACAACTAAATTTTGATCCCCATGTCTTTGCACAAGTGTCTTTGTGTGCTCTCAGAGCTTGGGACCAAATTCCTGAAAGCAGAGTTCAACAGGGATCTTTTATAAATGTTCGACAAGGGCCTCAGGAGCCATTTGTGAATTTATCAATCAGTTGACCCAGGCAATTAAGAGACAAATTACTCACACTCAGCCTGCTGATATCTTAGTGTTGCAGTTGGCTTACGAAAATGCTAATGTCGACTGTCAGCAAGCAATGCAGGTAATCAGAGAAAAGGTGGCCACAGTCGAGGAACTGATATGAGCATGTCAGCTGGTGGGAACTGAAACACACAAAGTCATAATATTGACTATGGCATTAAGGCCTCCTAAAGTGAAAAACGAGAGAAACCCAAATTGTATTCTATGTGGAGAGCCAGGTCATATGAGGAGGGAAAGCCCCAATAGTGGAGACCAAAAGTAACTCAGGAAAAGAATTCCTACTGGGCTCATCTCTTGGATCTGCCTTTCTTCCACCTTGTTACTTGGGCAGACACCCCCTTCCCAGCTTCTAATACTGTAACTGCTTGGCTAGAAGGGATTGACTTACCCTCAGTGTGGTCCCTCATTAATGGCACACACTGGATAAGGTGCCAGGTAACACTATATATGACTCCACTACTCTCCCACTATGTGTAGGTTATGCAAGTTCTAACCCTTACTGTGTACCTTCCCCAACACAATTATGGCAGCTTCATGGCAAAGTAAATGCCTTAACATTCTTGGTTGCAGGCAGCCTCAAACTGAGCAATGCAACTAATGTCACCTTCCCCAACATTCCTCCCTGTGGTAAAGAACAAAGCTGATAAAGTAATGAGTTCCACTTTAGCTGGGAGGTCCGTCATGGGGGACAAGCCTGTAGCCTCCAATTAGGCAACCATAACATCTTAGACTGCCCCCATTGTCATTTGCAGGGCGACCATACTGATGGCCGCATCTATCATGGCATCAATCACAGCTTCACAGCCATGTCCCATTCCCCTATGATTTGGGCTGACGGGGGGATGAGATATCTGAGACCCCAAGTAAAGTCTATGCCACCCCAAGACTTTTTATGGTGCCTGGGACATCTTACCACCTCCCTTAACACCTGGCATGAGATATATCATAATTCCAGTAACAATTATACCATGACCACTATTCATAATCACACAGATCAGTGCCTGATTTGCACTACTCGTCCATATGTTTTTTTAATGGGAACCAATATTTCCACTACACACCAAAACTCCACGTTTGTGACCCAAGTGCAGGGACAGGCTTGGTTCGCCTCATGTATCACTAATTACAATATATTGAATATAAATATTACTAGTGTCATGGTCTTAAGGAGACAATCTGAGACATTCCTACCAGTCAATTTGACATGCGATTTGCAAGGTTCCTCTGCCCTTGCCACCTTAGAACATGCCCTATCCCAGGTCAGACCCAAAAGATTCATAGGCACACTTATAGCCTTAATAGTCTCAGCCATAGTCATCTTGGCAACCGCTAGTGTTGCTGTGGCCTCTATTACTGAATCAGTACAAACAACACCTTTGTAGATAACTTGGCCAAAAATGTGTCTAATGAACTTCTTTTACAGCGGGGTATAGATTAAAAGATTCTTGCATGCCTGGGAGTCCTCAGTGCTGCCTCAGAATATGTAGGGGAGCGGCAAGACACACTGGCATTCTGACAGCAGTTAAACCATGACTGGTAGCATAAGCACATTAT
Source organism: Mandrillus leucophaeus (assembly GCF_000951045.1). Taxonomy (NCBI): domain Eukaryota; kingdom Metazoa; phylum Chordata; class Mammalia; order Primates; family Cercopithecidae; genus Mandrillus; species Mandrillus leucophaeus. The sequence goes on along the minus strand of NW_012098322.1, from coordinate 906,459 downwards.
GTCATCTCTCTACCTTGGATCAATCAATACATAGTTGGGATGAGGTGAAACAATACCTCTGGGAACCTTACCTGATACTTTAACAGCAGACATAAGGCAACTTAAAACTGAAATTCTAGAGTCCCTAAATGCCATAGATCTACATGCCCAACAAACAACCATATGGAAGGATATGCGACAACATCTCTCCTGGACAGACCCCCACTCCTGGGGGTCACTCCCCGACTGGTAAAGAATGTTGCTCATAATACTGATGTTTGTCTTATGTTATTTATTAATTCTAGGATGCAAAGTGGGAAAATGAGCAATAACCGCTGCACCAGACAAACCTGTTGCTGCACACATCTGTGCTCTTCAATTAACAAAACCTGATGCTTAAAAAAACAAACAAACAAAAAAAAACAAAAAACAGAAAAGGGGGGAGATGTAGGAGGTCAGTCAGGGTGGTGGGAGAAATTATAGGGAAAGATGCAAACCTTCATGGAAGGCTGGGAGGTTTTGCAAAAGCTTTGAAAGAGGATTTGGCTGAAGGCAGCCAGATTATCTTATTTAGTGAAAGAACTCATCTAGATAAATTTGTATACTCCTGTCTCCAGAAACCAATCTTCTATCATTCGGGGAAGAACTGTGCTCTACTTGGGGGTTGACAATGTTTATTACCCACAAATTGTGTTTACTTCAAGCTTTTGTCTTTAAATCTGTTCTAAATAAATGAGAGCAGGGTTGGCTTTTGGGGGCGGCATTCTCTCAGCGGCTGCTGGACTCTGTCATCGACGGTGCAGAGCCATGCTGTCCCCTAGCCGCATTGTCCGTCAAAATACCTGTGTCAGTGAACTTCTTTCATCTGTCGCTCTGCCAGAGCCTGTGGGACAGACTCGGTAATAGATTTTCAAATTTACTGTATATTTGTATTGTTTATTTCACTGCTGTGAAACTCAGTTTCCCTCCTCTGCTTCTATCACAAACACACTTTTCTGCCTGTCTCTCCTCTTACAATTGCCTGGAGGGTTTCCTACCTAAGTTTCCTGTGTCTAAGAGAGCAAAGTACAATGAGCAAAGTCATATTTTTCTCTTATAACCTTGCATAGTAAATTAAAGAAATAGGAAACAATAGAACTTAATTTAGATGAAGCTAAGAGACTCTTGTTGCCATTTAAAATTCAATACTCACCGTCATCATTAAGCTAAAGTTTCTGGAAAAGCACAAACATGCCAATTGTCAAAGTATTATTTCTATTTATAAAGCGTGATCTGCATTTTGCTATCATTTTCAAATACATAACTTTCGATACTTTCTAAATAATTTTTGAGAATTTTTCTCTCTCAAATTTGTAGAAGAGACTGCTCATTGCTTTCCAACATCTTTCCTCCACTCCATGTTAGTAAAATAATTCATTGTTGCCCAGGTGAAAAACTTATCTTGCTACTCCACGTGGCCCTAAGTTTTAAGGGCAAGAGTTTTGTGGGACATCCAGGAAGTCTCCTTGAAAAGGTCGTGACTTTTTCTACCTCTTCCTTGTATTAATTCAGTTTCCTAGCATTTGAATGTGATGGCTGGAATCATCCAGGACAATGAAAACGCTAATTACATCCTAGAGATGCTGAGTTGAGCAGAGATGAAGCCTGGGTCCTTCCAGAGTGGTAAAAATAGGCCACTTTCCACGGCCTATTTTTGCAATTATTTTGGATGAGAAGTAGAATGATACCTCATTCAAGCTACTATTATTTTGGATTTTTTTTTTTTTTTTTACTTTATTTTACAAAATACAACCTCTCTGACAACAAGCGTGAAACCTATTTTCTTAACATATTTTGGACCAGATGGAAATATTAATTTGTCTTCTCATTAATTATATAACATATGGCAAACTAATTATTTAAAAGGTTAATCCAAAAGAATATGCTAGTTTTTTAAAAAGTTCCATTAATTCTGTTTGATCCAAGACAAACTTCTATTTATCTACAAGTTTTCAAAAAATGTAATACATGCATTTATTTTAAAATCTACTATGAGTATTTCATTCTAAAACTCTACTCCATATTCTGGTAATTAATGAGTTAAATATTCTCCCAAAATTATTTTGATGATTTCAGTGTTGAATAAGTATAAATTTAGGAGGATGTCAGTTGAATGACAAGAGAAATCTTGTCATTTTTTTCAATAGCAAATTATTTGTAGGTTTATGAATGAGATTTTGATTGTTTTGGTATAGTAATTTCCCCTTATCTGTTGTTTCATTTTGCAAGGCTTTATTTACCTGCAGTGAACTGCAGTCCAAAAATATTACGTGAAAAATTTCAGTAATAACAATTTGTAAGTTTTAAATTGCTTGCCTTTCTGAGTAGCATGACGAACTCTCACATGGTTCCACTCTGTCCTGCTAAATATGTGAATCATCCCTTTGCTCCTCATATCCACTACCCACCCATTAGTCAATTAGTAGAGGCACCTATTATCCTTCTTGATTATCAGATCCACAAACCACAAGAAAAAGAAGGGTGAGTACAGAACAACAAAATATTTTGAGATACAAAGACAGAGACCATATTCACATAACTTTAATTGCAGTACATTGTTATAATTTTCCTACTTTACTCTTAGTTGTTAATCTCCTACTGTGGCTAATTTATGAATTAAACTTATCGTAAGTACAGATGTATAGGAGCAAAACGTAGTATATATATGGTTTAGTACTATCTACGGTTTCAGACATTCACCGTGGGTCTTGGAACGTATCCCCTGTAGATAAGGCGGACTATGGTATTATTAGGCTTTTCTTTCACATTAAATCCCCCAAATAGATAGACAATGTACACAGAGAAATCATAGACAATGTAAAACAATGTACTTTGTTTTTACTTTTACTCTGCTAAATTCTCCTAGCGCAAAGGCAAAGCATTGGATGTCTAAGAAAAAGCATACAGCCTACACTCATGGAATAAATAGGGCTTCCCAGTGTTCGTTTTTTGTTTGTTTTGTTTGTTTGTTTGTTTTGTTTTTTGTTTTTTAATATCAATTCTAGAAATGCCAGAGTCTCTCTCAGGAAGTTAAGTCTTAAAATAAATTCAGTATCTGCTTTAGAATTTGAAAAGAAGATCATGCACAAGACCATTACTGTTTTACAAACAGCGACTCCAACCATTACCATGGGTAAATAGGGCTCAATGTTTGCATTATGACATTATTAGTATTTTATTTTCCTTTTGGGGAAAAGAGAGGAATGGATGATCATACAAAGCCAGTAAAGGAACAAAAGCACTCTTGATGCGTGGAGAAAAGAACAGGAGTCTCTCCTCTGTTCACTACTGGCTCTCCTGGCTTTAATTTGTTTTTCTTCAAATGTTGGCTTTGACAGTTGTGCCCATAGTCAGTCATGGACAGTCTATAGAATTCTAGGAGAACTATCAATTATCTACCAAGGAAAACTTGTTATAATGACATGAGGCTTTATATTCTGCACATACTATTGTTTCTTTATAGACACTTGGAGCCAGGAAACATGACACTTTAACTATCACCCAGAGCTTTCTAAACAGCACATTAATTTACCTCAAGGCCAAATATTTCTTAAATTATGCCCTAATTTTATACACTATTTCCTAACAGAGGATAATTTTTTCCCAATATTGTACCCTATTTTATTGCACACATATGATTAAAAAATTTAGGTCAATTGTGGTGGCTCATACCTGTAATTCCAGCACTTTGGGAGGCTGAGGCATGAAGATGGCTTGAGCCCAGGACTTTGAGACCAGTCTGGGCAACATAGCAAGAACCTATTTCTCCAAAAAAAAAAAACAAAACAAAAACAAAAACAAAAAAATAACCTGTCTAAATTTAGCCAGGCTTGGTGCTGAGGGCCTGTAGTCTCAGCTACCCAATAGCCTGAACTGGGAGAATAGCTTGAGCTTGGGAGGTCAAGGTTGGTGCGAACTGTAATTGCACCACTTGCAACGGAAAGAAATATAATATATGTGAACACTATGCATGCTTTCCC
>NW_012098322.1:899160-901050 GCF_000951045.1 Mandrillus leucophaeus | reverse complement strand
TCATATATTTTAAGACAGGTTCTTTATCTGTTTGTGATGAGAAACTAGCAAAAGGATCATACAGCACAAGCTTCTACATGGTACTGACTTAAGCTTTACACTTGGAGGGTAATTCCTACCTAATTATTTTCAGTGAAGAACTTTTTCAGAATTGAATTGCAAATTGTACATATACTTAGTGGGTTTGATTTTCTCATTTAAAATAAAGCCATTTTAATAGGAGCCATAATTAAGGTAAGACATTCAGAGGTTTAAGAATAGATGCCACCTCACTGATGTCTATTAGATGAATTTATTAATTTTGTTTTAAGCCATGGAATTTGAGTAATAAAAAGTTATCAGATGATACATTTGAAGACATGTTCAAACAATGAACTTTTGGTTTCATTTGCTTTTTTTTTTTTTTTTTTTGCTTTCTTTTCAAAGATATTCTTCACATTTATTTAGTTAAAGCACAGTGACTGCAGATAGGCACAGTCAACAGTAAATGTGACAAAACTGCCCCCGTTACTTTTGCATCTCTAATTATTTTATAATATTGAATCCAGCCTGGAACCAGTAGCTAGATACAGTGTTTTTTTAATGCTTAATAAGATATGGCCAGACGATTTTGATATCATGTCTCATATCTCACATCATGTTTTAATTTGGCAGTATGCACTTCTCTGTGTTAATATAGCAATGTTCACTGTATATGTATACTTTATATATTTTTTATTCATTCATCTATAAAATAGTACAAATTATAAGCACAGAAAAATTTTAAATAAATAAAAGTTTAACAAATTGAGAACATTCTCAACAAATTGAGAAATAAATTTTTATAGGTTTTCAATTTATTGACATCCAGGAACTATGCTAGGTAATTTATATACTTTTTTTTTTTTCATTTAAACTTTCACACATTCTCTTTATAGACTAAAAGTAAATTTCATAGAGGTTAAATCACTTGTTTCAAACAATTTAGGTATGGTATACAGAAACTAGGATTGAATGTTTAACCTAAAATACTACCCAATTAAATTGAATAAAACAAGTCACATGATTACAGAGACAATGGCCCAGTCATTTAAATAGTTATAGTTACGGAAATCCTCAGTCTATTCTCCAAACTGCTGTGATTTTTATATATCTTATCTTGCAAAACCTTCTTTCAGCATTATTACAAGATATAGAGAAGTGAATTGTCATTTTTGTCATGCCCATCTTGTATTCCAATGTAAATTGTTTTCTAGCTACTTCCATTTTGGCGTTGTCATTCTTTATGTTCACAGTTTGACAATGGCTGTCTAGGAGTGCTTTTTCCTGTGCTCATCCTTATTTTGGATGGCTGAGGCTCGTGCATATCTAGATTGATGTCTTTAATCAATTTTGGAAAATTCTGACATTTATCTCTGTAAGTATTTATTCTACCCAAGTTCTTTCATTTTTATATCTGGGAATCTAATTATACATGTGTTAGACCATTAGATATTGTTCCAAAGATCTTGAATGCTCAGTTGTTTTATGTCATCCTTTTTTTTCTATTAATATTTCTTTTGCATATTTCATACTGATTTCATGTATTTCACCAATTTTCGTTTTTCTTTTCTTTTCTTTTCTTTTCTTTTTTTGAAACGGAATCTCACTCTGTCCCCCAGGCTGGAGTGCAATGGCACAACCTCGGCTCACTACACACTCTGCCTCCCAGGTTCATGCCATTCTCCTGTCTCAGCCTCAAGAATAGCTGGGACTACAGGCACCCACCACCACACCCGGCTAATTTTTTTGTAATTTTAGTAGAGACGGGGTTTCACCCTCATAGCCAGGATGGTCTTGATCTCCTGACCTCGTGATCCACCCACCTCAGCCTCCCAAAGTACTGGGATTACAAGCATGAGCCACCGTGCC
>NW_012098322.1:894570-896505 GCF_000951045.1 Mandrillus leucophaeus | reverse complement strand
ACACAAAGAACTCTGAATTCTAAAAACAAACAAACAAATAAACAAAAAACTAATCTCAGTCATTGAAAAGTTATGGTCCTAAATAAGTTAATATCCATATATCTTATCTCCAAAGAGGATCTGAATCACATTATCTTAATGGTCTGGGTTTTCCTTGTTTGTTAGTTGTAGCTTGATCTAACAAATTAAATGGGTGCCCAATTTTACGGCCAACCTAGCATCTCAAAAATTAAGCAAATCCAATTCTAATGTTTCATGGGACTCACTTTCCAAATTATCTCAAAGTCAAACTGTATTAGTCTGTTTTTACATTTCTGATAAAGACATACCTGAGACTGGGCAATTTACAAAAGAAGGAGGTTTAATGAACTTACAGTGCCATGTGTCTGGGAAAGCCTCACATTCACGGCACAAGTCATGTCTTCATGGATGGTAGCAGGCAAAGACAGAGAACTTGTGCAAAGGAATTCCTTTTTATAAAATCTCATATCTCATGAGATTTATTCACTATCATGAGAGCAGCACTGGGAAGACTTGCCTCCATGATTCAATTACCTCTCACCCAGTCCCTCCCATAACATGTGGGAATTCAAGATGAGATTTGGGTGCGGACACAGCTGAACCATATCACAAACTATTATAATACAATGTACCATCATACACAATGTAATTTAGGACTCTGTCACTGTACTCATAGGAATATTTTCTAAACCAATAGAATATTCTGATGTTATAGATGTCTAATGTGAAGCATAGTAGACTTTTACTGTTGCTGTAAATGGTGAGATAAGCTAATAGGAAAGAAAAAAAAGAGTCTTAGTTTTTGAATGTTCTGGGTTCAATTCAATTTGTGATAGAGTGAAAAGGGAGAACAGATATCAATAAAGGATGACATCTAGTGCTCAATTGATCTGTGGTTTTTATATCAAGGTCTAGCTGCCCTTCACGAGAAAATGGTGAGGACAGAAAATAAGAGGGTAATCTATTTTTCCCAATATGCTGGGATAAAAGTGGAAAAAGTAAAAATTGAGAAATGACTTTTGTTACACAATGGTATTCTCCACAAACAGCTATGCTTGAATTAATGGCTCCTAAAAGAGGGAGAGAGAGACTGCAAAGAGCCTGAGAGGTGATGAAGTCCATAAAGTAACAGGGAACACTTTTACATAAGATATGTGGAAGACCTGAGATATCTCTCACTTTTATTTACTGTAACTATTCTTTTATTAATACATACTGCAGAAGAGGAAGAGAGAACCTACAAAACCCTGTACAAACAGAAAAAAAAAAGGAAGAATAAGGAAAATGTGACTACATACTAACAGAGGCCCAACAGAGTTGCAGAAAAGCAAAAATATTAATACCTAAAGAAGATATTTGCATAAATGAAATAGATTGCACACTTGATGCAAATGTAGTACACAATTATTGAAAGACTGAAAAGTTGATTTTTTATTATTATCACAATTTGCCTTTAGCTGTTGCAGAAACAATAAATTTTAGTTATTAATTTTTGTGTGTTTTCATATATTTTAAGACAGGTTCTTTATCTGTTTGTGATGAGAAACTAGCAAAAGGATCATACAGCACAAGCTTCTACATGGTACTGACTTAAGCTTTACACTTGGAGGGTAATTCCTACCTAATTATTTTCAGTGAAGAACTTTTTCAGAATTGAATTGCAAATTGTACATATACTTAGTGGGTTTGATTTTCTCATTTAAAATAAAGCCATTTTAATAGGAGCCATAATTAAGGTAAGACATTCAGAGGTTTAAGAATAGATGCCACCTCACTGATGTCTATTAGATGAATTTATTAATTTTGTTTTAAGCCATGGAATTTGAGTAATAAAAAGTTATCAGATGATACATTTGAAGACATGTTCAAACAATGAACTTTTGGTTTCATTTGCTTTTTTTTTTTTTTTTTTTG
>NW_012098322.1:887398-889710 GCF_000951045.1 Mandrillus leucophaeus | reverse complement strand
ATCCTGGCCAACATGGTGAAACCCGGTCTCTACTAAACTATAAAAAAATTAGCCAGGCATGGTGGCACGCCTGTAGTCCCAGCTACTCAGGAGGCTGAGGCAGGGAAATCGCTTGAACCCGGGAGGCGGAGGTTGCAGTGAGCCAAGATCGCGCCACTGCACTCCAGCCTGGCAACAGAGTAAGACTCCGTCTCAGAAGAAAAAAGAAAGAAAGAAAAAGAAAAGATTGAAAAATATTTCCATTCCCTAATGATACCATACCATTTTTCAGTTAATGCACCTTTGCGCTGCTTTTAGTATCCTTACTGTATGAAATTTAACATCTATCTGTCTATTTGGAAAAGACTTGTCAGATCCATGGTAAAGTATACTAGAAAGTTTATAGTGTCACATTACATATGTTTACCAAAAGATGAATGCACAGCCAATAAAAGTAATATTATCAATTCGGCAATTTTAAGTAAAACTCTGTGACACCTTCACCAAAGGAACCTACAGATACTTGTATGAATAGACTATAAGGAAAATATCTTCCACTGAATATTGTAGCTAAATTTATGGTGCTTAATGTATAAAAACCATTTGTGTGTATATGTGTAATATACAACATAGGTATTATAAGATGATAATTCTATGAATTTTTTTTCACAAAGCAGCATTCCCCTACCCCCAATAAATAATTAATGTGATGGAAAAATTAACTCTGATGGAATGTATTGGGTAAGAATTAAAAAACCTTAACTCCCTAGAAATATGTTAAAATTATATTTTTATTTCTGGAAAAACATTTGATGGAAAAATTAACTCTGATAGAATATATTGGGTAAGAGTTATAAAACCTTAACTCCCTAGAAATATATTAAAATTATATTTTTATTTCTGGAAAAACATTATTATATAAATCTCATTCTTATTTATAAATCCATGGGAAACTAACAATACTCTCAAAATTACCACTAGTTCGCTTTAGGTAGATAATGTTATATTAAAACATATAAAGTGGCATATAGTAAGCAGTCAGTGCTTATGTGTTTCTAATGTTGATATAAAGAAAAATACTTTAGGTAGCAATTTCTAGTTCAACATCTCTTTATGACAAAAAAAAAACAAAAAAACAAAAACCTGTGTGGTGACATGTATCTAAAAGAAAATATTCCTAGAGGTGACCAGCAGTGTTAAAAGATTTCCAAGATAAAAGGAGACAGCAGTGTTTCTCAGAACAGCTCAGATTACCCCAAAATACCTTTAAAATAGTTGAAACTTCTGGATGCCCCCCTTTTTTCTGTAGTTTCTCTCTTAATGCTTTGTGCAGAGAAGAAAGACAATTTTACAACTTCTTCTCAAAACTTAAGCCTTTAGCATAAAATTGAATGAAGGATAAGAGCAGACAATTTATGAAGCAGAAGACAAAACTGGTTAACCAACTCATGAAAAATGTCCAGTTTCAACATTTCACAGGTTTTAAAAACATTCCTTTGAATGTAATTCTTTAATTTCAACATTTAATTGAAGGCTAACATTCATTAAACCTTCACGGTAAAAGTACAAATATTTTGTATGTTCTTTTTTCAAAATTTTTCGGAATTTTATATAAAAATATATTTTATAAGTAATATATGTAAATAACCTTTATTAAGTCTACTTTAATGGAAGTCATAAAATAGTGCATATTTTCAAATACTGCCTAGAAATGCTTCTTTTAAACTTATGTACATTGTATCCATAGTGTTAAATATAGCATGTTACATATAAATGAATAATAAACTATAAGACAAAGAAAGACATTAGGTTATTAAAGATTGGAAAGAAAAAATGAAATTGTTCATATTTACAGATGATATGACTTTCTGCTTGAAAATCCTAAAGGATCAATAAACAAACTCCTAGAAGTAATCAAAGAGTTCAGAAAGGTCATAGAAGAGAAGATCAGCACACAACAATTAGTCACATTTTTATATACTAACATGTAGATACATAGGTATAAACTGAATAAAACATGTAGGGTGTCTACATTTTGAAAATTACAAAATGCTTCTTAAAAATCAAAGACCTAAATAAGTGGAAAGACAGAGTATTCAGAATTTGTTAAGACTCGATATTGTACATATGTCAATTTTCCCCAACTTAATCTATTTGCTTAGTGAAATTCCTATCAAAATCCCAAGAAGGCATTTATAGATGTAGACAGACTAATTCTACAATTGATATGAAAGACCCTGGTCCTAAAATAGCTAAAACAATCTTGACAAATAAGAATGCAGCAGAAAGAATCATACCACTAGGCTTACTACGTAGCTATATTAATCAAGACT
>NW_012098322.1:880552-882258 GCF_000951045.1 Mandrillus leucophaeus | reverse complement strand
TGGAGGAAACTAGATAAACTGTAAAACAGATCTCCATATTTTTTTTTGCAACCATAAGTGAATCTAAAATTATCTCAATAAAAACTCGAAAAAATGTAGCTGGATGCAGTAGCTTATGCCTGTCCCCCAACACTTTGGGAGGTCAAGGTGGGAGAATTGTTTAAGGCCAGGGGTTCAAGACCAGCCTGGCGAACAAAGCAAGACTCTATCTCTACAAAAAAAATAAAATAAAATAAATCAGCCAGGCATTTCGGCACACACCTGTAACCCAACTACTCAGGAGGCTGAGGTGGGAGGATCACTTGAGTCCAGGAGTTAGTGAGATTGCAGTGAGCTATTATCTCTCCAATGCACTCTAGCCTGGGTGACAGAGCAAGATCCTCTCTAAAATAAAAAAATAATAATACATTTTTTTTAACTCAAAGGTTACATTTATCTGTTATCACCAAGAACATTTTGTATCTATTCCTCGAAACTTAGAACGGTATCTAATACAAGTTAACCCTAGATTATCTGGTTAGGTTTTATTTGGGTGCATTTTGAAATTTACATGTCTGAGGGTTTTCTAATATATTTTACTTTGGTATTATGCCAATGGACTATATAATTTTATTACACAATTATAATAAAAGTATATAAATAAACAGCCATGTATTAAAGACAATGCATGTTTATTACATAATATTACACGCATATAATGTTTATTTTAATTTTATTGGCCATTTTTACATTCTATGTAGGTATGATAATCATTATACACATTTACATGTATCTATTAATAATATTGTGGGACTCAGGGGTATAAAGTGAAGTAGCAGTGAAAATATCTGAGGTAGAACAGTGAAAACCTTTGCTGTTGACTTCATGCACTTGCAAATTTGCCATCTCCTTCAATTCTGTGGCATATCATATTAAAATGTTTAAAATTTCACCTTATAATTGTTTTCCATTGAAAGGGAAATGACTGAAATTTCTCTATTGTGTAAGCGCCATTTAATTTGGATTCTATAAATGTATGAAGAAGATATGAGACAGCAGCAATACCATGTATTTTGTCCATCTACCTACCCATAATCATTTCATCGGTCAGAATTTTCAACCATACACATCTGAAATTAATTTCAGGGAAAGACACTTACCAGTGATAATTTCCTTTACAACCGTCATCCTACCGTATGTCTATTATTACATTATACTGTCAAATAAATACATCTTGTCACAAACCTATTTTCAAATTGTTGACAAATTGCTATGTTTTGGACAGCCTCAGAAATTTTGTTGCCCAGAGAGATAGCTATTGTAGAAACATCTGAAAAATATGACTGCATTTCAGGCTGCCTTTTTTTCCCCTTTGGCTTAAAAAAGCCATGACATTGTAGTTTGTGACAAGGGACCCGTGAACACTGGGATTGAAGTTGTACCACTATTTTCACGATCTGCTTATTATGTGTGTCATTTAAAGCAAATATGGACTGTTACTCCTTTCATGCTTATTCAACACACTATATTTATAAGCCAAAACCATACACCAAAAATGAGCCACATATGTGAAGTACCATTAAAGATTTACTTGTTACTAAGGTGATAAAACAACTATGCTATTATTAATATGTATGAACTTTTAAAAAACCTTAGCTGTTCACAGCATTTATAAGCAAACATAAAATAGTGGGCCAGGTGTGGTGGCTCACGCCTGTAATCCCAGC